>NW_026880928.1:0-330638 GCF_032173495.1 Musca vetustissima | reverse complement strand
GAATAGCGAGTTGTTCCTTGAAGAAAGATTTGCTTCCTCAAACTTTCCCAGCAGGTAGATTGAATAAGTTGAATACCGGAGCACATTTAATAAAGAACAATTACAAATTGTATGCGTTCCCAATTTTCCTGTTGGGTGATTTTTAAAAACATAATTTGTCAAATTCATATTGACACTAGTATTACGTTGGAATCAAATCAGGTGGGACTTGCTGTTACCTTTTATAATTGTACCATGTTTTAAAATCAATATTGGATTTTTATGTTACTGAGAAAATCCTCAATTTCCCCTTAGTACCCAATTACAAATACGCTTGTATTATTTCTAGAGAAATCCCAATTATTGGCATCCTCATCTACAAATCGGCTATTTTCAGTTAATTTTAATGGCCTTATGATAGAATAGGTAGACAATGACAGATGCATAAATAGACAAAATATTATTAATCGGGATTTTGTTGATCGAATAATAAAAGTAGGTTTTAAGGAATCTACACATGAAAACTAAACATAATTAGATAAGTGAACCTTTCTAGACGATTTATCACTATCATCAATACTAAACATACTCGTATGTACATGCATAGACATGTGCGAGTATGGTGATCTTTTTAGCTATCAATTAATAGCTAACGCACTATGTATTATCAATTTCTGCGGTTACAGGCCAGACCACGGTGTCCCAAAACATTTCTTTTGACATGGGCGTGACATGGAAAACCACTAAAGTGCGATTTCCAGCACTTATCACTGTTAGTTTCATTGAGTTTGACACTATAAAAACCGTAGAGAACTGGGAATGGTCATCAGTTGAAAGACTGTTTTCGTTGTTTCAACAATATTCCCCATTGAGAATTTAAAATGTCTTCGAGCGATACTAAAGCCCTTGAACTGTTGTTCCAACGTCCTTTGGAACCAGTTTTTACGTCACGTGACAATGGCAAGACCGCATTTGATTTGCCCGACAGTTACTATACCGATCGTTACAGTAGTTCCAATGTAGAGCTCCAAACCCGTTACGGTGATAATGTCGAAATTAAGGTAAGCTAGTCGAAGTGGTGGAAGTTAAAATTTAGCCGTCTCAAGCATTCAATTTAATAATGTGTGTAGATTCCATTGCGCGACTTGGCTAGGAAACCCAACTTGGATTTTACCAAAGTTATTGGAAGGAAACAACAATTCTCCCTTTTCCAAGACCAACATAAGAGGGTAGCCAGTCAACTGATTACCATGTTTATGGATAGTCCTGATCTACAAAGCTTTGTTGCTCTCTGTGCCTATACCAAGTAAGTGGAGAATGCAAACCAAACGCATTACAATTTCATGTATTCCAATTGCGTTTTTTTTTTCTTCCACAGGGATCGTGTCAATCCAATGCTATTCCAGTATTGTTATTCCGTTGCAATTCAACATCGTCGTGATACTCGCAATATTCGTGTTCCACCAATTGCAGAGACATTCCCGTCGAACTTTGTGGAACCCTCACTGTTGCAGGAAGCACGTCAAGAAGCATCACTTGTACCGGATCCCAGCAAACGTGTAAGTAACGGTCGTCCTTCTTTTCCAAATTAGGCTATTTTTAAGTCTCGCCTTTCCTCTCCATAGTCTCTCATTGAAATTCCAAGGAACTATACCGCCACCGATGCAGAAGATGAGCAACGTTTAGCCTATTTCCGTGAGGATATCGGCGTGAACATGCATCATTGGCACTGGCATTTGGTATACCCCGGAAGCGGACCACGCGAAATTGTTGCAAAGGATCGCCGCGGTGAACTGTTCTATTATATGCATCATCAGATTATTGCTCGCTACAATGTCGAACGTTTCTGCAACCATCTAAAACGTGTCGAAGTTATCAACAACTTCCGGGCACCCATTGCTGATGGTTATTTCCCAAAACTGTTGAGCAGCGTTAACAATCGCACATATCCCGGTCGTGTAGCAAACGCAGTTCTACGCGACATGAAACGGCCAAATAATGTTGTCGATGTTGCTGACCTTGAAAGATGGCGTGATCGCATTATGGCCGCCATTGACCAAGGATATGTTCAAGACGTAAGTTGTTTTTTGTTGTATAGCTCGATACAGATTTTCCAATTAATAATTTTCCTTTGCCTTGTAGACTGCTGGAAAACGTTATCCTTTGGATGAGGTGAAGGGCATTGATCTTCTCGGTGATATTGTTGAGGCTTCTAGCCTCTCGATTAATAGCCAGTACTATGGCAGTCTTCATAACACGGTCCATGATATGATTGCCTTTGCTCATGATCCCGATGGTCGTCACTTGGAAGACTATGGTGTAATGGGCGATGTTACAACGGCAATGCGTGATCCAGTTTTCTACAAATGGCATGGCTTCTTGGATGTCATGTTCAATAGGCATAAGTCTCTTTTGCCACCCTACGACCAAAGTCATTTGAGTTATAGTGGCATTACTATTAACAACGTTGAGGCTAGAATCAATTCTCGTACGGCCGCACCAAATGTGCTCTTGACTTATTGGCAAAAATCCAATGTAGATTTGGCTGCTGGTTTAGATTTTGGACCCAATGGTAGTGTGTTCGCCACATTCACCCATTTGCAACACGCCCCCTTCGAATACATTGTCAATGTGACGAATTCCAACGGCACACCCAAGAAGGGTACATGTCGCATTTTCCTCTGCCCTAAAACCGATGAACGTGGAACACAACTTACTCTAGAGGATCAACGTGCTTTGGCCATTGAAATGGATAAATTCACTGTAAATTGTAAGTTTTTATTTTTTGGAGATGAGTGGGAGTTTGAAACAATTATTACAGTGTGTAATGACGACGAATTCACATTTTCCCATTCACAGTGACCCCGGGAAAAAATACAATCCGCCGTCGTTCTGATGAATCGTCTGTTACAATTCCATTCGAGAGGTCCCTGCGTCGTGTTGGACCCAGCGCTCAACCAACTGAAGCCAATGCTTTGGCTGCGTTCCAATTCTGTGGCTGTGGATGGCCCGATCATCTTCTATTGCCCAAGGGCAGGCCTGAGGGTATGACATTCGATTTGTTTGTGATGATATCGGATTATGCCAACGATGCTGTGAAACAAACCAATAACGGGTAAGAACAGGGGAAGATTCACTTCCCAATAGTTATTGTTGGAATGTGATTATGATTGATTTGTGTGTGTCTGTTTTCTCTGTAGTCCCGATGTCTGTGGAGATGCCTACTCGTTCTGTGGTTTGAAGGATAAATTGTATCCCGATAGACGTACCATGGGCTTCCCATTCGATAGACGTTTGCCTGGCAACACTTTGACAGCGTTGACATCATCGTTCACCAATTTGATGAAAACTGATGTGAAAATTATTTTCAATGACCAGGTTGTTGATAGGACTTAAATTTTTACTAACCAGACTGTCGAACAAAATGCAAAATGTCACATTGTGTTATTCGTAATTGCCAATACCTTTAATATTAAACCTAAATAATTGTTTTCCATTTCAATAAAAATTAATCAATAAAACCGTATTGTGAACAAAATCTATATTATATGATAAAAATTTGAATCAAAAGCTATAATACAAATCCATATATGTAATGACTAAAAATCCAAATAAAATCTCAATTGATATCAAAATATTTCTCTTTATTTGTACCTCAATAAATAAATATTACAATAGCGCCATCTACTTGCTGGTAGAATATTCGAGTTCCGTTGATAATACTGTTCCTCCCATCACAGCACTACCGAATCTAGAAAACAATTGCCAAAGACATAAAATATATAAGATGGGACATTTGATAGTCGCCAATGAAATATAGATGTCGGTGTGGTATAAGAATATGTTATGTCACGATATGGTGACATAACATAATGTTAAATTTTGAGTGAAATGATTTTTATCAGGGTAGATATACAAGGTAGCCGCATCGGCGAATTGGGAACATGATATGTCAAAACGGCAAACAAAGCGAATTTAAATTAATTCGTTTTGACATATCAATTTTGAAGCAAATTATTTTCTACCGATCAGAACACCGAATTTTGAATTTCGATTACATATCTCTCTTGCTCTGAAGTGCCCTGGAATTTTGACAAAAATGCAATTTCGAAGAGACTGTCATAGCAAAGTTGAGCAGTATTTTGTTTGGAAAAAAACAAAAATTTTTTTATGATGTACATTATACTCACTTATAATCAAGGTGGATATACAAGGTAGCCGCATCATCGAATTGGGAATATGATATGTCAAAATTGTGAACAAGGCGAATAATAATAATTTTGAAGCAAATTAATTTCAACCAATCAGAATTAAGAATTTTGAAAAACGAAAAATATTTGTTGGATATTTGTTTACATTTCCATTTTTAAAATTTTTCAATGTTTGTGTAAGTATCTGAATTTTTAGTAGAAAGATTCATCAAAAGCGCTCTTTAAATGCGATAATTATTTTCGTAGTTTTGCCATGCCCTCACATGAAATTTTTGAAAACAATATACATATAATGAAGACAAAAAGGTCCCATCGGACCAAATCTTCCTTTCGATCCCAAAGTCTTGTTTTTGATTCCATGGTCTTCTTATAGAAATGTCATCCCCGCTATGCCTTTTTATCCTTTTTTATTCTTCTTTTTCAAATATATTTTAATTTTCTATTTTTATTTGGAAATGGGTTTGAAAAAAAAACAATTTGTTATGACATACAGTAAAAACTCGCTAATCCGGATAATTGATTGCAGACCCAAATCCGGATTACCGAGATTTCCGGATTATCGAGTTTTATTAATTGATTAAAATTTATATTAATTTGGTGATAATTTAATTATTTTTATGTTTTTATTAAAAATGAAAATTATTCATTTCAAAAATATGAACTTTGAATATAATAGGTACCATTTTCAATTAAATTTGCAACGATTTTTTTTATTAAAATAAAAAGTAACGTATCTTTACAATCCGGATTTTTGAGTCAAATAGGTCAATCAATCCGGATTATAGGATACGCAATGGGTTGTGAAATGCAGTCCGGATTACCGAATAATCCGGATTGTCGAGGTCCGGATTATCAAGTTTATACTGTATAATCTTACCATCAGCTGCCTTGATACGGTTACCTTATTAATATACCTTGCTTATAATTTTGTTTATTTCAAATTGTCATGTTCGACGTTGTTAAAAATACCAGAAAAATCAGATAAAGAAGGAAGGTATAACAGTGCAATTCTTTGAAATACTTTGTGACACATTCTTCCACCACGCTAAGACGACATATGTGGGAATTTAGAAAAACGTATGCGAATCAATTGAACTTTCACAGGAGTTCGATGCTGCGGATGGACTTTCTTTGGGTGTTACTAGGAACTATTGTTCAAAATTAGTCGTTGAAAAAGCATTACAATGCTCATGTCTACCGCTGAGACTGTCAATGAATCAAAGCTCATTATTCCAGCTATGCGTTACAAATTTGTTTGTGAGACTTCGTAAATTCGTTTAAATTATCATCAGAATCACTACCAACCCAAAAAGTCACTAATACTTCTCGATAAGTTGAACTATATGTGCCGATAATGTAAGGATTTGCAATATTTGTACTAAATCCAGATAGAATCCCATTGCATGTGGGATTTATCGGGATGTTTTCTTCCCGAATTGAATTTGTTATACGCATTAGAAAACCAAAATAATAAATTTAAACTGTTTATATACGTTGAAGTCCAAGGTAGATATATAAGGTAGCCGCATCGGCGAATTGGGAACATGGTATGCCAAAATTGTTATCAAGGCGAATAAAAATGAATTCGCCTTATATTTTTCAACCAATCAGAACAAAGAATTTGGAAAGTTTTATAAAATATTTATTTACTTTTTTGAATTTGTGTGTTTTTTTTTTGCAAATCGCAAATTTATGAAATAAATATAGCATAAAATATAAAAATGATTCGTTAATGTTAGGGAACTGATGACAACGAATACATTTTTGGAGAAACTAAGACGAGAACCCATTTTGAATATGTTTTCTGCGGTAGTAACACCTCAGCATACCAAACTCAACATATGTGGTAATCTAAGGTTCAAAATTACAATCAAATTATTGAGATTGGGACGTATCATTGTATGGAAGCGAACATAGAAAGTTTTGCAAGGAAATTTGCATTCAATAAGAAACCAAAATGTCAAATTGAAGAAACGGAATTCTAACAAAGTTCAACAATAAAACTCCAGAATGCAGTTCTGGTTTCCTTGATCAATATCCTTATCATATGTATTGTCTATTCTAAAGGTCTCATTCGAAGATTAAGGCTTCGCCCTTTGATTATTGATATCGTTTATTATACGGTATATAAGGATGGGATTTTTACGTGAAATACGCTACCAAATCGTTATAGAAAGTCTTAAGATAATATATTCTTGCAGTAAATTATCTTCCTAAAGAAGTTCATGTGAAGGTATCCCATACATGACCTACATATATGTTTTGTTTCTTCAGAAATTGTCTTCTTTAATTTTATTTTTTCCGGCGAATTCAAGAAAAACAAATTGTTGTGACATATAATATTACCTCCAGCTGGCTTGATACGGTTACCTTATTAATATACCTTGTTGAAGTCCTTGAAATATCTTTAGTCGATTAGTGTTGTTAAATTGGGTCAAAATTCCATTAATTTCATCATTATGTGTCATATGGATTTCTGAAAAATATAATTATGTATATGTTTACATATTTTTTATAAGACAAACTCGTTTTGATTGCTATACCTCGAAATAACTTGGCTGTAATTTGGCGTTTTGGGTATAGCGAACCTCCGTAACAAAAATTATTAATATTGATCCAAACTTCGGGGTAGCCCCCATATAACGGTACCCCCAATATTCGGTATTTTTGGCATGTTTTTCATCGGAATATGTTGTAATTTGGTATTACGTTTTCTCCTAAAAGATTCTATCGGATTCAGGCATTTTGAATATCCATTCAGGCATATTCAGACATTTTGAATAAAAAGAGACATGAACACGATACCATTCTGATGGTATATCATTTCCGCCTAGTAAATATTTTTGCCATCATATGCGATTTGGCCATATCGTCATAGACTAATGAAAATATAGACGACGAAATACTCTCAACAGTCCTCTCTGAATTGAGTCTGCTGAATGCGCTACTCAATTTTAAATGCCGATTTACTTAAATGTTTGAACTTTTTAATTTGGAATGTCATGTAAATATAGTTAGTGAAAAACATTAAACAAAAATAGGCCATTTTCTCCAAAAAACGTTTTTTGAGTATTTCGTCGTCTATATTTTCATTAGTCTATGATATCGTCGTTCCTAGCTCTAATTATCCGCTTGAGCAGTATTTAATATACCAACGCCGTTGTAAAAACAATTCATCTACTATGTCTATATTTTGACAAATCCAAATTAAGCTTTTTATTTTTGAAAAAAGACAAGCATTATTTGAGACAATCTATAACATTACACTCAATGTTGGAAGCCATATTTTTTCTGAGAGAGCTTTCGAAAATTGAATTTTTTCCAGTCGACTTCAACACCATCTATAAGAAAAATTGAAATTTGAAATGCATTTTGTCTAGTCTTTATTATTTTAGGTCTTTGTGTGTATTTTGAATACTCAATTTTAGATTTTCGTGGTGAATTTTTATTTCTACTGGAAACCAAATTTACGGCATATTCGAGAAAGAAATTAAATACGTGGTGCACTAATACAAGGCAGGGTATATTTTTGCAAAGAAGGATTTTTTTCTGTCATGATAAATAAAAGGGACTGTTCTACTGCTTAATGGATTTTTGTTACTATTTACTAAAACCACCAAAAAATTATTGGAATGCCAGGACTTTCTTCCAAAATCGGGTAGAGAAATTAATAGAATATTTGTTTCATTCCAAAATTGAACAGTGTAATTTTTAATTGTATTATATACACAATCCTAGAAGGTAGTCTCATTTGAGAAATTTACAATGACAGCCTTTTTAAAATTGTCACTCAACTGTCAATTTACAAAAACATAAAAACATAACTCCATTAAATGACATTACAGCCCATGGCACAATGAATAGTAGTCCATTTAGAGCAGCTGATGTCTCGATTAACTGTCAAAGTGCGTAACTTTTACTTGAATTCGATGTTCAATGTTGCCAACCATGTTGAATATTATATGGAAAAAAATGACAGATAATCGAGACAAAAACAAATGTTTTTGTTGTGATACATCACCTTATTATTGCATTATGTTGCAGCCATATTTTAGTCTGTTCCCGTACTGCGAAAATTTACTACTTTTTACTAAGATAACGAATTTTCCTTTGTGCTATCGAAGAAAATAGTAAGATGGAGTAGATTCTTGCAGTACGGGAAAAGACCATATGTGTATACTGGCGTACAACAACTTTAGTACCTAAAATATGCGTGAAGTTAGCGACAAAGTGGTTTTAGAAATTCGATGTGCAATGCTGCCAAATTTTTGAAATATTATAAGGAAAAATTTGACAGATAATGTAGACAAAAAATGTTTTTGTTTTGATACATCACCTTATTATTGCATCTAACTTTCGATAACACAATTTTTATCGAAATTACAGGGTGACACAGAACATCACAATTTCACGTTTAATACTATTTTTATCAACAGTGCTTTCCAACAGAGATAGCGCAGAATATTATAAATTAATAATTTTTTAAAATTATTAATAAAAATGTTAACATAATTCATTAGTAATGAAAACTAATAAAAAATACGAAGATTTTGAAACATATTTTATTATAATCTAAAACTAAAGTATTACTAAGTCACAAACATTTTAATCCAGTGAATCAGGAGAGATGTCCGCCTCTGGAAGCCTCCCTATATAAACCTCGAACATAGTGATGGTACCAAATGAAAGAGGGAGTCTCTACGAGTATTTTGGTATGCAACATTTGTTCAAATTTAGTTTTTTGTAGAACAAAGTTGTTGAATTTCTGATTTCCAACTGGTGGTCAGGACACCAAACTGGCTCTGGAAGCCCACCTATGCAAACCTCGAACATAGTGATGGTACCAAATGAAAGAGGGAGTCTCTACGAGTATTTTGGTATCCACCATATGTTCAGATTCAGTTTTTTGTAGAACAAAGTTGTTGAATTTCTGATTTCCAACTGGTGGTCAGGACACAAAAATGGCTCTGGAAGCCTCCCTATACAAACCTCGAACAAAGTGATGGTACCAAATGAAAGAGGGAGTCTCTACGAGTATTTTGGTATGCAACATTTGTTCAAATTCAGTTTTTTGTAGAACAAAGTTGTTCAATTTCTGATTTCCAACTGGTGGTCAGGACACAAAAATGGCTCTGGAAGCCCCCCTATGCAAACCTCGAACATAGTGATGGTATCAAACGAAAGAGGGAGTCTCTACGAGTATTTTGGTATCCACAGTATGTTCAGATTCAGTTTTTTGTAGAACAAAGTTGCTGAATTTCCGATTTCCAACTGGTGGTCAGGACACCAAAATTGCTCTGGAAGCCTCCCTATACAAACCTCGAACATAGTGATGGTACCAAATGAAAGAGGGAGTCTCTACGAGTATTTTGGTATGCACCATTTGTTCAAATTCAGTTTTTTGTAGAACAAAGTTGTTGAATTTCTGATTTCCAACTGGTGGTCAGGACACCAAAATGGCTCTGGAAGCCTCCCTATACAAACCTCGAACAAAGTGATGGTACCAAATGAAAGAGGGAGTCTCTACGAGTATTTTGGTATGCACCATATGTTCAGATTCAGTTTTTTGTAGAACAAAGTTGTTGAATTTCTGATTTCCAACTGGTGGTCAGGACACAAAAATGGCTCTGGAAGCCCCCCTATGCAAACCTCGAACATAGTGATGGTACCAAATGAAAGAGGGAGTCTCTACGAGTATTTTGGTATGCACCATATGTTCAGATTCAATTTTTTGTAGAACAAAGTTGCTGAATTTCTGATTTCCAACTGGTGGTCAGGACACCAAAATGACTCTGGAAGGCTCCCTATATAAACCTCGAACATAGTGATGGTACCAAATGAAAGAGGGAGTCTCTACGAGTATTTTGGTATGCACCATTTGTTCAAATTCAGTTTTTTGTAGAACAAAGTTGTTGAATTTCTGATTTCCAACTGGTGGTCAGGACACAAAAATGGCTCTGGAAGCCTCCCTATAAAAACCTCGCACAAAGTGATGGTACCAAATGAAAGAGGGAGTCTCTACGAGTATTTTGGTATGCACCATTTGTTCAAATTCAGTTTTTTGTAGAACAAAGTTGTTGAATTTCTGATTTCCAACTGGTGGTCAGGACACAAAAATGGCTCTGGAAGCCCCCCTATGCAAACCTCGAACAAAGTGATGGTACCAAATGAAAGAGGGAGTCTCTACGAGTATTTTGGTATACATATGTTCAGATTCAGTTTTTTGTAGAACAAAGTTGTTGAATTACTGATTTCCAAATGGTGGTCAGGACACAAAAATTGCTCTGGAAGCCTCCCTATACAAACCTCGAACAAAGTGATGGTACCAAATGAAAGAGGGAGTCTCTACGAGTATTTTGGTATGCACCATTTGTTCAAATTCAGTTTTTTGTAGAACAAAGTTGTTGAATTTCTGATTTCCAACTGGTGGTCAGGACACCAAAATGGCTCTGGAAGCCTCCCTATACAAACCTCGAACATAGTGATGGTACCAAATGAAAGAGGGAGTCTCTACGAGTATTTTGGTATGCACCATATGTTCAGATTCAGTTTTTTGTAGAACAAAGTTGTTGAATTTCTGATTTCCAACTGGTGGTCAGGACACAAAAATGGCTCTGGAAGCCTCCCTATACAAACCTCGAACAAAGTGATGGTACCAAATGAAAGAGGGAGTCTCTACGAGTATTTTGGTATGCACCATATGTTCAGATTCAGTTTTTTGTAGAACAAAGTTGCTGAATTTCTGATTTCCAACTGGTGGTCAGGACACCAAAATTGCTCTGGAAGCCTCCCTATTCAAACCTCGAACATAGTGATGGTAACAAATGAAAGAGGTCAGAAATTTTCAAAATGTAAAATAATATACATTACTTTGCACTTTTTGCCATATAACACAATTCACCCATGCATTTTAAAGGGGGAAACTTTCATTAAAATTTAAAAACTGAATATTAGCAAATTAAATTTATGAAAAAAATTGGAATCATATGTCAGCATGAGACTACCTTGCGTAATTATGCCATGGATTTAGCATAACTTAAATCACTTTGTAAACATAATAAAATTAATTTTAAAATTAAATCACATTCTAATGCTTATTAAAAAATATATACAAAAATATTCGATCAAAATTTATTAAAACATAAAATGACATAAAATCAAAAATTTATATGGTGCAAAATACATCTAATTTCGTAATCTTATTATCCCATTTGAAATTTTTGAGAAATCGAAGCCAAAAGTCAAAAACTCCGTTTTTTACTGGAGTTTACTGGGTATGTTCAAAGGTGTCCCACCTGTGGTATTTTACGGAAATTTATAATAACTTTTTTTGTAGTAAATATATATGAAAGAAAATATTTTAGATATGTTTGAAATGATTGTTGGAATGCAAACAAATTGTTTATCGAAAGAAAACTATCACTGAATTCTTCCTGCGCCCTTACAACCAAAAAATGAAAAGTTTACAATTGCAGTGCGAAAACATAGTCACTCATGTAAATTTTGTCGACCACTGAAAAAGCTAGCCAAAATGGCTTACGCAGATAAAGAACAAGATTGGCACATAAAAAATTTTGGTTGCGGGTCGGGAAAATTTTAAATCGAGATTTTATGAGCGCTGTTCAAAGGTGCCCCCTCTCCCCTTTATTTTTTACCCCATTTAATATTAATTTTGTGTATTTTAGGAAAGTTTTTAATCTTTTAAAACTATATCGATGCCTTTGCCGAAGCTAACTTTGTTCATTTTTTAATTCAATATATTTAAAAAATGTTGAAAAATTGCCTTAGTTTTTAAAAGATAAAAAGGGAAGACTTAAGCATAAAATAGTATGTACATTAGAACAATTTAGATCTAGATCTACTGCATTTACTAAATCTAGTACAGTGTAAATGTAGTATTAGGCATGAATTTACCCCCTGTAGACCTTATTAATAGTCCATGCTTGTTGTGTGTCTATACGTGCATGCTTGTCGTTTTTATTTCAATCAACGACGCTTGTATGAGCGACACAACGAAATGAACAGTGAATTTTTGTGCAAATGGTTATGATCCAAGTACAGGCGTTGTTTCGGGGGGATAATGATGACAAGGAATTTCATACCATCGAGTCCACCACAAACTAAGTTAAAAAATAAGTAAGAACTTCACCGATTGGCTTTATCCTAGTTCATACACTCACAGAAAACATCCCAAATTTTGAAATCGATTGGATTATTAGTTTTTGAGTTATCGTATCCGCCATCAAAAATAAGGACTTTTCTTTGATCACAAACAAAAACAACAAACAATTTTTGTAATTTATTTTTCTTCCTTTTTAAATCTTCAAATATATACACCTTAGTCTGTTTTTACACGGTAGATTGGTTCCAGCAGTAGCCGTGTAAAAAAGGGAATTCCCCTAAATTAGTGCTATTCACATTTGCTTTGACCAGTAAAAATTGTTGTTTAGGTGTATGTGCAAAGTTACAAATATTAAGAAGCATTGGTATTCATTTACCAGCCAATTTAAAATCTTAAAAATAAAAAATTGGAACAACTCTAGTTTAGTAAAAACGATCAGATTTTTCCGAAATTTTTTCCAGAGGTAGGTATTTTTACCCTAACTATGGGGATATCTTTTTTTCTTGGGGGACGTACCTGGTTACCCGGTTATTTGACCCGGATGTTCGGGTTCGGGTACCCGGTTATATCGGGTTCAACGGATCCTGTTAATATAAAATGGGTATCATTTTAAAGGTTATAAAAATACCTTTCAATTGAATGTGATACCCATTTTATATTAACAGGATCCGTTGAACCCGATATAACCGGGTACCCGAACCCGAACATCCGGGTCAAATAACCGGGTAACCAGGTACGTCCCCCAAGAAAAAAAGATATCCCCATAGTTAGGGTAAAAATACCTACCTCTGGAAAAAATTTCGGAAAAATCTGATCGTTTTTACTAAACTAGAGTTGTTCCAATTTTTTATTTTTAAGATTTTAAATTGGCTGGTAAATGAATACCAATGCTTCTTAATATTTGTAACTTTGCACATACACCTAAACAACAATTTTTACTGGTCAAAGCAAATGTGAATAGCACTAATTTAGGGGAATTCCCTTTTTTACACGGCTACTGCTGGAACCAATCTACCGTGTAAAAACAGACTAAGGTGTATATATTTGAAGATTTAAAAAGGAAGAAAAATAAATTACAAAAATTGTTTGTTGTTTTTGTTTGTGATCAAAGAAAAGTCCTTATTTTTGATGGCGGATACGATAACTCAAAAACTAATAATCCAATCGATTTCAAAATTTGGGATGTTTTCTGTGAGTGTATGAACTAGGATAAAGCCAATCGGTGAAGTTCTTACTTATTTTTTAACTTAGTTTGTGGTGGACTCGATGGTATGAAATTCCTTGTCATCATTATCCCCCCGAAACAACGCCTGTACTTGGATCATAACCATTTGCACAAAAATTCACTGTTCATTTCGTTGTGTCGCTCATACAAGCGTCGTTGATTGAAATAAAAACGACAAGCATGCACGTATAGACACACAACAAGCATGGACTATTAATAAGGTCTACAGGGGGTAAATTCATGCCTAATACTACATTTACACTGTACTAGATTTAGTAAATGCAGTAGATCTAAATTGTTCTAATGTACATACTATTTTATGCTTAAGTCTTCCCTTTTTATCTTTTAAAAACTAAGGCAATTTTTCAACATTTTTTAAATATATTGAATTAAAAAATGAACAAAGTTAGCTTCGGCAAAGGCATCGATATAGTTTTAAAAGATTAAAAACTTTCCTAAAATACACAAAATTAATATTAAATGGGGTAAAAAATAAAGGGGAGAGGGGGCACCTTTGAACAGCGCTCATAAAATCTCGATTTAAAATTTTCCCGACCCGCAACCAAAATTTTTTATGTGCCAATCTTGTTCTTTATCTGCGTAAGCCATTTTGGCTAGCTTTTTCAGTGGTCGACAAAATTTACATGAGTGACTATGTTTTCGCACTGCAATTGTAAACTTTTCATTTTTTGGTTGTAAGGGCGCAGGAAGAATTCAGTGATAGTTTTCTTTCGATAAACAATTTGTTTGCATTCCAACAATCATTTCAAACATATCTAAAATATTTTCTTTCATATATATTTACTACAAAAAAAGTTATTATAAATTTCCGTAAAATACCACAGGTGGGACACCTTTGAACATACCCAGTAAACTCCAGTAAAAAACGGAGTTTTTGACTTTTGGCTTCGATTTCTCAAAAATTTCAAATGGGATAATAAGATTACGAAATTAGATGTATTTTGCACCATATAAATTTTTGATTTTATGTCATTTTATGTTTTAATAAATTTTGATCGAATATTTTTGTATATATTTTTTAATAAGCATTAGAATGTGATTTAATTTTAAAATTAATTTTATTATGTTTACAAAGTGATTTAAGTTATGCTAAATCCATGGCATAATTACGCAAGGTAGTCTCATGCTGACATATGATTCCAATTTTTTTCATAAATTTAATTTGCTAATATTCAGTTTTTAAATTTTAATGAAAGTTTCCCCCTTTAAAATGCATGGGTGAATTGTGTTATATGGCAAAAAGTGCAAAGTAATGTATATTATTTTACATTTTGAAAATTTCTGAATGAAGGAATTATTATTTTTTTGTACATTTTCAATTCGAATCACTCTCTGAATAACCAATAAATTCCCTAACAATTGAGAGTATTTTCATTTGTACCATCAATTTTGACAGTTTGAAAATATTTATGGATTTTTCAAACTTTTTCAGTATGAAAATCATGAATGAAAAGTAAAAAATTGTATAGTTTTTATATATGCAGCAGGATGTAACTTTTGTTTTCTACATAATGCAATATGCATTTTTTTCCCTGTCCTGACCACCAGTTGGAAATCATTTGAATTGAGAAAATATAAAAATGTATTAAAAACAACAACATTTTCAGTTGGAAAACATAATGAAAAGTAAATAGATATGGGTTCATACTATAGTCAGGAGAAAGAGAATTATTTTTTCTATTTAGAACACTATGTTACATTTTTGGTGTAAAACAAGAAACAAAAAGTTTGAAATAAAAAACTCTGATGATATGAATTATGAATAGTGTTGTATGAACGGGTTAATTCATGTACGTAATTCTGAGAGCGAACTACGTTGTTCGGATGCCCGTCAGAACATGGCATTACATTTTGAAAATTTCTGACCTCTTTCATTTGTTACCATCACTATGTTCGAGGTTTGAATAGGGAGGCTTCCAGAGCAATTTTGGTGTCCTGACCACCAGTTGGAAATCAGAAATTCAACAACTTTGTTCTACAAAAAACTGAATTTGAACAAATGTTGCATACCAAAATACTCGTAGAGACTCCCTCTTTCATTTGGTACCATCACTTTGTTCGAGGTTTGTATAGGGAGGCTTCCAGAGCCATTTTTGTGTCCTGACCACCAGTTGGAAATCAGAAATTCAACAACTTTGTTCTACAAAAAACTGAATCTGAACATATGGTGGATACCAAAATACTCGTAGAGACTCCCTCTTTCATTTGGTACCATCACTATGTTCGAGGTTTGTATAGGGAGGCTTCCAGAGCCATTTTTGTGTCCTGACCACCAGTTGGAAATCAGAAATTCAACAACTTTGTTCTACAAAAAACTGAATTTGAACAAATGGTGGATACCAAAATACTCGTAGAGACTCCCTCTTTCATTTGGTACCATCACTTTGTTCGAGGTTTGTATAGGGAGGCTTCCAGAGCCATTTTTGTGTCCTGACCACCAGTTGGAAATCAGAAATTCAACAACTTTGTTCTACAAAAAACTGAATCTGAACATATGGTGGATACCAAAATACTCGTAGAGACTCCCTCTTTCATTTGGTACCATCACTATGTTCGAGGTTTGTATAGGGAGGCTTCCAGAGCCATTTTTGTGTCCTGACCACCAGTTGGAAATCAGAAATTCAACAACTTTGTTCTACAAAAAACTGAATTTGAACAAATGGTGCATACCAAAATACTCGTAGAGACTCCCTCTTTCATTTGGTACCATCACTTTGTTCGAGGTTTGTATAGGGAGGCTTCCAGAGCCATTTTTGTGTCCTGACCACCAGTTGGAAATCAGAAATTCAACAACTTTGTTCTACAAAAAACTGAATTTGAACAAATGGTGCATACCAAAATACTCGTAGAGACTCCCTCTTTCATTTGGTACCATCACTATGTTCGAGGTTTGTATAGGGAGGCTTCCAGAGCCATTTTTGTGTCCTGACCACCAGTTGGAAATCAGAAATTCAGCAACTTTGTTCTACAAAAAACTGAATTTGAACAAATGGTGCATACCAAAATACTCGTAGAGACTCCCTCTTTCATTTGGTACCATCACTATGTTCGAGGTTTGTATAGGGAGGCTTCCAGAGCCATTTTTGTGTCCTGACCACCAGTTGGAAATCAGAAATTCAACAACTTTGTTCTACAAAAAACTGAATTTGAACAAATGGTGCATACCAAAATACTCGTAGAGACTCCCTCTTTCATTTGGTACCATCACTTTGTTCGAGGTTTGTATAGGGAGGCTTCCAGAGCCATTTTTGTGTCCTGACCACCAGTTGGAAATCAGAAATTCAACAACTTTGTTCTACAAAAAACTGAATTTGAACAAATGGTGCATACCAAAATACTCGTAGAGACTCCCTCTTTCATTTGGTACCATCACTTTGTTCGAGGTTTGGATAGGGAGGCTTCCAGAGACGGACTTCTCTCCTGATTCACTGGATTAAAATTTTTGTGATTTAGTAATACTTTAGTTTTAGATTATAATAAAATATGTTTCAAAATCTTCGTATTTTTTTTATTTTTCATTACTAATGAATTATGTTAACATTTTTATTAATAATTTTAAAAAATTATTAATTTATAATATTCTGCGCTATCTCTGTTGGAAAGCACTGTTGATAAAAATAGTATTAAACGTGAAATTGTGATGTTCTGTGTCACCCTGTAATTTCGATAAAAATTTTGTTATCGAAAGTTAGCGATATCGCTAACTTCAGTCATATCAAACTGAAACTAGGGTTTAAATATAATAACAATTTTCTATCTGATGGTTGTTGTATTTGTTGTAGCTTGGAGTTACCTTGCATAATTGTACCATGATTCCTTGCGTTTTAGGGATTGTTCCCAAAATTTATTGAACACATTTCTCGCAGCGTCAAAACGAGCTATAATATACTGAAAAAAAACTTGCTTGGTTGCACATCATTGGTAGTATATCCCAAAAATCGTATGTAAACAAAGTGTTGCATATTTAAGTCCTATGCTTGGTGTTGGATTTGTACGATGTGGCAACACTAGCATTTTTGTCGATTTGTTTTTATCGCGTATTTATTTTGTTAAAGGCAAATTTTGATTCCATTTAAAAACATTGCTTTCCAATTTAAAGCATAACCCATTTTATAAAATTCGTGCACAAAAATGTGGTTTATGACACACACTACAAGCGGTAAGTGAATATGGAGTCTCAAGGTGTCATTTGTTGGTCATATTTTTGAGCAGACTAATGAACAATGAGAACGATGCATCAAATGAATGTTGATGGCTCTGTGCCTTGCACTTATACAGAAAAAGGATGGGAATGAGTTTAACTTGAAAATGTCGGGATTAATGGATGAAAGGCGTATTTTTTTTTAGAGAAAATATGAATAAAAATTTTATCATTACTTATGGTATGTCGTATTTATTGAAAAAAGCCATACAGATTTATTTTAATGATTACCTGCAATGTATGTAAGTATGTATGTGCATGCATACTCAGTCCCGCTTAAATTTATTTGTTCTTGCACAAAGAACCTGTTTACCGTCGTCCATACTATGCTGCACTGGTAAATTTCAAATTTAATATGAATGTGGAAATTGGTGCTGAATTATATTTGCAAGCAGCGGGCATTAAACTGTATATTAATTTTCAAAAATGATTATCTACAAGGACGTTACATGTTGTGAAAAAATAAGCGCTCCCAAGTTCCTGATTACAACGATAAACTTTTTTCTTGCGGAAAATTCATATTTCCAGATATGTCGGATTCCAAAGTTTCGCTGGGAACATTGTTTTTTCCATTCATTTGTAAATATAAAAACCAATCTGAAGCGTTTGAAATCCTGTTTTTTATGTTCTCGAATCCTGCTGTTCTCACAAGTCTACTTTTTTTTATTAAATTTATCAACACCTCAAAATATTCACCTTATACCCTATAGGGTTTCCATTGACCAGAAAAATATTCTATGTCGTATTATGCAAGTCCGTCTGTAGAAATCTAGATAGACCTTGCAATATTTAAGATAGAGTTTCGAATTTTGTTAAATAAATTGCTATTTCTCCTAGGCTGTTTGGTATTGTAAATAGGATGGTACCCCCAAATACCCATACAACGGTACCAATTTGGCTGCAATTTTGAATTATCATTGGGTAACGGAACTATGTATCAAAAAATATCAACATCGGTCCACTTTTTACGATATTCCCTATATAAAGGTCCCTCCCAAATTACCTTATTTAGTGTCTATTATTTTCATTTTGTATTTTGAATTCTTATTGGGTAGCAAATCTTCCCACCAAAAAATATTAACATCGGTCCACATTTTACGATAGCCTCTATATAAAAGTTCCTCCCAAATTTCCTTATTCAGGGGAGTTTGGGTACTATGTTCATTGAATTCTTATTATCTTCCTGCTAAAAATTATCATTTCTTCTTCTTTTTATCCCGTGTTGACTCTAATTTACTATGGCATAACTCGCCATATATAAATGTCCCGAACAATTACAAATATTTTGCATGTGCACATCATGGTGGAGGAGAACCCCCTGAGTCCAATAGTACAAATGTACACTAATCTTCAAAAAATACGGTGATAATGATATAATACTGGGCCCTAATAATATCCTCAGGATAGTCTTATTTAAGGTTTAGTTCATGTAAGGTTTAGTAAAACCATGGAAGCTTGAGCATTCGTTAGGTACTGAAATAATACTTATATATTTACTAAATCGTTGGTCCTTTTTTTTTTTTTTTTTTTGAAAGGAAGATTAAAAATTCCTTATTCCCCTGCTTATTTATTGCATATAGATATTATTATTAAAAAATACTAGCCCTATTTTAAATATGTTCGTACAAACAAGCATCTAATGTGTTGCTTTAAAATATAGGTGATCGATTTTATCTATCGAATGATAAACCGAAATACACCGTTGGACGTGTCGGCACCGATTTAGAATTACAAAATGATAATTGTGTCAGTCGTTCACATGCTGTCTTCTATGTGACAGAGTCCGAAAATGAAACCTTTCTGGAATTAGAAGATATGGGTTCAAAATATGGCACATACATAAACAAGGATATCGAAAAGAATGCACCATTACCGAAAGGTGTTAAAACACGCTTAAAAAATAACGATATCGTTCGATTTGGCCGTTTACAAAATATTTGGAAAATTCAACAGCTGAATATTATAACTATCACATCGGCCTTAACGGCTGACGAAAATGCGCAATTTAACAAAAACATTAAATCTATTGGCGCTAAAGTTTTGCATCATTGGTCGCCGGTTTGTACCCATTTAACGATGAATACGCCAAGTGTTACGGTCAAACTATTGCATGCTTTGATCGATCAAACACACATTGTGACAACAAAATACTGGGAAGATTTGGCCAAGGCGGTTGCCCAGAGACAGCCACAATTACCCAAGCCGGAATTGTATCGGCCACCTTTTGATGAATCCGATGTAGATGTAAGACCGAAACCTCAAAGACGTACCATATTCAATGGCTTGACATTCATATTTCTGTGTCGCAAACATTACGATATGTATGGGCCCATAGTGAGAGCTGCAGGCGGAGCATGCAAAGAGATAACATCCGGAGTGCAAAAGAATTTTCTAATAAAGAACAATGTTGTTGTTATTCAATATATACCATCCACACAATCGCAGAGTTCACAGACCATAAATGAAATTACCGGTAAGTAGCCCATTTCTTGAATTCGGTTTAATCACACTGAATTTTTCAAACATTTTATATTTTAGAAATACTTGAAAGTCATTCCAAGCGCATTATACCCGAATACGAAATCGGTTTAGCCATTATAAAATGCTCAACCCAAGAAAACTGCAATCCCCTTCATAAGGTGCCCGAAAGTGTTCCAAATACTGTGGGTATGTCATCAGCAGATTTAAGTGGAGATGCGAATACTCAATCGATGGGATTCGCGATACCCGAAACAAACGTTAATTTAGTAACATCAACGCCGTATGATCTGGCGCCTGCCAATGATTCTGAAGATATGCAAGAAACCATGCCGAATATGCATATATCTGAAACACCCGTAGAGCAGCCTAAAAAACGTAAAATCATCAATGTCTTGGGCACCGAATCCCAAGATAGTGATGATGAGGAACTGTTTCAGTTTCCCAAAAAGACATGTAACCGAAACAGCGAACAGGAAAAAGTACCGAATACTTCTAACGAGGAGCAGCAGCAGGCTGCTGCTAAGGGTGCTCGACCAATTAAACGCAGTATGTTTTCAAGTTTCAATGACAATTCGGAAAGCAATAATAAAGTCATGAGGCCTTCATCGCCACTTCGAAATGATGATGGAAATGCCACCACAAGTACGAATCGCAAACGGCCACATATTCAGGTGTTGGGCGAAGATGATGACGACGTGGGAGGCGATGGAGATGATCTGTTTTGTTTCGGCGATACACAAACCAGCAAGAAAAAACGTGAAGATGCTGGCAACGATGATGACTTGTTTGCCTTTAAAGACTCCAATAAAAACGATCAATCAAATTCGGAAAATGGGCAAAATGAAGACAGCTGCAATGTAACCGTGTCCACACAAAAGTTCGTAGTCGTTGAAAAATCAAAACCGAAAAATTATTCCATGGTACAGATGCCCAAACCGAAAATTCTACCACGTAAAATTTCTGCCATTGATTGGATATCGGGTTCATTGGGAAAAATTAAAATAAAAAATGAGAACGGTGTTTCAATAAAATCCGAACCCTCTGATGTGAAACGTGAAAATGGTGAAGGATGTGGCGATGAAGAAAAAGATGACGAGGTTAAAATCAAAACGGAAATCAATGGCAATGATGGTAATGATGAACACTCCATGACCGAAGATCATCGCAAATGGTTGGAAAACATGAAGAATGCCATTGAAATACAAGAAATATCTTTGCACACAAATATCAAGATCAACGAACGTTCACATTATAAATATAAAGGTGGCAATGATACAACGGCAAATTTGAATGGAACTGTTAGGAATTTCAAGACATTTGTAAAGGTAAGTCAATTGGTATATGGGTATACGAAAATTCCGAATTACTTAATTTTATATTTTGCTCATCTTTCAGAAATATCAACCTCCCTCTGAAACAACCTCAATTCAATTACATATTCGTTGATTGTGATGAAACGATCAAATTTAAAATGCAAAACAGAGATAAAACGCATAATTATTTTTCCAATTACTTATACACATGAAATGTATTCTGTACTATAATGTCAAATAATAATGATGATAAATATTTGATTAGATATAAACTTTCTTGGTTTATATTATGAAATTATTATGTGTTATTTTACGTGTTTATATTCTGCACCTTCAGATGGAGGAAATTTAATTTCCGCATATATTGTAACGGCTAATTGTTTTTATTTGAAAGTGTTTATCAATTAACTGCAGCTTTGGAAACATAATTTAAGTCATTTTAGTCACATATCGTCGTTAGGTTTTGGTTTTTCAAACAGGTTCAAAAAAGACAAATTCAGAGGCCATATTATTTTTTAAATGCTCTTCATTATTTGAAAATTAATAATAACAAATATAAAAATTAAGCGAAAATATGTAATAATCAGGTTAACATCTTATTGTATTAGAACCCACATAGGAACAAAATATTACAATTTAATATAGAAAGAACTATACAAACTAAATGCAAAATTATAATTTTGAACTTATAAATTTTTTAAAAATATTTATCGCCTTTTTTTCTTCACCCGCTATTATTTTGCGCTCAAATAGTTTTGTGGCACCAGCCCATTCATGACTTTGAACATTTTTCGTTATACATGACTTTGTATTTTGTGACCTTTCCTTAGTTTCAGAAGTTATAAATTTTTGTACATCCTGAACAGTTTGCAGATTGTCTATATTGAATTTCGTTACTTTCTCACTAGCTGCTGGGGAACGTTCTATGATTTTCCCTAAATCAGCCTTCTTCAATTTTTTTGCCTTTACCGGGGTTTTTGGTGCATCATGACATTCCTGCTCCAAAATGTCTTTCATCGTTGATGCATCATCTTGAATTCCTTTTACATCTGATTTTGTTTCATATTCCTCCCTGGCCATGATTACTTTTTTTATAGTTTCTATTTGGGACGGTAAAGAATTTGAAATCGCTTGGAATTTTGATTTTTCATTGGAAGGTAGCTTCTCGCGATATTGTTGTAGATTATTGTAGAAGTGTACAGCAAGATTTCCCTGTTTTATACTTAAATTATGAATTTTTGCGAGTACAGCTAACAGTAGGGTGCAGGTTTCGAAAAAGAAATGTATCTTTAATTGACCTGTAAAATATTCAGCTGCCTGTACGCAACACTCAACAATGCGTTTATACAGTTCACAAAAGGCCACAAGGCGTGTAAGGAGAAAATCAAAAGTATCTCTTGTTGGTAAGTGTATCAAGGTATCCTCATCGTAGGCCACATCGGGTAGCGTACTTCTAAAGCTTTCCAAATCTCTTTTGAAATCCAGCCGCAAAAGACGACACAATGCCGAATTTATTTTACAAATATCTTTAAATCCTTTCATTTTGTTAAATGAATTTTTACGTCGTGCCATCAATCTCCCCAGGAGAGCTGCAGTTTCTGTGAACTCTTCCTCATACTTGGTGTATTTGCTGAAGAAGGTTTCAATGATCCCATGAAGATTTACCACTGTAAAAGGAAAAATCTTTAAAAATACATAAGGATTAAATTGTATATGTTTGACGTACCAAATGAAGTTTTTGTTGAGGGAAGTGTAAGAAATGGTGGTTTCTTTAAGTCAAAATCATTCCAAATTGCTTCCATGATGTACGATGTAAACAAACCCACTTGGCATGTGAGTTTGGTATGGAGTACGTTCAGTGATGTCTAGCAATGCATAATGTTTAATAAAAAATCCATAATTACAGTCAAGAAAAAGACTCTAAACTTGAAATACTGTACAGTGAATTTAGTGAATTTTGATTTTACATATATTTCCCTGAAATTCTACAAAGGAAACACAAAATATGCGATACAATACTAATAAATTTTCTGAAAACAAATGCCAATCTATGAGTCACCCTGTGTCAGCATCTGAGGTGCTTGTTGAATGTCGATCTAGAATTCCACAAACTCAAGGTATATATACAAGGTAGCCGCATCGGCGAATTTCTACAACAAACATCGGTTGTTGTATTTTGATATGTCAAAAATATTTTGCAAAACAAACAGATTGACAAGATTTTTTTACACAAATTCTTGTAGAAAATGTTAATAAAAGTATTGCCAAAAAAACTATTAGAAATTCGGAGATTTTCATTTATAATTTAGTTTTTTAATTTTTTGGTTCAACATTACAACAACATTTTTGACATTTATTTGTCCAACAGCTGGCCCGATGCGGCTACCTTATTAAATATAGCTTGCACAAACTTAATCGTTTTAGTCGAAAGTCTATTTACTTATCCCTAGGAAGCATTTAGGCAGTGTACTCCATTGACTGTTGTGTGAAAGTAGTAACTTGTGCTGTTAGGTAATAGTTTTTCCCTCAATCAACCAAATACCTCCCAAAACACAACAATGGCGCTTCGAAATGTTTTGAATTGTACAAATAATCTAGTCCGTCGCCAATTAATGGCAACATCCAGGGCCCAGCTGAAGCAAACACGATCATTTACACTAGGAGTTACCTTGAATCAAGAGTAAGTACGGCTAGCATGGATGGCAATGTGATTTAATTAAGAACAATCATGATCATCATTACCACAACTTTCTATTTTTTGTGTACATTAGAGTAAAGGTGACGTTTATTAGAGCCAGTGGCGAACGAATTGAGACAAAGGGCAAGGTTGGCGATTCTCTCTTGGATGTAGTTGTAAATAACAACATTGATTTGGATGGTTTTGGTGCTTGTGAGGGAACTCTAACATGCTCCACCTGTCATTTGATATTTAAACCGGAAGACTACAACAAATTGCCTGAAAAGCCCAGTGATGAAGAATTGGACATGTTAGATTTAGCCTACGATTTGACAGATACATCTCGTTTGGGATGTCAAATAATATTATCGAAAGATTTGGATGGACTCGAAGTCCATGTTCCCGCCACAATAAATGATGCGAGAGCGGCGTAACTGCTGGTTTGTTTACTTCCGCTTCGTT
Source organism: Musca vetustissima (assembly GCF_032173495.1). Taxonomy (NCBI): domain Eukaryota; kingdom Metazoa; phylum Arthropoda; class Insecta; order Diptera; family Muscidae; genus Musca; species Musca vetustissima. The sequence goes on along the minus strand of NW_026880928.1, from coordinate 305,946 downwards.
ATGTGTTCGTCGTGCACAACAGCGTTTCTCTGTCGTCAGTCGAGTAGAAAAAATACTTTTGTAAATCAAATAATATAGGTAATTGAACAATTGATAATGTCATATTGATGGTATTTTATGTAGTTTTAAAGCTTTTTTTGTTGCAATAGAAACTATTTTTATAAAAATATACAGTAATAATAATATGTAGTCATCAAGCTGTGTTTATTTCTATACCCCCCAAAAGTCTCAAGTGGCTGAGATAACACTATTGGTATGACTAGAGACAAATTTTTGTTATCAGTTCAACAATAAAATTACTTGACATTTTTCAACTTTTTGCGAAGGTTGTTGAATCATTGATAATATGTGCAATTTATATCAGTTTTTTAGATTTTAGAAAATGGTAATAGCAAGACAAAGCAACGTAATTCGTTGTTTTACGATTTAAAATTAAATTGAATGATATAGACAGCAAGTAGAAATAGCTGAATATAGGAGCTGGATTGGGACGAAACTTATTCCAAATGAAATGAAATATTTTCCAATTGAAATATTTTTATAATTGGAATAAAGTATTTTACAAATGGAATGAAACATAGGAGCAACGACATGTTTTTGCAAAATATACGATTTTTCCTATAAATTTTAACGACGAAACCTACGAACATTAATATTTCTAAAAAAACGAACATACAACATGTTCGATGATAGTGTTATGTTTTATTTGTTCTTAACTGTTTAATTTCTATGAAAAAGATGTACAAAAATTAAATTTATTTTATTATTTATATATCAAAACAACCAAATATATGTGACATATGTCACCCATATTGTATTAATATCACGTATAAAGATTGTCGCTTTTAAAGACTAAATTCGTCGGTCGCTTGTTATAAGAGATTTCGAATGTTTAGGAATATATTGTTCTATGAAAATTGAAATTAAAAAACTTTTCTTTATATTTTTTGACATGCTTTAACATTTTTAATTTCATATTTTAATAGAAAAATAAATTAACACATTGCTGATGTGATAGAGCGTAGTTATAAAAATTCCACAGGCAGCAAGTCTGGAACGTGTTAAAATAATCATTTATGGATATTTTGAGAGAAGTGGATCCTTTCATACACAAGGGCGCCATTCCCGAAAGCCTCCAGTTAGCAGGTACCTTTAGATTTCTGGCTGTTGGTGGGTTACAAAGGGTAGTGGTAAATGATTTAAATATAAGTGTTGATGTGTAAAATATTGTGGAGAGTAATGAAAGTCCTGGAAGACAAAGTGTGTGCAAGCTGTGGACAGCTGCAGACCAGGATCCAGCCATGATGCTTTTATTTGGCATATGAGTGCAGCTAGGCAGCATTAACAAAAGAAGAAATGGTATGCAAAATAGTTGGCTTCTAGGAGACAGTGGTTACGCTTTAGAAACATTTTTTGACGCCTTATAAACAAGTGGAGCATGGATCTTGTCAACATCGATATAATAAAGTGCACACATCTGCAAGAAACGTTATTAAAAGGACTATTGGAAATCTTAAAAGTAGATTTTTTATAGATTCTATTTTTATTTTGATCATATGGTGGTTGAGTTGCCAGATTGATCTCAAAAATGTTACGCGATGTTTTTTATAAAAGGAGCCCTTTTTATTTTCTTAATTTTACTATAAAAACTAATGTAAATACTGTATTTTTTAAATAAATATTGTAAAAACACGTTAAATATTACTTCAGAGTTATTTTTCAACTTGTACGTGCTCAGAAAAACACGTACGATCTCATTTCGTTTTCAATCCACAAGGCTATATGTTCTCGAATAATATTCCCAATATTTTTTTGGAAAATCGGAATGGAGCACACCAAATTTGGGAAAATGTTTCACATTCGACCAAACTCGAAATGCAGCACATGGGCGAAAGTCTTGATTTATATTCATGCTTCTATACAAGGCAATTCGATTTTAAATATAGAACAAATCTCTGGTGGTTTCTAGGTTAAGAGATCTATCCTAGTTTGTATTATTTTTTATGTTTTGTGTAGTAAATATATTGTTACGTTCTTGGATTTTGCTTAATCCCGTGTAGACGTTGTTTTATTTCCCGATACAATTCGTACCAAATAAAACGCGGGTTCTTTCGGATTACGATTATTACAATGATTTTATTCACACAACTTTACTTTGCACTTTACTTTACTCGACGGTTTCAATTCGCGATCTGATTCACAACTCACTCACTGCCTTTCCATTTCCTCTATTTATATGCCCCTTGCCTGTCGCTACAGAAGTTTCTAGGCGATCTGGTAACGCCTAGATTACGAACAATCTACCAATGCAACAAACACATACAAACTTACATTGAGTAAACAATAACAACAACACATACAAACTTACATTGAGTAAACAATAACAACAACACATATACAGGCGAGGGGGTAACAAAGAAAGAGGAATTAAGCGATTAACAAGAATTGTACGACAATAACAAAATAGAAAATGGAAGAGGAAATGGAAGGATGTAGAAAAATCTATACAGTAGTTGTTGTTGTGAAGTTATTTGAATAAACTGCGTAGTAGAAATTTACGTTACAATTCAAATTCTTAAATTAACGGAATTCATCTAAATTAACTTAAATCTAAAGTTATATTCGTAACATTGCCCCCCGCTTAAGCCTGTTCGTCCCGAATAGGCGCAGTTCCCGTTCCGTAGGGGGCCAGCCGCTCCAAATGTACAACTTTCATCTTCGACCTGGGACTGTCGCTCCTCTGGATGCGATAAACCACATCATTTATTTTCGTGACAATCTTGTAGGGTCCTTCCCAGTGCGTTTGCAATTTGGGGCATAGTCCTTTCTTTCGTTGTGGGTTGAACAATAGTACCAATTGCCCTTCTTGGAACCCATCGGTATTTGCCGCTCGATCGTACCTTGCCTTCATGCGGTTGCTAACCATTTTTATTCGATGGCGAACTGCCTCGTGGACTTTACTAAAAGAGTTTTGGCTGTCTTCATCTTGGTCCACATTGTCGTTTGGGGTAGCACCGAATATCAAATCGCCAGGTAGCTTTAATTCATTTCCGAACAGATCTTTGGCTGGGGTCCGGGATGTGGAATCATGAATGGCCGATCTATAAGCCAGTAAAAACTTAGGAATATGCTCATCCCAGTCTCGTTGGCCACTGTCCACCACTTTCCGTAGATGTTCTTCCAGGGTGCGATTGAATCTTTCCACCATGCCATCTGATTGTGGATGTAGGGGCGTCGTTCTGGTTTTCTTGATTCCGTAGGAGTCACACATTTCCTTGAAGATCGCTGATTCAAAATTCCTACCTTGATCGGAATGAACCTCAGATGGAACACCATAGCGACAAATCCAATTTTTGCTGAACACATCCACAATTGTCCTGGCTTCTTGGTTTGGGATAGCATAAACCTCTGGCCATTTACTGAAGTAATCCATGACCACTAAGACATACCGGTTCCCAGAGTCGCTTGTTGGGAACGGTCCAGCTACATCCATTGCGATTCTTTCAAAAGGGGCTCCTGAATTATACTGCTGCATGTAGCCTCGACTCTTCCGTGTTGGACCTTTAGCTCTTATGCACCTTTCACAATTGGCGATCCAGTCGGCAATGGATTTTTGACAGCCGACCCAGTAGAATCTCTGCTTTACCTTTTCAGCGGTTTTTGCTATGCCAAGATGTCCTCCACTTGGCCCATCGTGAAACTCCGACAAGACATCTCTTATTTTGGATTCTGGGACGACGATCAAGTTCCGGTGAGATTTACCGTCCTCACTTTCCCATTTGCGATATAGGCAACCATCTTTTATAAGTAGACTGTCCCACTGGGCCCAATAGGATTTTAAAAGAGGGCTTTCGGAGGTAATTTCTTTGCGACTAGGTCGCTTGCCCGTTTCTATGGCCGAAATTACTTTGCCCAGAATGGGATCTCTTCGTTGTTCCGTCGACCAATCTTCACCCGACTCAAACTGCAATCGTCGGACATCAACGATATTCTCTTTGCACTCGGCCTTTGAGCAGTGCCTGTATTCTACCTTGCATGGCCGACGAGACAGGGCATCAGCATTACCGTGTTTTCCGCCTTCTCTGTGCTCGATTCTGTTTAACGGTGACTCATTGGTGGACTGTTGAGCCATTCTACTACCATCTTTCGTTGGAGGTGGTGACGATGACCTGGATCGTTTGCGCTTAGCTCTGCATTCGCGCGCAATATGGCCTGCTTTATCGCAGTTGTAGCATCTAACCCTGGGCTTAGTCATCCCTACTAACTTTGTTTCTTCTATTACCCGCCTCATGGCGTCCTTGATCAAGTTAACGAGATATTTGTGTTCGCAACATTCGGTCTCCAGTTGGCTAATCTTGTGGGTCTGGGGCTTAACAATCATTCTTGCCGTCTCTTGGGCAAGGGCAAACGACACAGTTTCGGCAAACGACGCTTTTGGTGACGCATATGTTGCACATTTAATCTCAGGGTCACGTATGCCATTCACAAAGGTTTCGATTTTCATACGGTCCAGCAATGGGTGATTCTCTCCTGGATACGCCATTAGCACCAAACGTTCCACCTCAGCTGCAAAGTCTTGTAACGTCTCGTTTGCCCTCTGTACTCTTCCCCTTAATTCCATAAGGTAGATGTTTTGTTTATGTTCGCCACCGTACTTACGTTCCAGTGCAACAATAACATCTTCATAGTTGTTTCTAGAAGCGACAGGAATACTCTGTATAACATCAGCAGCACTGCCCTTCAATGCTAGAAGTAGTGCAACCGCTTTGTCGCTGTCGTTCCACGAATTTCTAGAAGCCACTGTCTCGAACTGTAACTTGAAAACATTGAATGACGTAGAGCCGTCGAATACAGGAGGTTTGATTTTTAGTGTGTTATCAGGAACTCGCACCGGACCACCTTTAATTTCCAGCTCCGACATTTTCTTCTCCAGATTCGTAAACCTGTGGTCGTGGGCCAGAAATTTCTCATCCACAGATAGAATCTTCTCGTCAACCGACTGCACTTTCTTATCCAACTCTTTAATTTGGACCTCCACGGTTTCCACTCTCCTTCCAATAACTTCTGTAATGTTCTCGAGTTTCTCGTTCATTATTCTCGAATTTTCGTCAAACATTCTACAATTCTCTGCCTTGAGTTCATCTAACTTTCTGGAATTCACTTCGAACATTCGTCTCGTGTTTTCTTCTAACTTTCTGGAATTCTCTTCGCTCCTTCTGGAATTTTCCTCAAACATTTTAGCCAGCATTTCTCTTAAATCGTCACCCCTGGCAGCTACTGACGAGACTTCCCCACCGTTGGACTCGCCCATTTCCGATAAATCCACTTCATCCTTACTGTCAAACTCATATGTATCGATGTTCATACCACGGCGCTCGAACTCATCCAACAGACGTTTTTGGAGTTCAGCCTTGTTGCCAGTAGAGGACAATTCCAATTTATTCAGCTCCTTCTTCAAGTCTTCCACTCGTAGATCCTTAAACTTCATCGTAGTACTATCGTAATCTCACTTCCGACACCAATTGTTACGTTCTTGGATTTTGCTTAATCCCGTGTAGACGTTGTTTTATTTCCCGATACAATTCGTACCAAATAAAACGCGGGTTCTTTCGGATTACGATTATTACAATGATTTTATTCACACAACTTTACTTTGCACTTTACTTTACTCGACGGTTTCAATTCGCGATCTGATTCACAACTCACTCACTGCCTTTCCATTTCCTCTATTTATATGCCCCTTGCCTGTCGCTACAGAAGTTTCTAGGCGATCTGGTAACGCCTAGATTACGAACAATCTACCAATGCAACAAACACATACAAACTTACATTGAGTAAACAATAACAACAACACATACAAACTTACATTGAGTAAACAATAACAACAACACATATACAGGCGAGGGGGTAACAAAGAAAGAGGAATTAAGCGATTAACAAGAATTGTACGACAATAACAAAATAGAAAATGGAAGAGGAAATGGAAGGATGTAGAAAAATCTATACAGTAGTTGTTGTTGTGAAGTTATTTGAATAAACTGCGTAGTAGAAATTTACGTTACAATTCAAATTCTTAAATTAACGGAATTCATCTAAATTAACTTAAATCTAAAGTTATATTCGTAACAATATCTTATAAAAATACTCGCTGAATTAAAATTAATATCAAAGAATCAATCACAAATTCTCAATTTTAGAACCACATACATAACTATATTTGTTAATATTAATTTATTAGAGGCCATGAGAATAAAACAAATATTGCTTTATTTAATGTGTTTTTATTTTGTTTCCGATATTTCGATCGTCTTCGACGATCATCGTGAGGGAGTTTTTTTATTCACAGAGTGGATTACAATGGCAACACCTTTATTTCTCCACAAGGATATCTAACAGATGTAAGATTTCGGAGTCTGTGGATAAAAATAATCGTCGAAGAGAATCGAAATATCGGAAACAAATTAATAAAAGCAACAATTTTTTATTAACATGGCCTCGAGCCGAACAATATAAACATCTAAGGAAAACCTAAAGATTAAAGGTCAACAAAAATCACATACGAATATTATTTTATTTAATTGTAAAATCTTAATTTAAAACTACATAATATTTTCTTGGACAAAAATAATGGTTCATTTAGTATGACAAATGTTCGTTACATTTTTAAAAGGTTTCATTACAATTTGTAAGGGTCGTACCTAATTTATTGCGCTACGTACAAAAATACTCACTTTCTCACCTTTTTAGGATTTGATATACATCCGTATTACCCAAATACGCAAAGACTTTATTTACATCTGTGCCAATTGACATCGGCGAAAACGAATGGAAACATTTTTTTTTAATTGATCGAAAAATTGATACACAATTTTTTCAATAACTGAAATTCTATTATCAAAAAACAAAATATTCAAAATACGCATTGTCAATGTTGAAAATTTTCAACTTTATATTTTTATACGCAATGCGTATTTGGGTAACATTTATTGAAATACATGTATTTAACTTTTGAGGTGAATAAAATCGTACGCATACGCATGACCAACGCGTGTTGGTATATTCTGAGACTTATAGTAAAACTTTATGGCGAATATTTTTGTAGAATATTCTAACCTGGAACCGGACAGAAAATACTCCTTCAGTGTGTCGATTGAGGGTTAAAATAGAATGAGCTTGTAATCATTTCTGGAAAAAAGGGACCAAAAAGGCACCTTTAGCGTGTCGATTGAAGGTTAAAATATTGGAAACAAAATATTGCTCACATTTATATTAGTAGTATGAAAGGGTTTCGAGAAATCTTTATCCGAATATCTCTTGAAATGGATGAACATTGCATTTGTTGCAAATTGTAAGTAGGAAAATTATAAGTGGGGTCAATTTGAACATTTTTCTTTACCCAGAATTAAACATTACAACCTAAAATGCAACTAGTGAGAAAATGTCAGACGGTGTTGCCGACAGAAATATAGCCTCAGCCTATAGTTTGCGTAGGTCTACCGTACTGACACAGACTTTATTATTCGCTTTATATATGGTAATTGTTTTATTAAAGAGTTTTCGGATTTAATATTGATCAAAGCGGGTTTCAATTTGTTTCAAATTAAATTCACAAGTTTAAAAAATATTTACCCTTTGTGAGTGAGGTACCAGAAGGAGAGGACCGACGGGTCCCACCGTTGGCATAATTTTATAAAATTCTTACCATTTTTTGGGGGATGTACTAGAAGGAGTGAACCGATATTCCACATCTTCGAACTTGAACTAAGTTTGGAGGAAATATTACGATATGCAAGTTTGGATGAAATCGGCTACTTCATTCGAGAGTTATTGTGCGCAGCAGTCAGCCAGGCAGACATGCGTAAATGGACTCCAATTTGTCTAAAACGGATTTGGTCCAAAGAAACATGGTTCGGTGAGACACATTTTTATCGTATCATACACTCATTAGTCATATATATCTTATCTCATTACACATAAGGTTGAGGGTATACATTTTAAAAAGTGTTTGTAAGGAATTTTTGGTTGCATTTCAGGTGCTCTTAAAATTTTCTACCGGCTCTTTAATCTTGTGGAAACATTTGTTTATTCTTGTAATTTATTCTATTTTTTTTACAAATAACCAAAATTACATTCGGCACATCAATGGTACACAAATTTTTCAGATCAGGTTACTCATGATCGAAGAATTCTAGTCTCGAGAAAATTGTTTCACTCTAGAATAAAATCACGTACGGGTATTTGCGAAAAAATGACGTACGAATATTAGGAATTCTTCCTCTGCATTTCCGCATTTGTCTAGTATAGGACCTCTTTCGTATACTCCCGTTTTATGCTCCGCAAAAAACCAAAAGAAATTAATAATAACTTTTGTCGATAATTTTATAAAATTTCGTTTTGTTTCACTTCATTTTTATTCGTTTATTTTTCGAAACTTAATTAAATAAATACAAACAAGTTTATTTGTTTTGTTTTGCATATAGAACGGAAATAAATAATACAAAAAAATAATAAATAAATTAATTAATAAATAAATTACACACATACATAAATAATAAGAGAATCAGTTTTCTGTTTTTGTTGTTAATATGATTTGTTGTATTTGTTAGTTTTTGTCTATGAATGAGAGGTAATGGATGTTTGTAAAAAGAGATGTCGCAACAAGCATTAACAATGGGGATTTCGCATTGGGCAGAAGCTCGAGAAGTCTATTTGGAAACTAGGCTTTTAGGCTTCCATCTTAAGCCTAACTACCGCTAACAAATTAATTGTGATAACCCATGGGAGCTCCTTTGCGGTCGAAATGTCGGACGCGAACAAAGAGGAAGGCAGCGACTAGGGAGGCAACAGCCAAAACAAGCAAGAGCATAACAAGGCCGCCAACAAAGCTGGGCACGGACATACAGATGGTTTCAGGATCAGCATTGCGGGCTGATTGTATGACCACTGTTTCGTTATTTGCGTTGCTGTTGAGCGCGAAATTGACATCACCGGGGGCAACAACTTGAATAATGCGGCTGGTGTTGACATCGGTCATTTCTTGGGCATCACGTTTGTAGATTCTGGGCTTAACGACAACATCAATGGTATCACGGCGTCTGCGGACACCACGCAAATCATCAAGGCCTTCAACTGAGCGAGGACGTCCTCCCAAAGATACCAAGTTGCCACCTTCCATGTCGTCCTTGCGCTTAACGGTATTGTATTGACCTGGTTGACCGGGCAGTGGTGGAGGAGGCATGTGCAAATCGTTGGGATTTTGTGCAGGGGCCTGAGAGCTGGCTGGTCCAGATTCAGCAATACCGGCGGTTTGGGCTTGGGGTGAGGGTACAACATCTGGTTGATTTTCCGAATAGGCACCGGCTGAATCGCTGGCTTGGTGTCTGGGATCGGGATAGGCTGCTGGGGGCAAACCACCGAGACCAAAGTCCCCACGTTCATAAGCTTCAGGAGGTCCGTATTCAGATGAGAGACCATTGCCGCCGATTTGTGGCACACCATATTCACCACCGGCCAAACTGGGTCCACACTTAGGTTCAGGGCAATTGTAGCGGCACACTTGTATGACACATTGGAAGTGGACATTCATGGAGTCGGGGAATTTGAAGGCCTGGAAGTAGGCGAAGCTGACAACCGAAGCCGAAGGTCCAAAGTTCTTGATCTTCTGGAATTTACTCATAATCTTTGGTCTGACAACACAGCCATTTTGATCTACCAATTGGATGGGGGCACGTTTGCCATCATGGGCCACACAGTTGCGTACCAACATATCGAATTTGTTTTCGTCATCCTTGATGGCCAACACCATGGTCATAGTCTGACCAATTTTAACAATACCCGACACTTCGGAAGCCCAGGGACCTTTGCCAACTTGAATTTGCATCCAGCACTGGAGATTATCACCCAAGAAGTTGGCGGTAACAGCATGCAACATATCAACCTGGAATGGTCGGAAAGTGACAGCCTTTTCATAGAAATCATACCAAGTGCAACGCAATTTTCTGGCCTGATCCCAAACTTCTTGGACATAGGGGTCGTATTGAATAATGATTGTGTTCTCGACATAACTACCCGATGGTGTAGGTGCTCCATAGCCGGCAGCATTGTGATTAGCCGAACTTGTCATACCGCAACTATTGAGGAAAATCTCAAAGGTGGCACTCAAGTGGCCGGTACCGGGTTTCAAGTGAACACAGTGAGGGTCGCTGTAGAAGCCCTTCGAGAAGATCATACCATAGAAGGGGCGATCGAATTCGATATTGACGCGCATGTGTGTCTTTTCACATTGCACCTGCAAATGTTTGATTTGGGGACTATCGTTCGTCGTTGCCAATGGCCAGGCTTCGTCAGAGATATCATTGCTGGGACTGGCAGCCAATGCGGTTTGTGGTGATCCATAAACGGGTGAGGGCGGTGGTGGTCCATACACAGATCTGTGTTCAAGTGGCAGGGAAGCTGAATCCACATGTGGTCCCTCACAGTAAGCATTCTGATGTGCATGAAATGAGAAACAAAAAAATGAAAATAAATAAGAGCGGAAAATAAGAAACATAAAGAGGAATAAATAAATAAAATAAGGAAATATTAATTAATATTATGCGTAGTTATGATTATGAGGGTAGCAAAAGAAGAGCAAGAAGAAGGAGAATGAGTTAATGAATATTCAGTATGGAAATACCAAATTCAAGGTTGTAGAAAGTGAGTTGATAGTATTTGGTTCGTACGCATGGAATTGTGTTAAAACATTTTTAGCCATCTTCGTCATCGTGTTATTTTTTTTACCAAACCTATTTCATAATATGTTATAAGCTAATTTCCAAAAGGGGGAATGAATGTGGTTTTTGTTACAGTCAGCATTCGTCGTTATGGTTTTTTTGTGTGATTTCGAAATTAAGCTTCGCTTATTAATGTATCTACCCACTTGCCAGGTAGCGTCTCACTGCATGTAGCCAAAATTTACGTAACGTTTGCTTAGGGCCGTTATGTAATAATTTGGGGTAATACCATGCCATCATAATCATCAACAACATTTTGTCTGTAACATTTTGGTGTTGGTGTTGTTGTGATATGGGTTTTCGTTTTATTTAAATGGAAAAAAATAAATGGCGTTAAGGCGATGACGCAGACGCAGAAAAAAAACATTTACCATGACATCCGCATGGTTATTAATTGTAAGAAATTTTGTAATTTTCTGCTTCAAGTATGTATGTGTGTGTTTCAAGGAAATGTTGAATATAATCCATAATTTTGAAGTTATCATTGTCAGTGTAATTATGCTTTATGTTGTAAGACAAATAATTTTGTAACAATCGTAGGACAACTTACAAACTTTGCAGAGTTTAAATATGTAGATATATATGTGTGATCATTAGTGTTATTAAAAACCTTGAAACACCAGAATACCTGTGTTTCGTTGGACTTTGATCGTGTAAATTTGGCACTGCTATTTCTATTGCCGCTATGTTAATGATATGAATGAATTATTATTTTATATTGAAAATATTCAATATTAGTCTAAATTTCGTGTAGACTCAATATGACTGGGATTCAAGTATTTTAACCCTTTCAGGAGCAGCTTAATCAATTGTATGATCTGACAATTTGTAAGGAAAGCTAGTATAAAAATGGGTATTAATTGTATAAACTGAAAACGAACTTAACACGTTAAATTTTTCTACAAATATATTTGACAATTTATTAATGACTTTGTGTCTGAAAGGGATAAAGATTCTGTTTTTCTTTAAACTTACAAATAAAAAATATGTTTATGAATTTTACGAATTTTGAATATATTCAAAATCCTTAAAATTCAGTTTTAATTTGTTAACCGTGGTTCGTACAACCCACTTATTCCTGGAGATTTTTATTTAAAACATATTTGTTCTACTCTGCTTACTGGTAACGCTCAATTTCAAACATTTCAAATTATTTTTGTGGATACATAAATATCCAGATAAATATCTATATCCGCGTTGTCTCAATTTTTGTATTGGTCATTTTGAAACATGATTCCTCTATACAACACAGAAAACTTCTGTAATTTCGGTTAAAAACAGAAAACTTAAAATGTTCAGACTCAGGTGTAGCAACCAATACAGATGAAAAGAAAAGACAAACCGACGAACAAACAACACAAAAAAATGAAAGAAAATTTTCATGCTGAACGTAAATGAATGGAGTGAAGAAAGTTAAAACTGGTACAAATCAGAGCATAACTGCATTTTAGCCAACAACAAAAACACACGCACACACAATAAAGCTCAAATGTAGAAAAGAAGATTTACACTACACACACACACTCTCATAAATATGAATGTTTAGATATTTATAAAGACCTACATATAGACTTGCATGAAATTGTTGGAGCATGAGATATAATTTTTCTTATTAGAGAAAAAAACTAGTAAATTTTATATAAATGCGATTAATTTAGAGAGCTCTAATTTATTAATATATTTTTGGTTTTTATTGGATGAGAGTGAAAATTTTGTATAATATATAGATTTACTTTTTTAATATATGTACCTTTTTATTACATTTTTTACTTCTTCAAATTTGTTCTGGAAAAGGGGGGGGGGGCGAGGGCAAATTAAGTATTATTTGTAAATTGTCCAGAGCAAAATGTGCAAGTTTTTGCTGGAAAAATAATCAGCTGATTTTTACACTATATTAGGATATAGTCCTTTTTGAAAAAAGGATTGCTTTGTTGAAATTATGGAGCTTAAAAGTTTTTTGGCCGATTAGGGCCAATATGAAAAAAATTAAAACCAGTTTTTTTTTTTATTTTGTAAAACCATTTAGAAAATCATATTTTAAATAATTATATATTTATTTGATCACTTTTGAATTTTTTATTCCAATGTTTTAAAGAAAAAGAACAAAAATACGAAATCTACTCGATAAAATGTCAAATTCCATAGCGTATATTAAAAAAAGAAAATATTTTCCTTGAGGATTCGATTCTCTTCGAATATTCATGATTGGGCTGATTTTTTAATAAATTTTTGTTTTGAAGAAAAAGGACAACAAATGATGTTCCGCACTCCAATCATTTTTGTTATTTTGAATGTTTTGCCGACATTTTGGCGGTAAACATTTGGGTGTAAACATTCCATCAAAAGATCTTCGATGTAGGAAGGACTCTATATTCGGAATTTAGAAAGTTTAAGCCCCGAAGTGGGTGTAATTTGTAATTTTGGTAAAAAAAGATCTTCGTTCTAGAATATTTTCAAATTAATTTCATGCTATTACTTGGCTCCCAAACAAAAGTCCCCACTTAATTTTCTGTACGTTGAAATTCCTAGCCCTAGAAGTTCCTAGAAGGCGGTGGCCGCATCATTTTTGATATTTTCCAATCGAATCGGCTTCTCGAAGAAGGTATTTTTACCCCAAAGTGGCTGTAATTTGTTATTTCGAATTCTTGATTAATAAAAAAAGTTAATTTCAGAATGTTTTCAATATAAGTTCCGTTCCGAAATCTGCAAGAATCTACTTTTTACTAGAAACCCGTTCCTGAAGATTGATATGTATCACTATCAGAATACAAAATAATTCGAAAAGTTCGGGAACGGAAATCTAGTAAATAAGTAAAAATTAGATGGCACAATGAACACAACAACCAATCAGAAGTTGGCTTTAGTTCCGCTCCAAAACCTTTAAGAATCTACTAATTTTTCATGTTTAGCAACTTTTTACTCGATACCCATACCTAAATCCACAAAACTTGTAAAACATTCAACCAAAATTTAAGAGAATATAAATTTTGAAAAATTTTCTTTTACTAGTTTTAATCATGGCACAATAAATAGTTAGTCCATATGGAACAGCTGATATCTTGATTATCTGTCGTTCATTCGTTTTTTCCAGTAACATTTACTCAATAAGAATTTTAAATCCGAAATTTTCGTTCTCAAGATAGAGTAAGTAAACGAAGAACATTCAGTAAAAAGATCGTTTCGATACAGCTGATTTGGCGCAAACAAAAAATCAGTTTTTATGTTAGAAAAATGGATAAGAAGCGGAAAATTGATTATGTTTATAAATTCTTGCGTTTTCTTCATCCATTTTTGTTAAAAAATACAAAATCAAAATAAAATTCACAAAACAATCAATTTGCTTGAGAAAAATTTTGTTGTTTGTTTACAAAACATAACAAAACAGCTGAAGTTTTTTTTTTTTGAAGTACCATCAGCTGATATAAACATTTTGAATGCAGGATGTAACAAGTTCGAACTTCTGTAATCGTGGATGGTTTTATATACCATCCACAATTACAGAAAGTTCTCTCGAATTTTGTCCATTTAGTCCATGTGTTACATTTCATATAACTTTTTATACCCTACACAACTATGTTGTCAGGGTATTATATTATAGCTTTGTGCAGCCTCAAGAGCCGCGAAATATTGGTCCTAAACTCACCTTTAAGTATACCGATCGTTATATCTCGACTAGCTGAGTCGATCTAGACATATGTGTCTGTTCGTTCGTCTGTCCATTATAATTTGTAAACACGATGCAGGTCACAGTTATGGACCAATAAAGACCCCTATTGTTTTAGGTAAAGATCGGTTAATATTTAGTGGATGAAATGAACCAAATACTTAATTTTTGTCGGTTTTTCTGGTCGCTCAAAAATTTGTATTCTATAGCGTATATATTTACTCCTGAAGGACATAGAGCCGAGGAGTTGATAGTATATCCAAGAGGAGTGGTTGGCCTTTAAATTGATACCAATTATATTGTCGTATGTAATCTGATGTGGGAGTTACACGTAAATATTTACTGGTGCTTACATATTCAGATATTATTTAATAAAACATTGACATAATAGAGGGCGGAAATATAACGCTTATCGCTTTGAAATGTTCCATGAGGTTCCAGTTATGGTCAAGGACAACGCCTATAATTGTCGGTGATGATCAGATAATAATTTTGGGATGAAGTGGACCGAAAACTATTTTTTTTGTGTTTTTTTCGATTCATCTATAGGCTATAAGCCGAACATTACAACACCGCCCACGGTGAAGGGAATATGGACAAGTAATTAGAAGAGCTCTATTGAATATTAGAAATATTGGGAAAATATGTCAGTGTAAGGAGGAGGTGCTGTAGACCTTTAATCGGGCATGAAATATTACCCAGGCTCAAAATAAAAAAAATCAGCAGACAGATAGAGTTCTGTGGTAGTTGTGTAGAGTATCGTATGGTCGGCCCCGTCCGACTATACTGCTCCGCTCCCTGGTTTTATAATATGATCACCAACAAAAATTTCATTAATAAAGTTTCGAATTTAATTTGTTTTACATTGCCTACAATTTGTTTACCATAAAAATGGGAAACACCTCGTTATTCATAATGCAAATGTATGGAAATCTAATAATAATAATAACAATAACAAAAATAGCAAACAACTGTGTGTGTAACGGTCAATATCGAAATGTCGATCAAGAAATCGTCGTTGTTTTTTTTTTTGTATTTATGCATTCATTCGTTCATCGACTGATTCATTCACTCATTTCGGTTTAGTCCGTAACTTCCAGACATCATATGGCAATCTAAATCAACTCACTCACACACATCACATTAATGTTCGTACGATTTCTAAACATCATCTTCGTTTGATTAGTCGTTGTGGTTGTTGTTGTTGTTTCTGTTCCAAGCTCCAAGAAAATATTTTCTTTTCAAGCGTTTTCCCAAGCGTTACAAAAGCAACAACAAACACGATAGCTTAATAAAAACAAAACTCTAGTGTGGTGTTTTTTCTTCATTCCAATATAGCATTCGGAAGAAGTTCCGTTCGTTTGGTGATTGTTCGTTCGTTTGTTCATTGTCGACATGGAGAGGCTGGTCAATTGTGATTGAAATAGTTCAAATCTTTTTAAAAATTCCAATATCTATAACGTAAATTAATCTTATTTACATTTCTATATAAATAGACAGATGATAACATTGTGCCTTTTGTTTTTCCGTCAATGAATTGGGTTAAGATTTTAATAAACCGTTACTATTTTTTTTTGTTTGCTTGTTAACGAAATTCCAAAAATCAATGAAAGAAAAAGTTTGTCAAATAATAATGAAAGCAAAGCAAAAAGCATTTCATTTCACTTTTGTTTTGTTTTCGTAGATTTGAAATTTGTGATCGTCCAGAGAAACGATTATATTGTCGTCTTACCTTAAGCGTTAAAACTAAACAAAATAATGCCAGCCAATTTGATGATCGCCTATGTGGTTGTCCCATGTTGTGTGACAGTTGTTTGTGTGTGTGTGTGTAAATTTAGAAATCCTTAATTTAAATACTGTTACGTCCAAAGCCTGGGAATAGCATACATATACGTATGTGTGAAAACTATCCAAAAACACAAAAATTGAAATTAACTGCAAAGAAAAAAAGGAAAAATATTAATTAAATAAATTGTTGATTTTTGATTGTTTTTTAAAGGTATTAAATAAAAAAATGTGTGTTTCTTTTCGAAATTTTTGGTTTCAAAATTTCCATTCAAGCTTAAGATTTATTTATGCTGTTGATATCCCCTAATATGTTTATCCTCTGATAAATTTCAGACCCATAGGTTGGGCTTATTCGACTCGGACCTTAAAAATGTCTAAACGTTTGGGGACCTTTATATGGACTTTATGTCAACAAAATATGGTTCTCTGTTGAAAAAAATTTGTCAGACGATTTTTTTTTATCTTGTGATAAACCGAAATGTCAAATTCAAGACACACAGGTTGGGATAATTCGATTCAGATCTTAAAAATGCCTAAAAGTTGTAGGGATCTTTATATGGATTTTATGAAAGAAAAATCGACTAGGACCTTCATAATTACGAGTAGGGGAAGTGAGCTCTATTTGAGCCAAACCATGGATCTGTATTGAAACACTTTTACAGGAGTAATTATATCTTCCGATATGGCGATATGACAAATTACAGAAATTTATGTTTGAAAACTTCGGGTAAGGCCTTCATAATACAGAAAAGAGGGACGGGATCTATATTAAAAGAATTTTGCATATAAATATATTATGAGGTCTAGGTCAAAACATGGACCCATTTTGAAAATCTTCTGCGATAATGAATTTTAGTTTCCTAAAACCGGTTGTACCAAATGAATGATCCATTCGGTGGCGAAATGGCCTGGATCTTTAAAATGAGGAAAAAGAAGGTGTGATCTTGAAGTGTGGGTCAAAAAATGGACCTATATTAAAATTGTTATACAAAAAAGAATTTTAGCTTTTAATCAGCTGATTTGAATCTGAACAAATGACAACCATTTCGGTTGTAAAATGCCTAGAACCTAAAAAACGAAAAAGTAAAAACTTAGAAATATTTTGAAAATTTTCTGCGATTTTCCATTAACCGAATATACCATATGGCAACTACTTTGTTTGGAAAATGGTGGAACATTACAAAACGGGAACTAATTGATATACCCAGTTTTCAATATCAAAAATCCTCTGAGTCCAAACTCTATTTTATGTGTTACGAGCTCTATCGTAATTTTAACTGACTGCAGACATTTTTACGGTTATTAGAATGCTTATCAAATATTATAGTCATGCAGAATATCGATGAATATTTCGAGGAGTTAAAATATGCTGTAATTTCATATTTCGGCGTTGTGATCGATAATAAATCGGACAATTTTTATATTGCGTACACCATTTCAAATATTTAATCACATTTTCCAACTATCTAAGTACTTGCAATACATAAAAACACAAATGTAAAATTTATTCAGAATATGTTCGTTTTGAGTCTACAAATTTGTAAATCTACAAATCTTTATAACAACCCTTTCGAGAATTGGTAATGACAATGTTTTTGCCGAACCGATATAGGTATTTCCACAATTTATACATAATGCATTTTTATAACACAATATTTGTTTTATTTCAAAATTAGACTTTTTATTTTTTGTTTTTCTTTTTTAATTTTTATTGTTAAAACTTTTATTTTTTTAATTTTAATTTTTTTCTACAATTTTTTGCAAGTAAATTATTATTTTCTTTATTTACATATTTTATTTATTTCAAATAATTAACACCTTTTTTCTGAAAATAAAACTCCTTGTTTTGGCTAGCTGGTAAAGGCCATAATATTTCAATAGTTTCAGCACACCAAAAATCTAATAAAAAAAAATAATTTGGTTTCTGTTATAATTTCTTTTTTTTTTGTTGCTTTATTTTTTAACTTGATTTCACTATTTTTCTTGCCACATTAAGTTTTTCTTTTGTGATTATTATTTTTTTTTTGTTTCACCACCGCCGTTTATTTCAAAAAAGAGACTTTCCGTTGGTGCCCCAAACAAGTCTTGGCTGCAAGTGAATGTTGTTAGTCGTTTGGTTTATGAACCGTGGCTAAAAGAAAGCTGTTAACTTGACAGTTTTCTAAATTCATACTCATAAAACTATAAAATATCTCAATAGTTCGTTAGTTTCTCTCTTTTTATGGTTGCGTTCGCACTAAACTGCTCTCACTGCTTAGTATGAGAGTGTGAGTTATCTAAAAAAAATCTTGATCTCTTTCTTTTTAGCACAAATCATATGGACAACTATCGCTCTAAGATAAATGCACGACATAATTATGTTACTCATCGTCTTCGTTTAATTATCATTATCTGCGTCATCGAATTTGCCGCTATATTCGATTGATAAACAGTCCAGCTATGCAATTCCGTCAGTTTACCCCATGTGTTAATGTTATTATTGTACAAGTGTGCTATTAACCCACAGAAAATACGTCAAAAAGAGAACCACAACAAAAATAGAAAAACAACAATATTACTCTCGGTTCTGGTTTTTGGATTTTCTCTAGCGAGTAAAACGTCATTAACAATGTCAGCAGTTAGCAGCAGCATAAAAGCGCCACTACACCAAGATTCTTGTTCTGCCTCTAGGCATGTTTACTCACGTGCTTTGCCGTGGAAAAAAAGTAATAAACACATATGTCCAATTGTAGACATTCGAATACCATGGCTGTTCTGCCTCTTTGTCGTAGTCAGAATGTAGGCAAGTTAGTGTGAGTGTGTTTGTTTGACAGCTAAGGTTCTCGGTTGGAAAAGCTTTTGTTGGCGCACGTTATTTCAGGTTTTTTGTTTTCCATTGTTTTTTTTATTCTTATTGTTGTTATTCGTGGCCTTGTTAACTAAACATAAACATGATTGTTATCTGGTCATATTATGTCTGGCTGAGAAGATCCCGTCATTTATTTCATTTTATTCCTTCACTTTAACACTTACACATTCATTCATTCATACACTTAAATGATACTCAAGCGGGAGAAAATAGTAAATATTTAGGTTGAAAAGGTAAGTGTTTCATGTTATAGTTGGTTTTTTTTTATTTCAATTTGTCAATTTTTGGTAATTATGCAAAAGACTTAAGACACACGCACTTTGAAGGAAAGAGGGAGAGAGAGAAATCAAGTTTATTTTATTGTCGTTTTTTTTTTTAATTTAAAACAATAAATTATTGAAATAAAAGTGGGTTGTGACTTTTCGTAAATTGCTGAGAAGAATGTAACATCACTGGCCGGTCAGGAAATTGTGACTACTATCTTCAAAGTACCTTAAATCATGCGTAACCATCTATCGATATATCTATTGATTTAAGATTTAAGACGCAAACCTATTGGGAGAATGGATAACATATCACAGTTATCATTGAGAACAATAATGATAATATATTGAGCATGAGTAGCATTGATGATAAAATCAAAGATTAAATAAAATTAATGAAATGGTTTAGACAACAGAAGACTTAAGACACAAACGTTTAAAGAATATACAATGATCGGCCATTGATGAGATGAGTGTTTATGCGAGAGCAATACACAAGCCATTTACACAATAAAAGACTTAAGACACGAGAATTACTAAGAAATGAGAATTCTCAAAAATACTTAGGCAACTCGATGAGGAGAGTAATAAATCAAAAGACTTAAGAAACAAACCTTCAAATTATTTTGTTACAAAAAACTGGGCACTTAGCACCCGACAGTCAAATGGCAACAAATTCGGTTATAAATGAGTAAATTTCAGAGTGTGCGTAATCATATCACTTAAGCAACAAACTTTTGAACTAGTTTTTAGGGAGAAAGATAGTTTCTCGATTTTTCTTTTATATCTTCATTGGCAAATGAAGACACCAAATAGCTCAGAATATAACTAGTCATGTGACTCAAACCGAAAACCCCAAAACATGGATATACATTGTAAATAGTCAACCTTAGTGAATTCGATGGGGATAGTAATAAATTAAAATTTTGGATATATCCGTTTATGGTTATATTTATGAACTCCTTACAGGGCACGGGGCATGCGATTTCAGTTATAAAGATGTAAATTTCAGAGTGTAAGTAATCAAAAGTCTTAAGAAACAAATTTTTGAACTAATTTTTAAGAGGGGAGTAAGATTCTCGATTTTTTGTAATATCGATGAAGACACGAAAGAGCTAAGAATATGAATAGAACGAAACCCCCGAAATGGGGATCTATATTGTAAATAGTCGACCAGGAGATTTTTTAGCCTCTGAGAATGCGAAATGTACAGATTATTTGATTGGAAAATTCATGTAGGACGATACGAAAATGGTGTTGGATCTGTTTTAAAACACTTATCTATATCTAAAAATTATCTGTCAACTTTCTCTAGGTTTTCTGCTTTTATACCCTAAGAATTCTAGCCATATCGCTGGGAAATGTAATTTATAACAAATAAAATATTGCGACTATAGCAAAAACACTAAAAGGCAGCAATATTTGAGGTAAATATTTTAAATTGTGTACTGCACGTTTGGTAAGGTTTTTAAGATATTTGCATATTTTTTTCAAAATAGGTTCATGTCTTGACAGAGTTCCCTTTTGATATTTAAATTGTACTCGGCGAATTTTTTAAGTAAAGTGACTGTAATTTGACATTTCAGGATCTTTTGTAGAAAATTTTGCATACAGTTTTGACTTGAATGCCCACCTAATGCCCTCACCTCATTTTCAACAAAACAGATGTGTTAGTCCCATTCTGCATTACTTAATTTTAGTAAAATTTTTGAATTATGCCAAAAAAGACTTCACAATTAAATAGCAACAAACAAAAGTCTATAAATGCTACAAAATTAGAAATGTAAAAAAATCTCAAAATTATTGTGTAAAATATTTCACACTTATATACCCGTTAACGCACACAAGAAACCCCCTCTAAAAACATTTCTCACCTTTAAGAGTAAACTTCAAAAAAAAAAAAAAAAACTTTCACTTGAACTACAAAAACAAAACAAACAAAAAAACTTGTTTAAACAATACACAAAAAAACTGATGCAGACAAACAACGCATATCTTTACAATCATAAACCAAACAACAGCAAAAATTGCTCGAAAGCATTTTCAAAGCAATTTTACGAAAGACAAAAAAATACACTTATCACACAGATGCTTTTCGTGATTGGCTTTGGGACTGAACTGGTATTGTCTTCATTTTTGTACACTTAATGGAGGAACACCTCAAATATACGGGCCAATGTAGTATACCTTTACCCCAATGATGCTTGCTATAAAGTAAATAACAATAAATACAACAGCAACAAAAAAGTTTTAAGTATTTTTTCGATAGAAAGAAGGGAAACGACTTTTATAAACTTTTCGTTGTGTTGTTACGTAAAGGTCGATTGAGCAAAAATGAGTTGGCTATTTTAAGTTTGCCATACGATATTTCCGTTATAAAATTATGGTGGGAAGCCGAGCTACAATGAAATCGCAAATATACCAAAGTCAATAATAAAGAACCAAAAAAAAAGTTTAAAAAATCATGCCCAGCCCTAACATAAAATAAACGAATAACGGGTTTTATGTTCAAACCCGTTTATTGAAAGACCATTTCGAACAGAAATTGAAAGTTACGTTTTTTTTCGTTTGCAATGATCTCTTGTTTGTTTGTTAACCTTTCGCCTTTCATCGCTTGGTCAATGCCCTTAATGTTTTCACTGATTTGCAAAGTGGTCTTAAGAGCACCAAAACAAATGAGACATAATGAAAGAGACCAGTTTTGGCAACCTTTACTATTCGATGGATTATTTTGTGTATATTGTGCACTAATGCACAAATTAGTACGATAGCGGTGATGGCTAAACACGAATTCTCTTTTTTTCTGTCTTCGCCAGTCATTTTTGGATGGGATCTCTCACTTACGCTCTCACACACTTGCTCTCGATTTAATTCTGTTCAACTCTGTTTAAGGCACAAACCACACATTGAGAGCGTCAAAATTATTATTTACAATTTAATTGAGAGGTATGATAAAATGTCACCAAGAGATGAGATAAAATTAAAAATAAATCTGGTCATGTCAACAAAAGATTTAAGACACAAACTTTTTCGCCCTGATCTCCTCACACGAGGAGAAACACTGCATATGTGGGAGCATAGAATTACACCAGGCATGCTTACCCATATACGCTACCGTAACTGAGAGTCGATTGGTAAACATTTTGCCCAACACTGAATTACACACACATTTTGCCAACAAAAGACTTAAGACACAGACTTTTTTCTAAATGTATGTGCTATATTAAAAGACTTAAGTGACAATCTTTTTGAGAGTATATATGAAAATACAAAAGACTTAAGAAACAAACCCAACGGGAGAGTATATATGAAAATATAGAAAAGGCTTTGAATAATGAATTGTAGCCAACAAAAGACTAAAGTCACAAACTTTTTTTCTCAATGTATGTGCTGTATTAAAAGACTTAAGTGACAATCTTTTTGAGAGTATATATGAAAATACAAAAAGACTTAAGAAACAAACCCAATGGGAGAGTATATATAATAATATAGAAAAGGCTTAAGAGACAAACGTTTTGAGAATGTACATGAATATACAAAAGACTTAAGAAACAAACCTTCTTATGATGTAATGAATTTCAAAAAACTTTTTTTAATCATAGAAGTTTGTTAAAAAAAAGAGTTTTTTAATTAATTAAATTTGAATTTTAGACGTATTTTATATTATTGTCCTTTGTTTTCTTACTAGATCAGCAATTTAGACATTTGAAATATTCCAAAAATGAAATGTATTTAAAAGTTATCCCGAAAATTCTTAATTTCAACGTGTTAACCACACACATTGTCTCAACTACGAAAACTATCAGTTTCCGAGTACAGTATGGGTCTTGAAGGGTGTCAAAACTTCTTTGCAGATAAGGTTTAAAATATGGCTAAATATGACGACCTTAATAAAAATTTCGCCAAATAAAGTTTTTTTTTGTGGAAATAAAAGTTTCAATCGATTGTGAATATTTACTTATCATACAATGTTTAAAGTAAATTAAAAGGTGTTAATTTTAATTGATTTACTAATATTTTATTTATTCAAGATGTTTCTAATATTCCATATTTTGTGGGGTAAAATAAATCCCAATAATCAATTAATGTTTTCCCCCCACTGAATTGATGACGATTTGAATTTACGGCAATGTCGTTCATAAGTTATGGTTACACATATTTCATTTATAGCTGTTGGGGGTCTTTATTTCTTCATGGACACAGAAATTGGACAAAATTACATGCTGTTATTAATAGCTATTAAATTGAAGTTGTTGCCTCTGATGTTGTTTAGTTGTTTCCCCTCAAATGATGTAGCATTAATTTGGACTAACAGCAATTTGCAACAAAAAAATAAAATAAACTGTTAACATCTCACTCAGTCAGTGTGTTTGTATAAATTATTTTGTCTTTTGTAATTATGATCATGTTTTTTTTTCATGTAAACTCAGTCAATTCAATTTCACAAGCACACATACACACTTGTGTGTTGGGTTTACAATAGACCAGATCTTTAAAAAAGTTAAATGATAATTTCGTTGTTATGTTAGGTGAGGTTGTTGTTGATAGTTTTTTTTTTCACTTTTGACTTATGCTTTTCATTTTACTTTGCTGGAGTTCGTTTGAAAAGGAGTGCTGCTGCGTCAAGGTGAAGCAAAAAAAAAAAAAAAGATACTGGAACCACACGAAGCATATACATTAAATATATATACATGTACAGCGTATATGTGAAAGTGAAATTGGAATTTAAATTGAAATAATCATCAATGACATGTTTTTGTGGACCATAACAGTCAATAAAATTGATAAAAATTGCCATAATTTGCAAGAGGCCTGACTTTTATAGTATTATACATTGTCTGGTAGGCACACGATTATTATAAAGAAAAAACCACACATTGTTTCAACTTTTGAAATTTTTCACGGCTAACCCTGTTTTTTTCTATACCATATACAATGCATTGTAGTATGGGTTATTGTAATTAATGTTTTTCGGGCACTACAACGATGTCAGTATGTTTGTATTGAGTTGAAATATTTATGTGGTCATTGTCACTTTGGTGGAATTTTCATTAAATGCCTCATTTATGAATTTAGTGAAGCAACTTTCATAACAAAATGTTATATGGAGTTTTAAGCTACATGGATTTTTATTGTCATCATAATTGTGAATATAAATCACATTTTATGTTGCAATTATATTTTATTTTGTTGGTGTGTATACCAAGCCATAAAACAATTTTAAGTATTTTTTACTATAAAATTACCAAAAAATATAATTGAGTCGAGTAAAACATAAAAAGTTTTTTTTTTTACTTTTAATTTCTATGGTTAGAGACTGTGAATATTTTTTTATAGAAATTATATTATGGATCATGAGAGTAAAGGTAAATAATATAATTCTCATTGAGGGAAAATGCGAAACAAGTCATACAATTCATTACAAACTTCTTACTTTCATCAAAAGTTGAGACTTCTATAACCAGTTTATATCTCCGAATTAATTATTAATATAAATTTAAATAAACAAATTTTGCCATAAAATAAAAACGTCGATCTGTGAATCTCTGATTTAAATGTATTAAGAGAATTAAATCCATACTCTCATCAAAATTAAATCACAAATTAAATGAGAGATTAAATATCATATCAAAATATTTAAGACACAAACAGTGTACAAAATTATTTAGTTTCATCTAGTGAGAGCGTAAATATTTATGAGAAATTAGATATTATATATAGAAAAGAGATAATGAGGATAGTGTCTAACACACTGTTGCTAAAAACTTCCCAAAATCATACGTTAGGGTAAATGGTTAAAAACGTACTTTTATTTTCCACTGTAATTTTTGGTGATGAATTCTCAGTTACGCTCACCTACGCTTGCTCTTACTTGTTATGCCCACCACTGGTCTGAAACAGAATTGAACAAACTTAAATTGAGAGTAGGTGAACGTTCTCACTCACCTACTCTCAATTTAAGTTTAACTGAGAGATTATCATTAACAATGAATGGCGAAAAGAGAATCGTATTTAACCATCAACACTATTATACTATTTTTCGCATAAGTGGTCTAAAACAAGGTGCGGCTGATAACCGCTCTTTTGTGTTTTTTAAACACTTGATGTTTGTTTAAAATATATATTTCCTCGATATCATCACAACAATGAGCAATTCTAATTAAAAAAGAGAAAATATTGCCTTCAAAAGACTTAAGACACGAACTTTTTTGAGAATGACATGGCTACTAAGATTTTCGTCATTGTCGACCCATTTGAAGAGAAAAGGCTCAAATGTGAGAGCAATACAAAGAGAGCAGATAATACACAAACCTTTTGTCAACCAAAGACTTAAGACACAAGTTTATTGTTTGAATACATAAGCATTGCCAACAAAAGACTAAAGACACAAACTTTTTTTTTATACACATGTGTGATATATTAAATGACTCAAGAGGCAAACATAGGGAGAGTAAATACGATTTGATTTTAAAGGACTTACAGAATACATTAATCTACCGAATACGAGATTTGCTCATTAAAAGCCCCAATCTATCTGGAAACGTCTAGAAGAGCCAAAAGCAAAAAAAGAACTTCAAGTTGGTCAAATGTGAAGGTTTTGCTGAAGGTTTCCTTCGACAGCAATGGCGTGGTGTATTATGAATGTTTGTCACAAGGTCGCACGGTCAATAAGGAACACTACATTGACATAATGCAAGATTTGCACAAAGCAGTTGGTCGGAAGTCCACAGAATTGTGGAAAAATTAAACAAACCAGCTCACACATCGATGTTCGTGCGCAAGTTTTTGACCAAAAACAAAACCGTTATCTCCGAACTTGGTACCGGTTGATTTTTTTCTCTTCCCAAAATTGAAGAAAGTAATGCGATTTGCATGATTTTATAGATAACTGAAAAATTGAAACAGGAGTTGTTGTGTTTCAGAAGTGTTTCGAGAATTGGAAAAAAATGCTGGCCTTAGTGTGAGGGACATTACAATATATATATATATATATATTGAAGAGTAAATAAACGGTCCTTTTTATCAAACCTTAACTGTTCTTTTTTTCTTATCAATCTTCGTATGCCATTATAGACATCTGTGAATATTTCAGTATAAATCCCATTGTATTCAAATTTTTGCCCGGGAGAAGTTTTGAAGGACGTCCTTCCATTAGACTGTTGCTGGTTTTGGAGAATGTTTCTTTTTTCTCTTGGTTTTTCTTTCAGTTTTGTTAATAGCTGTTCTTAGAAAGTAACAAAACTATTTTTGCTCAATTTATACAAAATTTTTTAAGTGAAAGTGAAATCTATTTGCTATAATATTTAGTATAGATGTGTTAATAAATCATTTGGGACTTTTGAACACCATAAAAAAGACATCACTAATAATTATCACATAATTAGCACATATTTTCTTTAGTAATACTCTGACCTGAGCTGTAAAGCCAATAACTTTCGTTAGTGTGTTCAAGAATTTAGAGTATTAGTTGTGAAATATCATTATGAAAATGGCAATAAAAATTTCTTTTAAAATTAAAGTTAATGATTGTTAAACTTCAAAAAAAAAAAAAAAATATATATATATAGTTTTCCAAAAAAAATGTATTGGTGTTAATTTCACTTTTAATGAAAGAAACGATTAAAACACTGTCTTACTGAGGTCCACTGATTTTAATTTATAGCATATAATTAAAAAAAAACAATAAAGAAACAATCTCAAACACGAAAGACTTAGGAAGCATACACAGTTTGTAAAAACAATAACCCCTACAAATCAGTCATTTAAATGTAATCCCTCTTTTAGGCAAACATGAACGAACATGCATATTATACATAACAACAACTGCAAACAGCTCTCCTGTATTTATTGTATAACAATATACACAAAATTTCCTCAATAAATAAATGCAATTTCCTCTCCCCTCTTTTATAATGGTATGAAAATAAAAAAATGTCTTTCGTAAGTGCCAATAACGGTATTCAAGTTCTCCCCAACGATTTTTTTGGTTTTCCTCTTCCTTAACTTTTACTTTTCATTAACCGTTAACACATCCAAAAAAGTAACCGAACCAAACCACCATTGGCAATATCCGTTCATCGTCAGTCTCACATACCACCAGCCAGGCAGCTTGCCTGTATATTTCAAATGGAAAAAGCCTTTTTATATCCCATACATACATACATTTATATACGACATGCTCATGATATCAACGAACTTTGACAAACTGGAGCAACAGCGCATAAATGATGTGTAAAATGAAAGTAAAAACTCAAGGGCTCGTTCGCACTTTTCATACGCCAAGACCGGTAATCTATGTCGGTGTATGTAAGTGTGTATGGGTCTGTTGTATTTTTCACCCGTTTGTATGCACCGTTAAAGAAAGGAGATGATTGCTGTGCCGTTCGTTGTTGGCCAGTTCCAGTTCTTCTTTTGTTGCCATGTCTGTTTCTTGTTTTTTTTTCTTTTTTCGATCCATGAGATAGGTAGGTATGCTGTCTCCAAACACAACAACAACAAAAACTGCATGCGAAATTGTAACCGGTTGTGTAAATTCATTGTGCCTGCCTCTGACATTATATGCCTGGCTTTCTCATTACATTTTAGGAGAAAAAATGAATGAATGAAAAATTAATAAAATCCACAGTCTCTCTAAACCGAACTTTTGTTATAATTACGAGAATTGGAAAATTGAATATATTGTAGAATCCGTAATATTTCACAAAAATGTTCCTAGGGCCATCTGATCTCATGTCAGAATTGAGCGAAACTTTTGCCCGATTGCAAAAAAACAATTTTTTAGACCTTTTTTTGTTTTACAAAATTCCAAAACGAAGTACTACATTGGTACTATTCCGAGAAAGGAACGATCGGAAATAGTTTCGCCTCTTTAGTGCATTAAGCAAACATTACGATGATAGAGCGAGATTCAAATTAACTACCTACGAGTTGGAACAATATGGAGCGAAGTGTCTTCAGGAATGAACTACTTTATTGGAACTATTAGGAGAATCGAACAATAGGAACTATGTTCACATTTTTAGGGCATAAAATTGCGATGAAGGAGCGAGATTTCATTGAAGGAGTCGGAACTAGAAAAGGAACTAAGTTCACCAATTTAGTGCAACGTCCAATGAAGAAGTGGTGTGATGAAACTAGTTCCTGTTTAGAAAAGGAACCAGAAAGGTCGATCCTTTCCTTAAAAAAATAATTATTTCAGTCTTCGTAACGATTTTTGTCCAAAAGTCGGATAGTACATCAGATATGTATGAGATGAAGGTCGGCAATTTTCCTATCGAATTTCACAAGAAATCCCCCTAGACTTCCAACAGAATGCGGTCAGTGTCGAAAAAAACAATAGATTTTCTTTTATTCGACAGTTCCGAAAGAAATCTCCTCATCCAGTTTACACGACTTTCTGAAAAAAACATCAATCAAGTCACTGACTGAGGGAAATAATTAATGATGGGTCGTTCAGACACGAACTAGTTCAACGGAACTATTCCATAAAATGAACGAACGGTAGTAAGTCCGCTTCAATCGTTCATCTAGTTATTTTGGTTTCAGTCGTCCATTTTTGCTCTATTGAACCTAGTTACTTTTGATTCAATCGTTATCATCTTCCATCATATCCATCGACCGAAATTAGTTACGATTTATCGATAGAGGAAGAAATCGAAGATTAGCAAACCTTTAATATAAGATAAACATTTTTAGTTAAAAACTATAGAACTTTATAAGGGCTTCAATCTAGGACAGCACCATAGAAAATATCGGATTAATGATTCCCTATATGAAAAACATCATTCGGATCACAGATATGGGGAAGAATTAGAGATGGGTCGTTCAAACATGAACTAGTTGAACGAAACTATTCCGCAAAATAAAGATCAATACTATGTCCGGTTCAATCGTTCATCTAGTTCCATTGGTTTCAGTCGTTCAGATTTGCTTTCGTGCATCTAGTTCCTTTTGATTCAATCGTTAATCTAAATCTCCCTCCCCATTGACTGAACTTAGTGACGATTCACCGATAGGTGAAGAATTCGAGTAGGGCCGTTGACTGAGTTTAAATTGCAAGAAATGTAACACTGTGTTTCACAGTCAAAAAATACACTTTTTCATTTTCGACAGTCATTGAAAACAGCCACGGCATACAAGAAGACTTACCTTGCCACATATTGTTGCAACCGGGCAAATTTTTATTACTATTTTTATTTTGAGATTAACAAAACGGCAAAAATGAAACGAGTATGGTGAGATGATGTCTTGATGACGAGCTGGATGGTTGGTTGGACAGTGGTTGTTGCATGCGCCACCAGTAATGCACTCGGCAAAACAACCACCACCAACAACAGCAACTGGCTGCTAATTGTTGACCCAATTTCAGTTATACGAGTGAGTGTTTGGAAAAAATGCAAGCAATTGTAAGTGTGTTTGGTTAAACTACACAGCCAGCCAACCAACCAACCAAAAAAATTGTAGTAGCAACAACAGGCTTAACAACGAATGCTTGGATGACGAACTGGCAATACATTTACTTTTGGTGCGAAGTTTGTTTTTGCAGCACTATTGTTGTTGTTGTTGTGGCTGCTGCTTCATTTTCTTATGCACCAGATGTGCATTCGCTCAATTTTCTGTTTTCGTTGTTGTCTTTTCTTACTTGCGAAGAAAGTGGTTTTCATTTTCCTTATTAAATTACAACTTTACGAATGAATTGAAATTTTGCTCGACTTGTTTTTGTTGCTGTGGCTAAGCTAGTATCGCAACAACAACAAAAAGTGGCTGGCGTTAATAATCCCGTCTCACAGTACCTGGGCCTTGACAAACATTCGCCGACCAAAGTAGCAAACCCAGTGTGTCTATGTAAATGGCATGCCACCACTACTACAAGCATTATCATATACATGATCATATATGTATGTGTGAATGTGTCTGATGAATTTTATCTCAACATTTGATTAATTTATGCATACATTTGTTTTGCTAATTTATAGATTTGACCAAAAATTCTGCTGATAAATCATAACAAAAAAAGAGAGTGAAAAAGTCCCATTCAAGTCATTTGAAAAGAAATCATTTGATATTTTGTTAAATCCATCACAATTATTTCATGAAAAAACGATGGTATAAAAAATGGCAAAAACAACATTTATAAATAAATTTACATTTTTTGTTCATATAAACTTTCTTCCTTTCCATGTAATCCAATATCATGTAGTTGGAAGGTTTGCTTGCACTTTTTTCTTTCCATCTCTTTTTGTTTGCCATACACACCATCCAGATACTTCAGACTAGTCTGGTAGGCTTCAGTTGGAAGTAAAAGTATGTTTCCGAATCGGAAATGAAATTGGAGATCATACAATGGTCATGCGACAGACATTGTTGCATCAAATTGTGCTTTGAGTTAAATTCTGAAATATTTTATCAATCTGTAAAATGTTTTTTTCTTAATCGGAGATCATCAAAAATCCCATAGAATATGAACATTTTTATTTAATAAAAATTTTAAGGTTTTCAATCTGGCAAATATCTTCGGTACAGAGCAGCACCATCGAAAACATCGTATAAATGATTCCCTATCTGAAAAAAAACAGCAATCCAGTCATCGATAGTGGAAGAAGAGAGTGACTCGTTCCGAAACAAACCAGTTCGACGGAAAAATTCCGAAAAATGAACGATCGGAAGTAGGTCCGATTCAATCGTTCATCTAGTTCCTTTGGATTCAGTCTTTCAGATTTGCTCTCGTAAATCTAGTTCATTTTAATTCTATCGTTCATCTAGATCTTCGAGTTCAATGACCGAACTTATTGACGGAAAGAACTATCCCGCAAAATAAACGTTTTTTCTGCAGTCTTTAATTTTAGCTCTCGTTTACATGGTTCCTATTGATTCAATCCTTCATCTAGATCTTCTCGTTCATTGACCGAACTTGGTGACGATCCACCGATTAGTCTTGGGCAATCTCGTTCAGTTCAGAGATCGAACGAACTAGATCATTTTTTAAGTGAACTAGGTCGTTCACCTCATTCAGTTGCTTATATCGTTCAATTGGATACTCAGTTCAATTGGCAATGCAGCGTATTCCAATAAAGTTCTGGCAGTTCAGCCAACCGTAAAGAATGATTACCTTTCACAATCATTCGAAGGACTTTTCTATATATTTTCTCCACTTTGTTAAGGGGTGGTGGTCAATGGCATAACTCCTTAAATATTCGGCAGCACTCTTGTTTGCGCTGCAGTTTTTGCTCTGGTCCCCCTTTGCCTATTTTCCGTAGTTTCATTTGCTTTTAAATGTCGCATCACATTATTTACTGACCCTCCAGCTGTACGTAAAACACTTCTGAAGCATTTGATATTTTAAGCACCGCATATTACACGAATCTCATTCAAAATAACAGATTTTATATGAAATTGTTCTTATTTGACTATTTGAGCAATGTCGTTCAGTCAGCAACGTCGTTCAGTGAGCAACGTCGTTCAGAAACCAAATGAGTTTGGTATCGTTCGTTGAACGACAATAATAAAAATTGAACTATGTCGTTCACTTGTTCAGTGGACTGACTCGTTCAATTGAACTAGGTCGTTCACGAACGACACAAGACTACCACCGATAGGGGAAGAATTCGAGTTGGATCGTTGCAGAATGAACTATTTCAGAGGAACTATTTACCAAACTTTAATTTTTTTCTTTTGGTTCAATCGTTCATCTAATTTATTGACGTTTACCATTGAACGATTAAACAAAAACAGAAGCTATGGAACTAAATGAATAAACTTGTTCCTTTTGAGGGACGAACCGCATCAGGAACGAGATTCCCCAACTCTATGAAGAGACTATTAGTTGAATGTTGGCCTGGACTTCGCCAAAGTTTTTGACTTAAAAGCTACATGTAGAGTGGGCCACTTTCATTAGTACTATTCCGACACAGGAACGATAGGGACTAGATACATTTCTTTAGTTCCTATAGTTATCTTTTGTACATCTTTGTACTATTTATAAGTCGGAACTATATGTGGCGCAAATGATGTAATCCCTTTTTATATTAAGAACGAGAAAGGTCGATTCCCCCCGTGAACTAGATTGTCCAACTCTAGTTCACGGACATTCGACTTTGATCATTTGTATTGTAAAAGTTTTTCTTTTTCCATTTTCGAGTGAGATTCGAGAAGACGCAAATGTTGGAGGCTAAATTACCACAATGATTATTCTGGGACCAGTGTTACACAACCTCGTCGTACCATTACACCATAGTGATATCATAGAAGAAATTACACCACATGATGTTATACGTGCCCAAGGCCCATTCCCATTGAAATGCCCCCATACTGGTCTTCCTGTTCGACCTTGTATAGGCCATAGTGTAATCTATGGCAAAGAGGTTCAATTTACGTATTAGAGGTATTTTTGTATGAGAGGAGGTTTGTGGGTAGGTTGCCACCTATTTTTTTACGCTTGGGCTGATCAAATAACTTAGGTCCATGACAAAGATATTCACATGCAAAGATAAAATCCAGGAATATTTTTCAAAATGATGATAGGCTCTCTGAATTTCTTGGACAAGGGCTATATTCTGGAGAGCAGAATGTTGGAACAAATTCTGGACTTTAAAGAGATTTTTATTTAAACTGCTAGATGGAAGACTGCTGTAAGATACCATGAGATGCACATCTTAAGACTTGTATATATTTTTCTTAGGTTAAAGGATAATGTTTATATGTAATTTTTTTAATATTAAAATTTTATAAAATTCAAGGTTCTAATTCCCTGAATTAACTGAATTTGTTTTTCTATATATTTTCTACTATAATTTCTTCAAGCTATGGGATGAGATATTCTGCCCACAGATATTATATACAAATCTTATTATGGAGGACTTTTTTTATATAAATAAGATCTGAACTGGAAACATAATCATAATTTTGAATCTGTTTATGGCTTCAATGGTGCATCATGATTTTAATCTCATTACAATAACAATTGTTGCAATTCATTAGTATTATGTGAAACTGTCATACATATGTACGTGTTGTATATCGATATTCATTTCGATATTATCAATAGATCGGAATACAGAGAAAGTGAAACCAAATTTCCTGGAAGTATAAACTACATAGTGTAGTTATCTCTGTACCAACCAACAATAACGGGACAACTACATACGATGCTTAGGAGAAGAAGCTGCACTAGACAAACACGCACACACACACGCGATATACAACTGGTGATACATAAATCGTAATAAAATGATTGTAATAAATCAATGACAATACTATCGATAATGTTTGTCAGTTAAATTGTACCACTGGCCAATGGTCAAATGACAGCGTCAAAATCGAATGTGTGTGTGTGTGTGTGCGTCTAAGAGACATACCAGCCGCCGCCGTCAAAAAATATCTCCCCCATATGTGATCTGATGATCATCAATCATTGATTTTCACAAAAATTTAAACCAATTGTGGTTTTGCGCTTGACTGCAAACAACGAAGAGCAGCAGCAGCAGTAACAACAACAACAGCGTCATTGCGGCCATAGCTCTAGCTATTGCAAGTGACATTTTCCGCTTTAAAGCTAACATACCAAATTGTATGCCTATGAAGTTGAGGCGGCAGCAGCATTATTGTTGGCTAAATGAATGGAATACGAGTATGTGTTGTACGCTCTAAGAAATTGCCTAGTGAATGTAATTGGGATTGTTGTTGTGCCTGGTGTTGTTGTATTTTTTTCTTTTTAACAGAAACATGTTGAGTTTTCTCTTTACCACCGTAGCAAAAAATATAATTTAAAAAAAACACACACACAACCACTGTAATTATTATTGCGTTTTACATTATTTAATGTGTAGTACACGTTAGTCAATTTCGGATGAGTGTTGACGTGTAGTTTCAGATTAAATTTTCGAAAATGCTCGAATTTTGATTTTTCTTAAGGTGAACAAAATATACAAGACCTTGAATCTGTACTATCTTGTAGATTATAGGAGAATATCATCAAAAAAATTTAAACTTTTGAAAAATAATGAAGTCTATAATGGAGCGTAAAATTTTTTTCTTAAGAAAATTATTTTTGGGAAGGAAAAAACTCGATAAGTTTGGTCGGACTGGAGCCTATAGGGCTCCGATCGAGCCTGTTCCATGGTCTGAACATGAAGACATGAAAACTACAATCGTCTTAGAATTTCGAAAAAAAACACTGAAGCTAATACTATGGCTAACGAAATGAGCAAGGAAATCGCCAAGCTCACTACAAGAAAGAAGCAATTATCCGTTGAACAAAAGCGAAAATAGCCAGAATAAACGAAAAGAACAAAACAAGCCAATGGATAAACCTGAGGATCCCTCCACCTTCTCGGAAGTGACGAAGAGGATTAGGCCTCCGGACGAACGCCAAACCCACAAAAAAGAAAAAGAGCTTCCCGAGAAGACATGTCTAGGGATAAGTAAATCGACTTTCGATTAATCGACTTTTTGTATTGAAATATCTAAAATTCGAAGTCGACTTTTGTTCTCTAAGAAATTAAAAAGCCGACTTTTTAAGATAGACTTTCGATTTTCTTCTTGGTTTATCAAAAAGCCCAAATTAAACATTCTACAAAATTTTTCAATCGATTTTCCATTAGTCGGTAAAAGTCAAACGTTGTTTTTGAACAGGTTTGACAAAATCGAAAGATCGAGAAGTCAACTTTTTAGTAAGGGACCAAAATGGGAAAAGTCTAAAAAGCAACTTTTTAGTCAGTTGCAAAAATCAAAAAAAATATATATAAAAGTCGACTTTTGCCCCCGACTACTTACCCATAGGCATGGTCAACCAATTGAAGGAGGCGATGCCGACTCTAATATCAAGTAAAAAATAACTAAACGGAATTCACGTAAGAGAAAGACAACAGCAACATTCTAAGTTTAATATAATGCTGGGCAAGCATGGGAACTGGGCCCGTGTTTACATTGTATCAATAATCTCGTTCTCTGCGTTCTCTTTTTGTAAGACATTTCATATGTCGGTTTCTTCTTTATCCTCCTCTCTTTTTTACTCTCCTCTCTTTTTGCACACCTCTAGTTTAATACAACTGTTTGTGCACGATATTAAAGCGCTATTTTAAATATTTCGAGCTGGTTCGAGATTTTAGAATACGGACATTTCGAAATCGACATAGAATTTTAATCGGAATGACAAAATTTCATATACAATCCACCCTATGGTGGAAGATATTAACATGATATATTTTATCAAGTTTATGTCTTTAGTCTTTCTATATTAGATGATAAGTGTATATGTAGTATATGTAGAGAAAGGGAGGGAGATAAATAAAACTGATGATAACAGTTCCTTATTTTCATACATTTTTAATAAAAATTATAACATTTTTTTTAATAGGACCAAAGCAAGATTTTTTTCTAAAATTTTCTAAATTTTCTAAAACTTTAATATCTAACCTCGCAATGAAATAGAAAACAAAACAAGCTATCTGTATGGAAAAAGCTGTCTCTGTACCACAAACTTGTGATGCATTTTATGTGGTATGTGTTGTGTAGTTGTTGTTGTGTGGCAGGTTGATGCTACTAAATCTTCAAGAGTTTTTTCTTTTCTTCTTCAATTCATGTGCACACAATTTTAAAGTGGAGCAAATCGCGAGTGTGAGTGGATGTGGTGTATGGTGGTATAGTTAATTGTTAATAGTAGTAGGCTGACTAGGCAGTTGCATATAATTTTGGTTGTTGGTTTTAGAGAAAATGTTGCAACAAGTGATGAGCGATTTGACTCTGTGTTTTGTGGCGCCTCTCGAAGAAATTTTTAATAAATTTTTGTTTTTGGCTGAAAGTGTAGCAAAATTTTGTTTTTTTGTACCAGCACTGCAACGACGGATCACTTTTTTTGTTTTTCTGAATCACATTACACATTGTACTGTTGCCGCCTTACACTTTCGTTCGCACGAAACGATATCCATCAGTATAACAATAACAACGACTAAACTGAAAAAGACAACAAAACGAGAAAAGTTACAACAGTAGTAGCTGTTAGGCTGGAAGGCAGACAGGCAAAGATACAGCCAACGACAGCAGCAGCTACGATTTCACCAAATCGTCATTCGAGTGTAAAATCAACTAAAACAAGCATAACATCAGAGACAGTGGTGGTAACATATTTTTTTTCTTTTCTTGTTGACAGGGTTTCCCAAATTGAATGATGGGCGATTTTTAGAAATAAATTCAAAATAAAAGATATATTGAAGGGCGTAAGAAATATTTATAAAACAAATATATTTTTAAGACTTCTCAATGGGTCTTTTAATTTGAGGCTTTTAAATTGTTCTCTATATCTATATATATAAAATAGAAACAAAATTTGTTTGTTTGTTTGTATGTTACCGATAGACGCCAAAACCGCTGAACAGATCTGAATGAGATTTACACTGTATGTCGGGGCATGCCCTGAAAGTAACATAGGCTATATAAACTTTTAAAATTCCGCGTGGATGCGGAGTTATAGCATCAATAGTAACCATACCTCAAAATTTCTGATTGGAGACATAACAGAGAAGAAAGAAAATGTGTATTTCCTCCATTCAGGGAAGAGAAATATTTTTTCGATTTTTCCTTTATAGAAATTTTCAAATTTCAATCAGTTTTTGTGTTTTTCTTTTTAATGTTTTGCGTGATAAAGGAAAAAGTTCTTATTTTCGGTGGTGAATGACATATCTGTTCACTTTAACACCTGAAGCCGCAACGGGATTAAAAAAGTATATGTTCGGATATGATATGAACTGGAATAGTTTAGTATTGTAGATCTCAATAAAGTCAAAGTATCGCAATCGAACAAATTTACTATCACATCCTTCTCTATTTAAGTTTGATCAAAATGTTAGGTATAATGTCTATACCAAATCGGGCGCCATTTCGCATTTGAGAAGATTTATGATTTTCACAAAGTGATACAAATTGGAATGGAACAATTTAATTATAATATCCTTCCCTTATTTATATTTAATCAAGATATTAGAAACAACGTCTATATTAAATCGGGCGCCATTTCACATTTAAAGAGATTTAAGAATTTCACAAAGTGAAACAATTTGTGGAGAGAATCGTAAGGGAAAAGGGGGCCTATATTTAAGTTTTTCAAATTATCACCAAATAAAATTGGTCATTTCATGTCTACATTAAAAGTTTCGCCATTTATAGAGAAGGTTCACAAAGGTGTGACCCAAAACACACCATATGTTGATGTGCAATCGATGCATCAAATCGGATATTAGCTTCACACGAAATTTATAATTTTTCAAAATTTTGAACAGGGGTATCATTTTCCTATAAAAATGTGTCCAAATCGGTTATCCAATTGCTTCATAGGATTTTTGCTAATTTAAAATATGTGTATTGACACTTAGTGGAGCAGATACCAAATAATTCATAAAAAGTTTCAATTAATGGAAGAGGTACTAAAAAGGATTTGGCCGTTGGGTTTCAACTGCAGGCTTCATTTAGGATTTGTAACAATTTTACTATATGGAGAATTTGAATAAAAACGGATAATTATTTCGACTTTGATAAGTCTCCAATATGGATAGCCTGTCTCATGATCGGATTTTATCCAGTTTTAGTTAAAATATTACTATGTACAAAAATTAGATTAATTCGGAACCTCAATTATCTTTGTATGAGATTTACAAATGCTTATAATTTGTGGGGGGCGCGGGACGTACGATGGGGACAGGGAGCAGTAGGCTCGGGCCCATCCCCGATTCTTGTAATAAGAAATTGATTTTTTTCCACATAGAAAATCTATCATATAGTAACAGTGAACTCCACGACTCCACGAAAATTTTTAATATTTTGTGGGGGAGGTCACAGAAAGAAAGTAACGATAGTCTTCATCTTCGAGCTTTATCAAAATGGATTTGGTCAAAAGAAACTTTGTATCTGAAAACGATACTCCGATATCTTCGATGTTATCTAAGTGTATATATCCTCATAAGGCTTCAGTACTTTAAGTATATTTTTAATTATTCTGTAAATAGAATATCATAGAAAATTTACCCTTTATATTATTTCATTATACAATTTTTTATATATAGAAACTATTTTTCAATCCTTCCAATGATGCTGTTCAAAAAAAATGTTTGATCTTCCTCTTTTAATATAAAGTATTCCAACGACATTCCTCAAAACCATTCTCTAACACAGATTTGTGGTCTCGTTTAACAAGAAGACTTTCATTCTTTCCTTCTGTCATGATTAATGATGTGGAAACAACAATTTGGGAATCGCTGATTTGCAGTGAAACTATTTCACAAATAAATGAGCAAAAATACACGCAGACACATTCGTCCGTTAATGACCAACTAACTATAAATATTTTTCAGTTGTCATTATCAAAGTCGGAGTGATGGTAAGATCAGCCATCATTATCTTTAGCATTTCAAAGACACACACACACACACAAATAGATAACAAAATCAGCAGCGACACTAAATGCAACAGCAACAGCATCCACAATAAAATGTTGAAACCACAAGGCAACACTTTCCAAAAAGACATTCTCGCTTACAAAGCTTTTTCTCGTTCAGTATTTTATTTTTGCTTTTTTTTTCATTTTTCAAAAGTCAACCACAAAACAATAACCGAAACATAATATTTTCTTTTGAATTTTGTGCAGAGTTTGTTTCTTTAGCCTTTCTCTCCTTTTTTTGTCATTGTGGTGAATGGAAATTTTGAAACAAAAAATTGAAAGTTCACACATTTTAATTGACTGACTTTCAGTTTTAATTAAAATTTTCAATTATTATTTTTTGTCGGAGGGGGTTTTTATTTAATTCTTACCTGAGTGTCAATAGTTTTTCGTTGCTTTCGTTTTTTAATTAATTAATCCGTTAAAAGGTTGGGTTTTTGAAAATAATCCGTTATAAAATGGCACGCTTTTATTATCTCAACTCAACACTGCTGCTCTGCAAGGAATATATATTTTTTTATAAAAAAAATTAAATGATTTCTTAATTAAATTTTGTTGTTATATAATAAACACCATGTAATTCAGAAAAATGTATTTTATTTCTTTTTCTTTTTGTTTTTTATTTCGTTTTATTATAAAATTGCTGTTTTTTAATTCAGTTTCATTTGTCTTCGTAACACTTTTTACACCTTTCTTTGTTATTTGGTTTTTGTTTTTCTGTAATATTTGTTTCTTTTTTTCATGTATGTTTTTTTTTTTAATTTCTTTATATTTTCTTAATTTACCGTTTAATCCACTAAGAAAATAGTATTTTTTTTTTAATTTATATCCGCTTTGATACAGGATTTATATTTTTTAATGTTACGTCGTTTTAAATTTTTATTTTATATTGAAATCTGCTTAGGAAGAAGCACCTCTCTTCGGACGAACAGTTCACTCGCAAATGCGGCTCTGGCATTTTGATAACATGATTTTATATTGCGTGAAAGTTGTGACCTCTTTCCCTGCTCGCAACGTCACAGCTGACTTCAACTCTAGCTTCAATTCTCTTTATGCCATTTGTTTCTCTTTTTCTGCAGTGATCATTCTCTTGTAAAAGCTCTCTTATTTTGATGCTATCTTCTTGGCATTGTCGCACCATATTAACATCAAAGCGTCGTTACATAAACCAAATTCTGAAGGTGGATTATGGTTAATGGGTTGGATATTTTAGTGTTTACTCATTGCCGTCAGTGTTGATAGTTATTGCAGTAATGGTACTAAAAGTACGTTAAGATTTACACACGATCTCAAATGTCGCGTATACGTCAAATAAATTCCATTGAATTTAGGAATAGGATTTAGTTGACGTATACGTTATAGAATTGACATGTACGATCAAGGTAAACTGTTGTCAGATGACAACAACAGACACAGTCATATTGGAAAATTGGGTTATGGTCTTGATACATATAGAAACAAGGATTTATATTGAAAATGTTTAGGTAAAAAGCTGTTTGGCCGTTTATAGCCACTTCGTGGTACAAAATATACTCACTTCGATTGTAAAATGCTCCTAGAAGAATCAATATACCTATAAAGAAGCTTTATCTCGGGGATATACCAAAAAATCTACCTGTTGTGAAGACTTGCCACCTAATGAGTACCAAACTACCCCGACACTTCGGGGTTCGTCCCGAGGACGAACCCTATTGAAATTGAGAAAATCGATTCCGATTTAGATATAGCTCATATATATACATTTTTGTCTGATTTTATGTAAATTGTGCGCCAAATGCCCTATATTACTTCCGATTTTCACGAAATTTTGCATGGCGTACTGAATTAAGTCTGGAATGATATGTGCTAAATTTCGTAAAAATCGGTTCAGATTTACATATAGCTCCAATATACACATATATTCGTCTGATTTTATATAAATGGCACACAAAAATCCTTATATATCTTTCGAATTGCACGATATTTTGCATTTCGTACTGAATTGAGTCTGGAATGGTGTTTTCTAAGTTTCGTAAAAATCGGTTCAGATTTACATATATCTCCCATATACACATATATATTCGTCCGATTTGATATAATGGTACACAAAAGTCCCTATATATCTTTCGAATTGCACGAAATTTTGCCTTTCGTACTGAATTAGGTCTGGAATGATGTGTGCTAAGTTTCGTAAAAATCGGTTCAGATTTAGATATAGCTCACATACCATGTAAATGGTACAAAAAATCCCTGCATTTCCTTCGAATTGCAAGAAATTTGACATTTGACATTTAAATATAACTCCCATATACTGAAATAAGTGTGATGATGTATGCTAAGTTTTGTAAAAATCGGATCTGATTTAAATATAACTCCCATATACATTTTCGTTCGATTTTAAGTAAATGGTGCACTAAATACTCAAAGCTAGACCAATTGACACCACATTTTGCAAAAACTACTGAAATTTTTACGTTATATATTTCTTTGAAATTGATGCAGATGCAGACATAGCTTCCATATATATTTTCGGTGGACTTCATGTTAATTGTGTACCAAATATTTTCAGAAGAACCAATCTTTGTCTACGTTTTGATAATGAAGGGCTCGGCCCGTTTTATTTTCGGTATTTTGAAAGTTATAGCCGCATTTTTAAACCGATGTGGTTGTGCTATTGTATTTCGGTGATTAAAGAACAATTACACCGTTAAACAACAAAAATAATAATCAAAAAATATATATGATAGATGGGCTAAAAATAGAAAACACGTGTATCGGTATTTTGAACGTGGCAATATTTCCCATCTCCAAGACATATGAAAATATTCGGATTAGGATTTCTCGAAATCCTTGCATTTTAGTATATGGTGCATTTGGCAATATTACTGGTATAAATTTGAGAAATATTTTCCTTTAATACGTTAACCTTTAGTCGGCAAAAATGTGCTTCATCGAAATATTGGCTTCAGTCACCAAGTTTCTTTGGCCCAAATCCGTTTCTGTTCGTATGTCTGTCTGGTTGCTGCGTACGATAAATCTCGAAGTGGATAATCGATTTCATTCAAACTATGTACATCATAATATTTCTTCCGAACTTAAATCAAATCCGAAGAAGAGTATATCAGCCGACTCCTTCTGATACTTCCGCCACAAATGTTGAAAATTAACCTTTATAATGTTTGAAGATGGGACTTATCGGTCCACTCTTCCCCTACAAATTTTCAACGATTTAGACATTTGTAAATCTCATATGAAGCGAATATCTAATTCAATCCAAACTATACGCATAGTATTTTTTTATTGATCAAGTCGATAAATGGGACCCATCGGCCACTCCTGATATTAAAAGAACATAATATTTTACCACACCTAGATCAATACCTTAATATTTATAATAATAAAAGATGTGGTGCAACTAACGAATATATAGGTCCATCATCTCTGGTACCTCCCTCACAAAAGCCAGCATTAGTGCCAATATTTTTTTTCCTAGAAAATGGTACTAATATTCGCACCATCTCTGACAATAAGCTACTCTTACAGTTTACCCATTCATAGTGAAATGTTAAGAGAATTGTTACCATTTACAAAGAGAGAGAGAGAGAGTATTTGTGAATAGCTCTCAAAAGAGACCACATGTTCCAGACCAACATAGAAAATGTGTTAAGTTTTGTTGTTGGGTTTCTGTCGGCCATACCAATACCAGAAAAAAATAAAACAAAAAACCTTTACAACTGGTACCGTACGGGTTTCCTCAATGATAGTAAGAGTGAGCTGTGGTTGTTGTTGTTTTTTTTGTGTTGTCAAAGTCATATGTTCGAAATATTGGCGGATAAAGGTAACTAACTGCAAGGGATATATTCGTGTTTGTGGTGTCTGTTGTCTTATAAGTAAAAGCTTACACACATACACAACACATATTTGTGTACTGAAGATAATGATGGCGATAATGATCACGGACGGCATTGTGTGGATGTGGATGATGGCGTTTTCATTCAAATGGCGACAATGATGATTGTTGGCTTTTCATTGTTAATTTTCTGTTTTTTTTTTTTTTTTTGCCACTGCATAACCTGTCAGGAATTTAAAATTTAACGGAAAACAAATTGTTGGTATTTAGCTGTTGAATGTTGTCAATTTTCTCTGAGGAATATTCCTCAAATTATGTATCAATTGTGTTTGATCACGTATACGACACATACGCCTGCCTGCACATACATATGAGTGTATCTACGTGTGTGTTCGTGTAACTGCAATAGGAATAAATGATTACAGTTTTATTGTTAACGTTAAAGCTTTAAGTAAAATACCAATTCCTCGTTGTTGATTTCTTGTTTCTTTGGCTTCAAATCATTGTTTATGTTTGTCTTCGGTTTTTTGGTGTGTCAAGGTAACTCATGACGTGCGTAATTTTGATTGTAATCGTCATTCATTCATTGGTTCGTTAGTTCCTCTGCATGATGTTGGCCATAGTGGCATTCATATGTAATTAGTCACACATTTTAAATCATTGCTTGTCGTCTGCATTTACATAAAATGTTTTCATTAAAAACAACAGCAACAACAATAACTACCCGAAAACAAAACTTCCCTAGAAAACTACGAATGTGTAATAGATGATGACCCACACATTTCGAGCGTCACGAATTATGGTTTATATGGATTTGAGAAAACAAACTTGCGAAATAGACATTTTTATTGTGTTTTGAAATATTAATTGGCTAAAATTCAATTATCTCTCACGTTTATAATCAATTATAATATTTTTCGGAAATAATTATGATGAATGATTAAAACCGTTAATCGATTAATTTAACACTAGATTTACGAATGTCGATTATATGCCTATTTTTTGCGAAAGTGAGCCAATTTGGCTCATTTCAGGAAATTAAAGTTTTTTGTTGATGAAAACTGTTCCAATTCAATTAAAATTAAATATTCAGTATCATGATAACTCCTCACTGGAACATCGGAATCCGAAAATTCCAACGGTGTTAGAAAAAAGTTTTTTAGAAAATCGCCTCTTTTTGACCACAAACTAAATTAAAAAATATGGAAGATATTCATCGACTAGTTCATACGATAGCTATACACTCACAGAGAAACGTGTCAAAATTTGAAACCGATTGGATTATTAGTTTTTGAGTTGTCGTCCCCGCCATTCGTAAAAACAATGTTTCGAGAAAAACGACATTAAAGTTTGAAAAACACTTAATCCGTCGCTTGATGCTGACATAATAAATCGGTAATATCTTCAAAAGTTGTTAAGACTTTTGAAATTTTATAGGGACATTCTTGAATTAGTGTAGGTTTAAATCAAATCAAAAAACAAAATTAATTAAATTTTTTGAAACTGAAAATGGTTGGAGGCCTCCTAAGGCTAAAATAAGTCTGTCTAACTGAAAAATGCCTGTCTGGTTGGCCGATGTGCATGACAACTCTTAAACCGTGTCACCGATTTTTTCCAAATTTTGCACATTGTAATATTTTTTCCAAAACTAAATCAAGTTCGAAGATAGGGAATATTAGACCACTTCTTCTGTCACCTCCCCCACTACTGGTCAAACTTAAAAAAAATAATTTTATTATATCCTGCGAATGGATTATTTCTTTTTA
The DNA here is from genome assembly GCF_032173495.1 of Musca vetustissima. Taxonomy (NCBI): domain Eukaryota; kingdom Metazoa; phylum Arthropoda; class Insecta; order Diptera; family Muscidae; genus Musca; species Musca vetustissima. The sequence goes on along the minus strand of NW_026880928.1, from coordinate 261,590 downwards.
TCCTTATTTTTCCAAAACTTAATATTTTTACAAAAATTATATCATGGACGATGTTGGGTATTATTGGTCTGTACTTTCTGGTAACTCCCCCGTTTCCATATATAATGCAAACGAACTGTGCTCATCGTAATAACCTTGTCTAATCTTCTTTGAATCTGAAATGTTATTTATCGGTTCACTTCTTCTCGAAATGTGATTTATCGGTTCACTAGTTCCTCCTCCATTTGAGGTAAAAATTTGTATACCCTACACAACTATGTTGTCAGTGTATTATAGCTTTGTGCAACCCCAAGAGTTTGTAACGCCGCGAAATATTGGTCCTAGACCCACCTTTAAGTATACCGATCGTCATATCTCGTCTAGCTGAGTCGATCTAGACATGTGTGTCCGTCCGTCCGTCTGTCCATTATATTTTGTAAAAACGATACAGACCACAGTTATGGACCAATCTTCACGAAATTTTCCATGTAGGACCGGTTCTGGCCAACGAAGACTCCTATTGTTTTTGGTAAAGACCGGTTAATATTTAGGGGATAAAATGGACCAAATACTTTATTTTTGTCCAATTTTCTGGTCGCTCCAGACGCCGCAATTATGGCCCGAACTTCGCGAATTTTCACAAGGAGAAGGGGGTCGGGCCAAAGAATAAGCATGCCTGTTTTTATAAAGATCGGTCAATATTTAGCGGGTAAAATAGACCCAGATTTTTGTGTGAAAAATTACAACATTTGTATTCTATGGCGTACATATTTACTCCTGAAGGACATAGACCTGAGTTGATAGTATATCCAAGAGAACTGGTTGACCTTTAAATTGATACCAATTATATTGTCGTATGTAATCGCATGTGGGAGTTACACTTAAATATGTACCGGTGCTTACGTATTCATATATTATTTAGTAAGCCATTACCTCTCTAGAGGGCGGAAATATAACGCTGATCGCTTTGAAATTTTCCATGAGGTTCCAGTTATGGTCAAGTGGACCGAACACTTATTATTTTGTTTTTTTTCGATTCGATCTATATGCCACAAATGACAGCCGAAAATCACTACACAACCCACGGTGAAGGGAATCTGGACAAGTAATTAGAATGGCTGTGGTGAGTATTAGTAATATTTATTGACCTCTGGTCGGCCAAGAGGGTGGAATAATAGCGAATATAAAACTACAGAAATTTATATTTTCGTCGAAGTTGTGTAGGGTATCATATGGTCGGCCCCGTCCGACTATACTGCTCCGCTCACTGGTGTATACTTAGTAAACACATACTCATGAGTATCCGATTTGTTTATTTTTATCAAAACTTGATCATATCCCATATCCCCGAAGTATTCACACTTTAAAAAAATTAAACCTAGATCAAATCCTAAAATTGGTTCTATAGGACCACTGTCTCTAGTACATCGCCCACAAATTGTTAACATCTTGACTTTTTTCTATTTTCCTTCTTAGTTTTTTCTCAATTTCATATTCATATTAAAGTCCAGAACGATTTAAGGTATTTGCAAAATCCACTTCATGGTGGGAGTTATAAAAAGTTCGGTCCCACCGAACATAACGTCGTTTTTATATTCCCAGCCTTATGGCTAATGAAGGTATATGCACTTTATATGTCAAAAATTGACCTCATCGAAATATTGGTTTTAGACCCCATCCTTCATTGAACCAACTCCGTTTCAGACAATTTGAAGTCGATTTACCAATGCCCGTCCGTCTGTCTGACCGGCTGGCGCGCACGATAACTGTCAAAGGAAGTAACCGATTTCATTCAATATTTGCACATCGTAATATATCGGAATTTCCAATTTCTTCTAAACTTTGTACAACGTAACATTTTTACCGTATTCAGACTATGTCCGAAGATGAGACCCGTCTGTTCACTCTTTCTGGTACCTGCCTCACAAAATGGTCAACATTGTAATATCACGTGAACGGACTATCCAATTTGAACTAATCTTTGCACAATCTAATATTTTAATCATGACTGCATAATGTTGAAAAATGGGACTTCTCGGTCCACTTCATCTAATTCCTCCCCTATAATGGGTCAATATTTTGAAAACTAGTACATCTCAAATGAAGCGAACCGAATATCCAGCTTCATCAACATGTTTCACAACGTAATATTTTTACCCTACATAGAATATGTCCGAAAAGGGACTGTGTCAACATTTTTTAGATATCAATTCATATTTTGCAAATTGTGATATTTTTCAAACCTAAATCAACCATCGGAACCATCGTTCTACTCTCTACATCGTCCTCTACGTCTCTACATCGTATAATTCTGTAGACCTCCAAAGACCATAGCCTGAAACTTTTTTTGTTTGAATTATTATTGCGTACCAAGAACTATCAGTGTTTGTTAAAATAATGGTGCATGTCCCATATAACGCCACATCCAAGTATTCGTCGGAGCCTCCAAGCATCGACTTAAATATTTAAGATGAAGATTCATGGTTCTCTTTCGACCATTGGAGCTATAATTTGGCGTTCCGGTTTGTAGGAGGGTGAAAATCATTGTTGGAGAAAATAATACATATAGATTCATGCCATGCCTTGATTTCATTAGAACGTTCCATCTCATTTTAAGTATTCTTATGGTTCTGCCAAAGTGCCAGTTTAGTGGTGGATAAAAAATGTTATATACCGCAATTAAGTAATTTTTTGGTCCTGAGCTAATTTTTTGACCGAGATGAAAGGACCAACAAATATGATCTCTAGATACCGGCAGTATGTAACAACACCGTGCGTGAGACATTTCCCATGTTTAAAACTTCCATTTAATGAAATACCTCAGGAAATATAATACTGGATTTTCATGCAAATTCCCAATCTTTCCCAATGGTTGTTATACATCACTTTCCTTAGTTCTGCTATTCACGTAATGATTACATGTATTTCGTCAGATTTGATTAACTTCCGCAATTTTTAATGTCGGATTTTATTACATTAAAAGACAGATAAACTATTGAAACTTCATCTTTGTTTCCAACAAAAGAAGAAACAAAAGCAAAAACACCTTTGTTTGCAAACGTACAAAAAAAAAACGCAATAAAAAAGAAATGACTACAATAGGCTGGAATGCATTTTATAGGTCACATAAAAAAAGTTCGTTACCTAAGTCTTTTGATTTTGTTTTGTTTTTATTTTTTATTTCATTATGACCTCAAAGGGCTGTCTAACCGGTCAAGCTCAACCAAAAAAAAAAAAAACAGAAACAATAACAATTGCACATGTGTCACCGTTTGTAAATTGTTTTGCAGAATGAAAGCGAAAGCTTTGCCATAGACAACACACACACTCACCCACCACAACAATAGCCACCATAATCTACCGCATTTGGCCAGTAACGCATTATGGAGTATGTGTGTGTGTGTTTCTGTCTATGGGCTGTTGATGTTTGTTTGCCCTTATTTAATTTATTTAAATTAGCATTATTTTTAGTCAACAAAATAAAACTCAAAACGTATAATTTATTGACACCAATTATTGTAATTGTTGTTGTTGCCACAACTACTCTAATACCACTGGCTGATGACGACAATGATGACTCTTTAAATGTTATTGTGTGCTGGTAAGTGGTGGTGGTGGCTGGGTGTTTGCAATGGCTGGTGGTGTTGTTGTTGTTGCTGCTGCTGGTGACTCTTCGAATTGTTTCCATTTTGTGGAAATAGTATTATTACCTTATTTTCTTGCGATTGCTGTTGTTGTTATTGTTGCCGCCAGCTTTATTACACAATACCAAACCACAGCCATACACACATATTGTACGTGCTGATAAATAAATGTTTTGAGTAACTTTACCTCAAAAAATCCGTTAACACTCGAAAACAAAAGTGTGTGTAAAATGTTCATAGGGTTAAATAATGCCATTGAATGTCCGAAATCTAAATTTATGCTAAAAGTGTTGAGATGCATACTATACTAGGTGTGTGGAGTCGCTGTCTAAGAGTCGGAGTGGCATTTCCTGGCAGTGTAATTTCTCGTCGTGACGACATCAACTGGCCACGAATATCAGGCGATTTGATACCTGTAGACTTTTCTATGGGGCTACTCCTTATTTTTGATGGCGGGCATGATAACTCCTCACTCGAACATCGGAATCCGAAAATTCCAACGGTATTAGAAAGAGTAGATGTCTGGCTCTCGTATGAACTAGGATTATTGACTTCGCTCTAAAATTAACAAAATGGAGGACCATTAAAAAAATATTTTCGAAAAATCGCCAATTTTTTACCAAAAACCAAGTTAAAAAATAAGGAAGATCTTAACCGAATGGCTTTATCCTAGTTCATACGATAGCTATACACTCCCAGGGAAACTTGTAAAAATTTGGAAGCGATTGGGTTATAAGTTTTTGAGTTATCGTACCCGCCATTCGCAAAACAATGTTTAGAGAAAAACGCGTTTAAAGTTTGAGAAGCCCTTCAGCCGTCACTTGATGCTGACACAATAAATCGGCTATATCTTCAAGAGTTCTTGAGATTTTTAATTAGTGTAGATTCGAATTACCAAAAAAAAATTTTGACACTTAATAAATTTTAACTTACTAATATACAAGTAAAAAAGTGTTAGTCGGTGCTGCCGACAGATATATTCCTTCAGCCTATGGTTTGCGGAGGTATACATATTTATTTTTTTTATTTATTTATTTATTTTATTGCCACGAAAAAGCCATCTGGCCAATAAATATCGCAACATGCCAAAACTACAAAAGTGTACTTCACATTATAAAACGTATCTTATAGCTATACAGTATATATCTTAATATAAATTATGAATTCTAAGTAACAAACTTTAAAGCATATTTTAATTCATTTTAAAACTAAACAGTTCATATACTAACATAATATATGGATTTTAATTAACAAACTACAAAGCAGAAAAGACTATTGTCGGTAATATCTAAGCAAAAGAACTGAATAAAGTCGCATCTACCAAACAAATTAAAAAACCTTAGTCCAGCATGTAATTAACAGCAAAATCTTCAAACATGCGTTGAAATACACTGCGCGAAAAAGAACAATGTCGTAGTTCAACAGGAAGTTGATTCCACAAACGTGACGAACGAATAATAAAAGATCTTTCATATAAACAAGTGGAATAGCGCGGGAAAATTAACTGAGTGTTCCTGGTAGATCTAGAGAAAACAAGTCGATCACGCAGGACCCCGGGAAGATCTAAAGTGACAGATTTATATACAAATGAAATAACTCTTTTCTTTACGAAAACAGAAAACGGTACTCCTAGAAATTCAGCCGCATAAACTGAAACATGATCTGATCGACGTAAATTATAAACGTACCTTACAACCATATTGAACAATTTTTCTATTTTGTTAAAATGCTCATGTGTGGTGCCAGATACAACTTCTATACCATAAGAAATATGCGATATTAACAGAGAATAAGCTAGATTTCTCTATACAAATCGTGGCAAATAGAATTCAGTTGAGTATAATTTTCGAAGAATATTCATTACTCTTGGGTGTAGAGCATCAATATGAGCAGAAAAATCAAGTTTGCTATCAACAATAACTCCTAAGCACTTTATGCGATCAACGAACTCAATAATTAATCCATTAACACGTATATCTATACTATTGAGGCGACATAAAGGACCATATCCCATTGCTTTTGTCTTTGTAACATTTATTACTAGGTTATTATTACATAACCAACGCGATACTGCGGACAAGGTATTGTTAATGTTAAACTCCAATAGGGAACTAGATTTGCCGTTAAAAAATAAGTGAATATCATCGGCTTATAAAAACGGTCGACATACGCTATTATGTAAACAGTTACCAATGTCATTCACGTATACAACCAAAAGAAGGGGACCTAAAATTGAACCTTGGGGTACACCACTGTATATATTAAGTTTATTAGAAGTCTTGCCATTTAATGAAACATACTGGGAACGCCCAGACAAATAGGAGAGAATTAAATTACAAGCTGTATTATCAAAAGCATAATTAGATCGTAGTTTTTGAATTAGTCTCGAATAATCTACACAATCAAATGCCTTGGATAAGTCCAGGGCCACGAGAACACCACTTTCACCTCCATCAATTGTCTCTCTGATAAGATCAGTTAAGTCTACTAAGAGAGATGTAGTACTAAGCCCACGCCTGAAACCATATTGGTATTCATTTATATATTTCCGCTCATCAATAAATTCTTGAATTTGCTCCAATATGAGGTGCTCGGCAACTTTTGAAAGTGCGGTAAAATGCTTATTGGTCTCATATTTTCTATAGTCGGTGTTTCTTTAACTTTGGGAATGGGGACTACTCTAGCAACTATCCACGCTTGCGGAAAGACCGATGTAGTAAACATAGTGTTAAAAAATTAGGTCAAATGCCTAGATATGTATGGGTAAATCAGTTTTAAAAATTTAATAGGTATACCATCTATACCCACAGATTGGGACTTAACCCGCTGAAAAGCTTTAAAAACATCAATTTCAAAAACACAATTAAATGATAAAGTATATTCTTGTCTATCAATATCGGATAAATCTACATACGCATTGCTAATACTGTTGTTCTCAGTAAAATATGAATTTAAAACATCAACATCTAAATCAGTTGTAAAGTTAGTGTCATTACCAACGATACCGCCGGAACGAAGCTGTCTCCAAATCTGTGTCGCGTTTAACCCATTAAAATATTTGACGTAATATTTCTTACGTTCATTTCTAAGAACACTCTTAGCTTTGTTCCTAAGAGTGCGATACACAGCCTTATTCTGCTGCGTAGGATATTTTAAATAGTTCCTGTAGGCAATATCTCGCAATGAACTTGAAAGTATTATAGGTCTATGTATCTTCAAAGAGTCGAACATCATCGGAGAGGTTCCAGATTAGGTTGCCGTATAGACCCCGTCTTAGAATTTAATGTAGGTTTGGAAAAATATTACGATTTGCAATTTTTGGATCAAAGCACACATTCCATTATCTGGATATTGGACTAACAATTTCTTAAAATTTCACATATTGTGGGGAAGGTATGAGAGAGGGATCTATGTAAGATAAATATATTTCCATGTGCAAAGCCAAGATTATATCAGTTCGCTCCATATGAGATTTACAGGTTTTCAAAATGTTGGCCCTTTTTTGGGGAGGCACTTGGACCGATAAGTCCCATCTTCCAACATGTATAGGTGTGGTTAAATTGTTAGGCTGTGCTAAGTTTAGTTCAAATCGGATAGTCGGTTCGCATGATAAAATAAATTAATTTCCAGCAAAGGCCGACAAAGGTATCTTATACCCTTCGCCTCCTTGGGTACATACAAGAGATGCTAATATATACAATACCCTATAGATAGAGCACAATATCCTATAGATAGACAATCGGGCGAAATTAAATGTATGATCTACATAGATATTTTTTGAAATTTGAGGCCTAGTTTGGCCTAATTAAGCAACCGTGGCATATACCATTTGGTATGCTAAATATCCGAACCGAATTCAACAAAACCTCGTATAAATCAATATAGACCTATTTCAGTGTCATAATCGGACAAATATTGGGGGTTTGTTGCAAACTATATATGGGAATATCTAATTCTAAACAGATTTCTACAAAACTTCGAATACATCATTCTGACCCTAATTCTGTGCCCTGTTCGAAATGTTGTCTCAATTGGACAAATATTAGGTGTTTGGTGCACTATTTCATTCGTTTCATATAAGTATCAAAGTTATGACCCTTTGTGTGTGTGTGGTTGGGGTTTTCTAGAAGGGTTGGACCGATATGTCGTATATCCCAAAAAATATACATGTATTGTTTAAAGTATTACGTTGTGCAAAGTTTTGTTTGAATCGGAAGCTTCGTTCGCATGATATTATAAAATGCATTTTTAGCATACTTTAGACCATTTGTGGTGGAGCTACCAGAAGGAGCGTGTCGATTTTCTCAAATCGTGCATTCCATTATCCTGATATTGGATTTATACATATTGAAAATATTGACCCTTTGTGGGGGGAGGTATCAGAAGTAATGGACCAATGGGATCCATATTCGAACTTTATACTTTCTTAGTAAAGATAATAGGTTTTTACAAAGCTTGGTTCAAATCGGACATTCCATTTGCATAATATTGGATTTATAAATATTGAAAACTTTGAGCCTTTTTGGGGGTGATAACAGAAGTAGTGGAATAATGGGTCAACGTGAATAGTCCGTTCGCATAATATTGTAAAACAAATTTCAGCACAATTTTAAAAATGTTGTGGGAGGATGTACCAGAACAAGTCGACTGATATTCTCCTTCTTCGAACTGGAACTAAGTTTGGAAGAAATATTTCGATGTGCAAAGTTTGGATGAAATCGGTTACTCCCTTCGAGAGTTATCGTGCTCACCAGACGTTCAGAAAGAAATTTTCTGAAACGGATTTGGTCCAAAGAAACATTGGGTCTAAAACCAATACTACGATTTCATTAGCCATAAGGCTAAGGGTATAAAAACTCATCATCACATTTTTGGGGGATGTTTTGTTTCTGATCAAGAATATAAACACTTTATGCGGCCTCCGGTGACATTCTCGAAGTGTTATGAGATTTCCGGTGATATTCTCGAAGTGACAAGTTTAATATAACTCCACTTTATGGTGGAGAATATAAAAATGTATATATGTGAATACATTTCTGTACATCACTGTATCTACCGTATATTCATATTTGAATTACTCGATTTCAGTTAAAATTATCGTAAAGCATTTTTGTTTTTATACACAGAGTGGTTCCTGCATCTCTGTCTTCGGCGTTAACCGTTAACTTTATTACATTGTCACTTTTGTTTTCTATAGCCTCATATTTCTATTTTGGGTTGTCACATTTATTTCGCGCTATTGTTTTTTTTTTTTTTTTTTTTTTGATTTTTTGGGGATTTCTACCCCAAAAACAAAACAACAAATATATGTATGTATTATGATGTAATTTGTTTTTGTGCGACAACGGACGCAGTTGACTGATCGTGAGTAATGCTATTTCGGATCATGCAATCAACTAATAAGGAAATTAATGAAAAAACCAAAATATCATATGATTGGTACGATTTTTTGTTGTTTTTTAATCCAATACCAAATTATGGCGTAATGGTATCACTCTTCGTAGTCTTTCAACAAAAAAACAGATCAAAATAACAAAAAAAGAAATGTAAACAAACTTTTGCAGAAAGTACCATTACGGACATAAACAATTACGCACATGAACTATTTATTATTAACATTACAATTAGCAGGTTAATGTAATTTAAGTGGCAATATTGTGCGATAGTTATGTGTATATGGCAAATAACTTCAAAATAACTTCCATAAAAAAATTTCAAAAATTTCTTTGCGAGCACATTCATGATTTTTGGTACATAGGTTAAGAGAAATATGCTGATTCGAAATATGTATGCGTTCACAAATTCAGATGCTGCGCACAAAAGTAATAGCGGTTTTAAATCTTGTATTTCAAATATAAATTAAATTAATTCCTATTTGTTGTAATTCGCGGATTTCTTCACAAATGGTTAAACACATTTGTTTTCTTTGCATACTTGTCAAATCACATTGAATTACGGTTAAATTGTCGCGAAAAACAAATAGAAGCATGAAGATATCTGAAAATAAAATAAATTAATTTTTTAATTAAATCGAAATGTTTTTTTGAATTTTCGACTTTTTAGTATGGTTAAGGGAATGCGGTTTGGCCTTAACCTTCTAAAATATGTGACGTTTTCTTCTTCAAATCCTTTTAGATGATTGTTAAATATCGGTAGATTTATCGGATAAGGGTTTCGACGTTAAAAATTACTAAATATATTGCAGTTACAATACATACAAATTACCAATATTTAAAAGCATGCAATTCGCGTATTAGTTGAAATCAGTTGATGCGCATGCGGTTTTCGTATAAACCGAATCAATGTCTTTCAATAATTATGAATTTTTCGATGTTTAATTTAGCCGCTCGATGCACTTTACTATGCAAAACCCCTAAAAATGGCTAAAAATCACGCAACGTGCATACGATTTTTATGCGCATCCGATATCAGTAATCTCCTATTAAAATACACAAAAGGACACCTATTTTAAAAGGATCGGTTAAGAACCGCGGATGTGCCTCCACAATCGATTTTGGATAAAATACGCATATTATTCGCGTATCCATATATTTTTGACCTATTTTCATACAGATTCGCGAATATGATAACACAAGAATGAATGCATGTGAAAGCAATTCGAAGAAAAACGCGATTATCTACGCGAATTTGTCAAAATATGTTTTGCAGTTTTTCCCACATTCAAGGTACATATATCCGCCGTTTTATTGGGCGGAATTGAACATGAATGGGCTCATTAGATCCGGCACGTAAAAAAAACTAAAATCACGCGAGGTTCCACGGAAATTGAATGGACTTTCTTAATTTTAGACTCAAAAAATATGTTTTTTATAAAACTTTACGCACCAAATTTTCGTCTTTGGAACCCTATTGCAAAGAAGTTACGGTGAGCACATTCATGAGATATACACTAAACGAAGCAAAATTATGAGTTCTACAATCCTATAATTAGTTTAGTCCATTATCTGGATGCGCATCCTAATTATAAGAAAATTTCAAAAACACCGAAAATCGGGCATCAAAATGTCAGCAGCCTTTTTGGGTGGATGCAGTGATTATATCGAAAAATCATACATTAGAACCATATTGTCCATGGGGTATTCTGCAACTTAGTCACTGATAACATGTGCGTGCGTTGTGTAGTTTAGCCACAAATCAGGAACGAACACAAAAAAACTCGTCGGCTTCAACACATTTTCATCCATTTTTTACATTACCACCATTACAGCTTCCACCAAACTTATTATTTATTACCAATATTCTAAGATTTTGACAAGAACACTTAATTTTATAGAAATGAATTTAAATTATATGCAATATATTCGTATTTCGCGAGTTATAACCTTGCAAACCTCAGTTTCAAGGAATTTAAAAGATTTTTGTAATTTCCCATATATACATATATTTAATTTTCTTTTGGAATTCAGTATTTAAGTCGTAGAATATAGTTCACATGTATATTTATATATACATGTGAACTATATCCAGATGTGAAACGTTTTAAATATAATCTAACACCTGTCGAGCGCCATTTACATGAAATCGGAAGAAAATATATATGGGAGCTATCCCGTCTGTCAGTTTGTATGTTGATATAACGTTCTAGATCGCAAGTTTTACATAAAATTTTGCACATTGTAAATGGGATATAGTTCATTTTTATACACTCAGCCTTATAGCTAATGATGGTGTATGCACTCTAATACGACAAAAATGTGCCTCATACCTATGTTCGTTATAGACCCCATGGTTTTTTTGGACCAAATCCGTTTCAGAAAACTTGGAGTCGATTCACAAATGTCCCTCTGACTGTATGGCCGGCTTCGCACTCGAAGAGAGTAACCGATTTCAACCAAAATGTAGAGATTGTATTATTTCTCCGAAACTTAGTTCAAGTTCGAAGGTGGGGAATATCGGTCCACTCCTTCTGGTACATCCCCCAAAAAAAGGCCAAAATTTAACAAAAAAAAAAATGTTTTAATATCATGCGAACGGAGTATTCATTTTAAACTAAGCTTTGTTCAACCTATTATATTTACCAATCCTAAATCAAGTCCAAAGATGAGACCCATTGGTCCACTCCTTCTGATGCCTCCCCCACAAATGGTCAAAATTGTCAATATTAGGCGAATGGAATATCCGGTTGAAACTAAGCTTTGTTCAACCTATTATATATACCAAGCCTAGATGAAGACTGAAGATGGGACTCATTGGCCCACACCTTCTGGTACCTCCCCCATAAATGGTCAACATTATCAATATTTTAAAATCAAATATCAGGCGAATGGAATGTCCGAATTGAACTAAACTCATTGGTCCACACCTTCTGGTACCTCCCCCATAAATAGTCAACATTATCAATATTTAAAAATCCAATATCAGGCGAATGGAATGTCCGATTTGAACTAAACTTTGCACAACGTATTATAATTACCAAGCCTAGATCCAGTCCGAAGGTTGGACTCTTCGGCCCCTCCTTTTGGTATCTCCCCCACAAAACGTCAATATTTTATAAACTTGTAAATTTAATTTTAAGCGAATTGAGTAACCGATTTGTTCAACATAAAATCCGAAACTTCTTTGATAAAAACAACCTTACATAAAACGTGTGTGTAATTCCGAAGACCTAAGAAAACCATAGGCTGAGGGAATATATCTGCCGGCAACACCGACTGACACTTTTTTACCGTATTTCCGCATCGAAGTGGCTGTCATTTGACATTCGTGGTTCTTGGAGAGTGGAAACACATTTGCATAAAATGTCTATATAAATTCATATTTTAAAATATGAAGGCCCGTTCCATTTCGTTATTTTGCCTATTTTAGCCAGATGTCTAAAAAATCAGTATGGAATGTAGTAAAGTCGCCAAGTCCGACTACATGATACCCCTCACCACTTTGTGCATATTCTACATAGTCTCCTAACAGGCGTTGACTTTTCGAAAGATCATTGATATGATATTGAACGAAAGATATATAAGAACTTTGGTGCACCATTTCTACTAAATCGGACGAAAATGTATATGGGAGCTGTATCTAAATCTGAACCGATTTTCACGAAACTTAGAACACATCATTCTAGACTTAATTCAGTGCGCTATAACAAATTTCGTGCAAATCAAAAGATATATAGGGACTTTGGTGCACCATTTACTTTAAATCGGAGGAAACTATATAGGGAGCTATATCTAAATCTGAACCGATATTCACGAAAGTTAAAATACATCATTCTAGACTCAGCTCAGTACGCTATACCAAATTTCGTGCAAATCGAAAGATATTTAGAGACTTTGGCGCACCATTTACCTTAAATCGTACGAAAATATATGTGCGAGCTACATCTAAATCTGAACCGATTTCCACGAAACTTTGCACACATTATTCTAGACTTAATTCAATTCCATATGCCAAATTTCGTGCAAATCAAAAGATATATAAGGCCTTTGGTGCACCATTTACTTTAAATCGGAGGAAACTATATAGGGAGCTATATCTAAATCTAAACCGATATTCACGAAAGTTAAAATACATCATTCTAGACTCAGCTCAGTACGCTATGCCAAATTTCGTGCATATCGAAAGATATTTAGGGACTTTGGTCCACCATTTACCTTAAATCGGACGAAAATATATATGGGAGCTATATCTAAAACTGAACCGATTTCCACGAAACTTTACACACATCATTGTAGACTTAATTTATTACGCTATGTCAAATCGAAAGATATATAGAGACTTTGGTTCACCATTTACATTAAATCGAACGAAAATATATATGGGAGCTATATCTAAATCTCAACCGATTTTCACGAAACTTCACGTACGTCATTTTAGGACTTATTTAGTACGCTACGTCAAATTTCGTGCAAATCGAAATATATATAGGGACTTTGGTGCACCATTTACCTGAAATCGGACGAAATTATATATGGGAGCTATATCTAAATCTGAACCGATTTTTCCCAATTTTAATAGGATTCGTCCTTGGGCCAAATATATGAACTGTGCCAAAATTCATCCAAATCATATGATAAATGCGACCTGTACTTTGTTTACATCAACAGACGGGCGTGCATAAATCGATTCAGAAAGTAATTCTATATATATTCTTAGAAGGAATCATGGGTCTGTCTCGTTTTCTTTTGCCTGTTACAAACATATGCACCAAGGCATAATATCCTGTACCACAGTGTGATGAAAGGTATTATGAATAAACATAATTTCCAAAATTTCTAGGAATTATTGTTCCATGTTTTTAAAGATTTCATGAGTGTTAAAGATTTTGTAGAAACTATGGCTACTACATTTCGATTTGCATTTAAGTTTGGCAATAAACCTTTGTACTTAAATATTTAATAATAATACGCATTTCATCATAGAATAAAAGTAAAAGTTTTCGATTTGCTGTTTACACTTATTTATTAGATACCCAAATATGTACATAATTTTACCAAATTACAAAATCTTATGAAAACTTGAAAGTGCGAGTAACGTTTATTTTTATTTTTTGCCAATTCCTAAATGCTAATGCAAATATTTGTTTTCTTTTCTTTTTGGCTAAAACATCAATTGTTTTCTTTTCTTTATTTTTGCTTCTTGCTCAACTCCAGAGGAATACCGAATAACAGCAAAACTATTAACAGCTTGTGGACGGACATACACCACCAACAAGCCACCGACCGACCAACGGTGTTAGTAATAGAAAATATAAGTCAATGTGTGAATTCATTTATGCGAAAAAAGTAGTGAAAAAAAACAACAAAATTTTGGAATTTTTTAATTTGCTTTCGCGGCCTCGTCTTGTTCATGGCGTCTCAGAGATTCATTCGTACAACAATTTACCCAGGCAACCAATCACTGTGCTTCCGATCGGGTGGTGGGGGGTGTGTTGTTCACCGTGTTCCCAGCAACTGAGTAAAAGATATTCACATATTGATTGTGTATAAAAAAAAAAACTGGACCATGGCAGTAATATCACTTTCACTTGCTCGCGATCTTGTTGTCGTTGTTGCCCTGCTGCTTCGTTCGCATTTATTTAATTTCTGTTGTTTTTGTTGTTATTGCTACTGACTGATATTTGTCGTTGCTGTGTGCTGCCGTTTTTTTTATTTGATTTTTGTATGCTTCTTTGATATCATCATCATCATTCTTGGTGACTTCGTGATGGTACCGATGGTGATAGCTTGTTTACTTACTCAGCCATAATGGCTTCCTTCTTGTCTTCTTTTATTTTTTTGTGGTGAATTTTTACCTTATGATCGAAGGTAGTGGTTATAGTTGTTGTATTTCATTCATAATATAAGCGTTGTATTTTTTTTCAACATAAAACGTAAATAAAATCGTAATGATGTGACAAACAATGAAATGTCGACGTCCTTGAAATTGTCGTACTTTCTAAATTACATCCCATTTGTCAGACTCGAAAAAGTACATGGAATAAATTTCATTTTATTTTAAATCTCATACATGGCTCACAGGAACAAAGTGGGCGGAAATCCGCTATAAAAATGTTTGGGTCACATTATTAACAAATCGATTGTGAAATGTCAAATTGCAATAACTTCGCTTGGAAAATGGAGCCAGGAACTTTAACATTTGGTGCAATTCCGAATATATATATATAGAAAAATGTTCTGACTCCGAATCTGTTCGCGATCAAATTTTTGGTTGATGCGCGCAAAAGTTTTATTTTTGGGGATAAGAAAAAAATTTAAAAAAAATTAAAATTACGCCTTATATTACATTGACCAAAAACTTTGATATATGACTTCCATCGTAAAATATGAATATGCTGATTTTTTAATAATCGCGAAAAGGTTGCACATTTTCGCGAAATATGTGAAAAATTATAAAAATATAGGGGATAATGTCATTATTTACATTATATTAATCAACCTAAAAATTAATTTAAAAATATCTACAAAATCTAAACACCATGATGAATCAAATCACACAAGTCTGCAAGCGGTTTGTAAATTACAGCAACAACAAAACTAGATACTGAGGAAAATTATTTGTTCTTGGTTTGAAGAAATAATGTCATCACATTGTATGTATTTTTTAATTTTATACAAGAAATTTCAGAAAAAAATTTTGGTTTTATTCTTCTATTTTACCCGAATTTCACAGAAAAATGAGTATTAATAAAAATAATCACTTAATGTGTATAAGTATACATTTTGCGGATTACAGTAAGACCCTTCCGATAAATCTTTGGGTTCTATAAATAGGAATACATTTTAAAATAAAATTTGCTCTTTCGGCTGAAGTTTTCAAAGTTCAGGCCATTTACTGAAATGGTAATGCTCTACAGAAAATGCAATTAAATACGCGATATTTTCAAAAACATTTTTAGCCAAATTTCGTGTTTTTGGAAGGCCAGTTCCCGCCGATCTAATTGATGGATTTCCGCAAAGAAGATTTTATTTCATCCGGAACGCAAAAAAAGTTTACTGATCGGGGTACCCATATCATTCAATTGACAGATCTAAACTGTTTTTATACCCTTTACCACACTGTGGTACAGGGTATTATGTCTTTGTGCATATGTTTGTAACAGGCAAAAGGAAACGAGATAGACACATGGTTCCTTTTGAGAATATGCATAGAATCACTTCTTAAGTCGATTTATGCATGTCCGTCAGTCTGTCCGTTTCTCCGTCCATGTATTTTTGTTAACAAAGTACAGGTCGCATTTGTGATCCGATTTGGATGAAATTTGGCACAGTTCACTTATTTGGCCCAAAGACGAACCCTATTGAAAAATCGGTTCAGATTTAGATATAGCTCCCATATATATTTTCGTCCGATTTTAGGTAAATAGTGCACCAAAGTCCCTATATATTCTTCGATTTGCACGAAATTTGGCATAACGTACTGAATTAAGTCTAGAAAGATGTGTGTAAAATTTGGTGAAAATCGGTTCAGATTTAGATATAGCTCCCATATATATTTTGGTCCGATTTGAGTTAAATAGTGTACCAAAGTCACTATATATCCCTCGATTTGCACCAAATTTGGCACAGCGTACTAAATTAAGTCTAGAACGATGTGTTTTAAATTTCGTGAAAATCGGTTCAGATTTAGATATAGCTCCCATATATATTTTCGTCCGATTTTAGGTAAATAGTGCACCAAAGTCACCATATATCCTTCCATTTGCACGAAATTTAGCACAGCGTACTTAATTAAGTCTAGAACGATGTGTGTTAAATTTGGTGAAAATCGGTCCGAAAGTAGTAAAGTCGGTCCGGTCCGTCCGACTTTACTACTTTCCTTACTGGTTTTACATTAAAGTAGACACAGCTTCCACTCAAATAAAGTACAGGTTAATATCGTGAAAAGTTTGCAACGACAGATCAATTAACCCAAAACTTTTCAATTTTTTGCATATACTTAAGTAATTTCCGAGTTATAAAAGAGTGGACCTCCGCTTCAGCTATGTTAAAAAATTGGCAATATTTCCCATATAAATATATATATAAAATATATAAGATTTCTTGCCATTTTAAAAGTAAATTCGTAATGCATCTCTTATAGAAGTTCTGCTGTCTATTTGAAAAAAAAACTCTAGTAGTCGGTTTTCAAAATCCTATCTTGGGAGGATTAATTTTTTATCATTAAATGAATGTTGCAATGCAAGAAAAATATGACAATCACTTGGTGCCAAGTCCGGACTGTATGGCGGATACAATCAAACTTCCCAACCAAGCTCCCGAAGTTTCGGGCCAGTCATTGTAAATGTGTGTGGCCTAGCGTTGTCCTGCTGGAACACGACATCTCTCCTGTTGCCCAAGTTTGGCTGTTTCTGGTCAATTACTATCTTCAAACGGCCCACTTGTTGACAGTAGAAATCAGAATTTAGCTTTTGTCTCATAATAAATAATAACCCCCTTCCAGACCCACCTAATGCATAGCAGAACCTTCTTGTCCGTTAGTGCTGGTATGACCACCGTTTGAGGTGCTTCACCGCTCTTCGACCACAATCGTTTTCGCACAGGGCTATCGTATGTGATCCATTTTTCATCTCCAGTCACCATCAGTTTAAGAAATTAAATTTCGATCCATCCTATTTTTCTGTTAATTGTTTTTAATGTAGTATGTAGAATTGTTTCGTGACAAACATTAACTTACAAATTAGACCTATTTCAAGGTGTATTTAATAAGGTGTATGCATCAGATACATGAAATTAAATTGTCATGCTGAGAATAAGTTTTTGACAAAAATAAACAAAAACAATTATTAATTTATTTTTGTCAAGAACTATTATTTGAGGAATAATTAATGAATTTGTGTATCCTTGGGTTATTGGAGGTTTTAGGTCAGTAAAAAATAAAGTTTAAGGCCGCGATTAATATTTAGTTTCCCACATGTAGCCCATGGTTCCTTGTGATGTTGTTTATATTGTGGATTACAATATATTTATGTATACCCTACACAACTATGTTGTCAGGGTATTATAGCTTTGTGCAGCTCCAAAAGTTTGTAACGCCGCTAAATATTGGTCCTAGACCCACCTTTAAGTATACCGATCGTCATATCTCGACTAGCTGAGTCGATCTAGACATGTGCGTCCGTCCGTCCGTCTGTCCATTATAATTTGTAAACACGCTACAGGCCACAGTTATGGACCAATCTTCACGAAATGCATGTAGGCATGCATGTAGGATGGGTTCTGGCCAATGAAGACACCTATTGTTTTTGGAAAAGATCGGTTAATATTTAGGGGATGAAATGGACCAAAAACTTTATTTTTGTCGGTTTTTCTGGTCGCTCCAGAGGCCGCAATTATGCCCCAAACACTGCGAATTTTTGCATGGAGAAGGGGATCAGGCCAACGAAATAGCATGCCTGTTTTGATAGGAATCGGTCAATATTTAGCGGGTCAAATGGACCCTTACTTTTGTGTGAAAAATTACAAAATTTGTATTCTATAGCGTATATATTTACTCCTGAAGGACATAGGCGCGAGGAGTTGATCGTATATCCAAGAGGAGTGGTTGGCCTTTAAATTGATACCAATTATATTGCCGTATGTACTAAGATGTAGGAGTTACACGTAAGTATTTACAGGTGCTTACTTATTCAGATATTATTTAGTAACCCATTACCACACTGGAGGGCGCAAAAATAGCGCTAAGGTTCCAGTTATGGTCAAGGTCAACGCCTATAATTTTCGGGGATGATCAGATAATAATTTTGGGATGAAGTGGACCGAAAACTTATTTTTTTATGTGTGTTTTTGAGTCGATCAATTGCCAAAAGCCGAACATAACAACACAACCCACTGTGAAGGGAACCTGGATAAGTAATTGGAAATATTCGGAAAATATGTCAGTGTAAGGAAGAGATGTTGTTGACCTCTAATCGGGCAAGAGAGTGCAACTATCACGAAATATTTCCCAGGCTCGGTATAAAACTCCGCAGGAAGTTAGAGTTACTTGCTAGTTGTGTAGGGTATCGTATGGTCGGCCCCGCCCGACTATACTGCTCCGCTCACTGGTTTTTCTATGGAGTGGCTTCAAATCTTGCCTTCTTAAAGAAAATTGAAGGGCATAAATTCCCGGCCAAAGACTAAATCATGGAAATTGTGCTGACCTATAAAATCTTTCCATAAACGTATTTAACCTCCGCCGAGAATTGTGACAAGCACCAAGGGTTTTTTTTTTGAATTTTTATTTTTTAAAAAGCCTAGATTTAAATATAATATTGAAAATGTTTTTGACAATTTAGTTTACAAACAATAAGGAAAAAAGTTTGAAACCATATGATTGTCACTTACACCTTATTAAATACACCTTGAGCTATTTCAAGTTTTTACATTTGAAAATGATTAAAGGAAAAAAAAACATGTGTAAACTCTCCCTCGACAAACTGTTTGTATATTATAGAAAGTTAGTCCTGATTTAGATTACACAAGTTGAATTCCGGCAATTCTTTGATCTCCATGTGTCTATACAAGGCATTTAGGTTAAAAAAAAGATTACTTTTTTTACATTTTGTGAATTTTTTTGGATATAAAAAATGCATTCGATAATATTTATAAATATGAATACAGCAAATAAAAATACCCTCATCGAAAATGTTCTGAATTGGTATTGGTATTTCAAATTAGTGACACTACAATACAAAATACACAAACGAATTGCCAGAAAATTACCAGTACGAGCAATGTTTGTCCATTTCTATTCCCCTCTTGACTTGCCGCAAGTAAACTCACCTAATCTAAATAGGGACTTAAAATAAGAATCCTAGGAAACCCTCTTATATACAAATAATCGTGTGGGGTATCATATGTTAAAAAATAAGAAACATTTTGAAATTTGCAACTGATTAAGTAACTTCACACTTATATCTCAAAATTTTAAATAGATAAGAAAGAAAGATAAGTAAAATCGCAGAATTGTTTGATCTAAATAAATGTTGTGCAATATGTATAATTTTAAAACTGCTATCATATTTTGACTTTGTTTCTAAATTAGACAAATTGGCAATCAACGCCCATTTATTAATAACCGATTTATTTTTCAAATGATTTTGCTAGTATGGGCATGGAACTATGTTCAAATCATAATGATAATAATCATCATCATTATATTTTTTATTTCTTTATATTTACTTTTACTTTCTTTCGATATCATGCTGACACCTTACTCTTTTACCGGTATAGGTCATGATTATGTAATAATGGAACTAAATTTGGTCATAACATATAAGCCATGCCAAAGGAATGAAAACAAAAACACACACATATACTTTGTGTTTACAGACCAACAAAACTCATTCGGAATGCTAATTTATTCGATACATCTTATTATGTAAATTAATCGTATTAATATAGCGGTAGTCATCAGGTTAGGGGAGAAATTGAAATTATTTCATGATGATGATGGCATCGTTTAACATTAATAAGGTGTGTCAGTGTCTGTCTGTGTCTATGTTTTTGGCCATTATGTCACATAGTCATTTCTAGGAATTTTTCATTGTGAAATGATTTCGAAATCAGGTTAAGAATGTGGCATTAAAAAAAAACGTAGAGGAAAAAGTATGTCAATGTCAACAATTTGGGGGTTTATACAACATGACGTGAAACTAAGAGGATAAATTGATATATCTATAAGAACTGTTAACCCACATATACAAATAATAATAATGTATATTTTATTATTACACTATTCAAACTATACACATTTATTCATTGAAATGTCAATATTGTCGAATGTTGTGTCGGATTTATTTTACCATTAACTGAACTGAACATTGAACTATCAAATTATTATGAAAAAAAGTTAATTGATTTCGCCTTTCTTGTAAATTTATGAAGGTTATTTTAGCGTAAGTCATATTATGTTTAATGCAATTTTTGATTGTGGGTTTATTGGATTCATAAATTCTTATATCACTGTGATCTTTCCTTGAAAATTAAATTAATATTGATTTCATAAGACCTCAAAATATATACCAATTTTTAAGCTTAAAATTAATAACACAGTGCTATAATATTCAGAGCAAAATTTAAACAAAAAAAGATTTATTCGAAACACTCGCATAATTAAAAGAACGAAAGAAAAAAATTCAAATTTCGACGACTTTCAATCATCCTGTAATATGAGCATATTAAAGACTTGTAACGTTGCATACATGTCGAGCCATATTCGCCAAAAAAACGTAACCCTCAAATTTGAAATTTTATATTGAATGATTTCTTTTCAAAAATTCAGATTTAATAAAGATATTATTTTGAAATTTAGAACTATAGTTTTGCTATAAACTAGTTTTGTTTTAAACTATAGTTCTAAATTTCAAAACAATAGCTTTATTAAATCTGCATTTATTAAAAGAATCCTTCTACTGTAAAATTTCAAAATTGAGGGTTACGCTTTTTTGTCGAATATGGCTCGATGTATTTTCAGACTTAAAGAATAAGAAAATAAATTGACAAGATGTTTTTTGTCTTGTTGTTGTTATTTGTTATTAAAGAAAATTCCTTCTATACGATGACGGGCGTGATTGCTGGAACATCCGAATCTCCGACAAAAACCAAGCTGGAAAACCTTTACCGATTTGATTTATCCCAGTTTATACGATAACAATGTAGGTTTACACTAACGTATTAAACTTTGCAACCGATAGTACAGAGTAATATGGCTTTGGGCTTATGTTTGTAAGAGGCAAAAGGAAACGAGATAGACCCATGGTTCTTTTTTGCATAGAATCACTTTCTAAGCCTACTTAAGCATGTCCGTCCGTCTGTCCATGTTAAATTGTAAACAAAATACAGGTCGCATTTATGATCCAAATTAGATAAAACTTGGCATAGATCACTATTGACATTGGGAAAAATCGGTTCAGATGTTGATATAGCTCCCATATAAAACTTCGTCCGATTTAAGGTAAAAAGTAAATTTTTTTCACAGTAAATTTTTGTTTGCAACAGTGAATTTTTTTATTTTGTACTACCTATATATCTTTCGATTTGCACGAAATTATATAGCACACTGAATTATGTCTAGAATGATGTGGTCTAAGTTTCGTGAAAATCGGTTCAGATTTAGATATACAATATATATAGGAGCTATATATTGTCTTCCGATTTTAGGTAAATTGTGCACCAAAAACCCAAAGTTAGGCCGATTGATACAAAATTTTACACAACGTACTGAAGTGTTTCGATGAAATCGGTTCAGATTTAGATATATCTCCCATATATAGTTTCGTCCGGTTTTAAGTAAATGGTGCACCAAAGACTCAAGGTTAGGTCGAATGGTACAAAAAGTGCAAAATTGAGCATAGGATGACGTAATTGCGTTTTATAGCCCATATGACATGTTTATGGATCCATTTTTGTGTTGTATTCGGCCGCGTCGAAATTTTTATACCCTTCACCACGTGCGTTTGAAACTCCTTAAGTCGATCGTGGCATTTATATTGAGATTATGTTTAAATAGTGTGCCAAATTACAGACACTCAAGTTGGTCAACTTGGGATGGTACAATATTCAAGGACGTTAATACAGATTCTAATATGTAATTAGTTTTAACAAATCTTAAGTTATATGAGGGTCTTTGAATATTCTCAAAAATATACTAGACCCCTACGTAGAACAGAATCAGATTTTACTAAAAATTCCAGGTGGCTTTGTAGGTATTTAAAAATAGTTTCAATAATTCCAGATGGTCTATGTAGAACCATAGACTATTTTTTAATGTCCATGACGTCTGGATACAATAATTCCAGATGGTCTATGTAGAACCATAGACTATTTTTTAATGTCCATGACGTCTGGATACAGGGTAGGTGGCAAGATTTGCCACACCGTGAAAATTCGAATAACAGGGATGTAGTGTTATATGGCGCTCCCCTAAAATTTTCATAATTTTTAAAAGAAAGGTTTACTACCACACCACTGTAAGAATATAAAATTAAATTCCATTTGGTTGAAAAATGGGGTGTGTAACCTAATGAGAACCCAAAATACTATATAATTACAGCCAAGTCGGCTGAAAAATGTGCCAAAAAACTCTAAAACCCCGAATATTGAGGGGTACCTTTATATGGGAGTTTATACCATAGCGTGGACCGAAACGTCTCATTTTGAATACCAAACATTCTAGTGGTAATAGCATTGTCAAAGCTCTATTTATAATATTGCGAGCTCTATCGCGATTTCAGAAGATATTAATTAAAAAAAAATTTAAAAGTTAATTCACAACATATATTTTTCAATCAGCGAATTTCATTTGCAATTCATAACATATCAGATTTAATTTGAGAATTTCATTTGTAATTAATAGAATACGTTTCGAAATTCATAGAATTGCATATGAACATTTAATTTTAAATTCCGAAAAGACTATTGGTAACACACAAAAAATATGTATGAATTTGAAATGAATTGTTACGAATGACAACTGAAATATTATGAATTACAGGTGAAATGTTATGAATTTATAATTCAATTTTTTTAATTTGAAATTCAAACGAAATTTTTTGAATTTCAAATGAAACTCTACGAATTTCAAATGGAAATATACGAATTACAAATGAAATTCTTTAAATTTGAAATGGAATTTTTTGAATTGCATATGAAATATTTAAAATTTCAAATGAAATGTTGTAAATTACCAATTACATTCTGGAATTACAACTGAAATGTTATGAATTGCAATTTGGGTTTTCGAATTACAAATGAAATTCTCGAATTGCAATTGAAATGTTTTGAATAACATTTGGTTACTACAAATAATCAGGAATATGTAAAAATATTGTATACTTTTGAAAATGACAGTATCTGGTGAAAATATAATTACGAAAATAAATTACGTTTACTACATTTACTTTTTTTACATTTTATACGAACGAAATTATATATGGGAGCTATATCTAAATCTGAACCGATTTTTCATGGTTCGTTCTTGAGCCAAATACAAAAGCTATGTGCAAATTTTATTCGGATCTCATTCGAAACATAAATGCGACCTGTACTTTGTTAACAATACAACAAGGAGGGATCTATGGTATACACATCCTAGGAGTAGCAACATGGATGTTCAAGCTTTCCTTATTGCTTAATACTAAAATTCGAGTACATAACAGAAGAAGCTCTCTCTATTTAATTTGTATTTATAGAAAACCTCTAAGAAATAAAACCTGTAAGGAAAACCTATATGATACCCTTCACCACTTTGGGTATATTCAACAGATGAATCTTAACAGACGTCACATTTTTAAAGGACCAGTAAAATGAAATTGGATCCATAAACATGTCATTCTGCAACCTATACTAAATAGAACCTATATTTAAATCTGAGCCAGACCTAATTCATAACGCTGTGCCAAATTTCGCGCAAACCGAAAGATATATAGGGACTTTGGTACACCATTTACAAAAAATCGGAAGAAAATATATATGGGAGCTATATCTAAATCTGAACCGATTTTCATTCTAGGCCTAATTCATTACGCTGTACCAAATTTCGTGTAAATCGAAACATATATATGAACTTTGGTGCACCATTTAAATTAAATCGGAAGGAAATACATATGGGAGCTATATTTAAATCTGAACAAATTTTCAGGAAACTTAACACACATCATTTTAGTTCCTAATTAATTATCATGTGCCAAATTTCGTGAAAATTGAAAGATATATAGGGACTTTGGTGCACCATTTACATAAAATCGGACGAAGATATATATGGGAGCTGCATCTAAATCTGAACTGATTTTCACGAAACTTAATATATGTAATTTAAAGCTCAATTCTGCACGCTGTGCCAAATTTCGTGCAAATCGAAAGATATATAGGGACTTTGGTGCACCATTTAAATTAAATCGGAAGAAAGTATATATGGGAGCTATATCTAAATCTGAACCGATTTTCAGGAAACTTAACACACATCATTTTAGACCTAATTCATTATCATGTGCCAAATTTCGTGAAAATTGAAAGTTATATAGGGACTTTGGTGCACCATTTACATAAAATCGGACGAAGATATATATGGAAGCTGCATCTAAATCTGAACTGATTTTCACGAAACTTAATATATGTCATTTAAAGCTGAATTCAGCACGCTGTGCCAAATTTCGTGCAAATCGAAAGATATATATTTTTTTATTAAGTCTATAGATTACAAAAATCCTTACAGACTAAAACTAAAAACTACAAATATTTACAATATTATATTATTACGTTAGGCATTTAAGTGTAATATAATTTTTCTTTTTGCGCTATCACGATTATCAGAAAGATCGAAAATATTGTATAATTTGTTAAATTCAACAAAAAGGCGGCGGAGGGGATCGTTATTTGCATAATTAGTACAAAAATACTTTATTTGTAGTAGCTGATAATTACGAGTTGACCTGAAAGGCACATTTATAAGAATTCTGTTTAAAATAAAGTCGGAAATGATTTTACCTTGAATGACATTTAATATAAACGTAATATTTAGCATAACTCGAAATTTATAAGATGGTAAAGATAGTGGAGTCCATCCACGACTTTTAAGACAAAATAAAAGAAATTGCTTTTGTACAGATTCGATTGAATTTGAATGAATTGTATAAACCGGATCCCATATAATTGAACCATATTCTAAAATGGAACGAACAAAAGATATATATAATTGCTTTGTAACTAATGGATCAGCAAATTCTTTGCACCATCGCTTAATAAATCCTAATACTTTATAAGCCTTACAGGTCATAAGGGAGATATGTTCTCTAAAATCCAAACGATTATCTAAAAGAATTCCTAAATCAGTCATAGAGTCAACATACTCAACTTTCTGATCATGTAAATAGTAAATAGTTTCAATCCGTTTTATCCTAAAAAATGACATATGTTTACATTTCAATACATTTAGTTCTAATAAATTTGTATCACTCCATTTATTGAAACTATTTACGTCAGCTTGTAAAATTTCTTGGTTTGTAATATTATTTAATGAGTAGAAAATCTTCACATCATCTGCGTACATTAACACATGAGATTGACTTATTACACTGGGTAAATCGTTTATAAATAATGTGAACAAGATTGGACCAAGATGACTCCCTTGCGGAACACCGGATTTAACACATATTTTATTTGAAACAACTGTTCCAAATTTAACCATCTGAACCCTACCAGTTAAGTACGATTTTATCCATTTCAAAAACAAATTTGAAAACCCCATGAGGCATAGCTTCTGTAACATTAATATATGGTTCACTTTATCAAATGCCTTACTAAAATCGGTATAAATGCAATCAGTTTGACTACGATTTAAAAATCCTTCATTGACAAGTGTACTTAGTTCCAAAAGGTTTGTTATTGTTGATCGATTCTTTCGGAAACCATGTTGGTATTTTGACAACATTGATGAAACCTGGAAGGATAATGACTCTGTTATCATCTTTTCGAAGAGTTTTGGAATTGCATTTAGTTTTGCAATGCCCCTGTAGTTTGATACATCTGTTCTACTACCAGATTTAAATAATGGAATAATAAATGATTCCTTCCACATAGTGGGGAAATGACCTGTTGTTATAGATTTTTTAAACATTAAATAAAGTGGGTATGCAAGATTATCAGCACAATGATTTAATATACATGCAGGAACTCCATCCGGACCAGGCGTAGTAATATTTTTCAAACTTTTTAAATTATTTAAAACTGTCACAACGTTTAATGAAGGCGTATTTATTGAACAAAACTCAGGAATTGTGTGCGGATATTGAAAATCATCAGTGAGGAACTTATTAGAATATGTTGTTTTAAAAAACGATGCAAATGCATTTGAAATGCCAGTATCATCATCGAAACAATCTAACCCATATTTTAGGGTTTTTGGATACAACCTAGATCGTCGCTTTGTGTTAATAGAGCTATAAAACGATTTCGGGTTCGTTACTAACTCGTTCTTAATTTTATTGATATATCTCCTATATTGCTCTTTGTTTAAGATGTTGTATTTTGACCTAATGCTGGAGTAATTTGCAAAGTCAGAAAGCGTACCACTTTTCTTGAATTTTTTGTATAACTTGTTCTTTTTGTTCTTTAATTTTGACAATATAGCTGAATTCCACGGAGGACCAGTTTTTTCCGCAATTTTCGCTTTAGGCACAGCTTTAGAAATACCATTCTCTAGAATCGAATAAAACATATTTAACATTTCATCTAGGGAGCCTAATGATTGAAGTTGTGTCCAGTCAATAGAACTTAAAAAGGAATTTAAATTAGTGTAGTTTGTACGAGAAAAACAGTATATAGTTTTATTTATCTGATCCGCAGAAGATTTAGGGGGATTATTTGCCAAAGGATACTGTAGCTGAATAGTGGGATGATATTTATCTTCAGGGTGTACAAGTGGATGACAAGGAAAGAGCAAGATATCACGAGGATTACTCACAAATATAAGGTCGATCAGCTTCCCAAAGGAATTTTGAATATTGTTGATTTGGGACAGGCCGGTGTTAAATAAGGGACTAATACATTGGTTAACACGATCACAACTTGTAATTGGCATAAATTCATAAGAATTGGAACTGTGAGACCATTTAATATTAGGCAAATTAAAATCGCCAAGGGTTATACAAATATCATTATCTTTAGCTGATTGATATAAATCAAGAATGAATGATGTATGCTTAATGTATATGTCAACGCTTGAATTAGGTGGAATATATGAGCATGTTATATACAACGTTATATTGCCCAACCGAATCTTAACAGCTACAATTTCAATATCTAGAGATACGG
The DNA here is from genome assembly GCF_032173495.1 of Musca vetustissima. NCBI lineage: Eukaryota > Metazoa > Arthropoda > Insecta > Diptera > Muscidae > Musca > Musca vetustissima. Next base: position 233,719 of record NW_026880928.1, on the reverse strand, counting down.
GAAAGATTATCTCTTCTGTAGAAAATTTTGAAGCAACAGCTAATAAAACTCCTCCTCCTCTACCTTTAATACAATATTTTCGATCACGTCTAAAGACTTGAAACTGGTTACAAAGAATTTCAGTATCATATATGCCGCTATGAAGCCATGTTTCTGTGAATGCAATTACATCAAATTTAAAATCAAAACTATCTACAAATAAGGCTGACAATTTAGTATTTAATCCTCTTACATTCTGGTATGCAATATTAATAGCATCGACAGCAGGCTGCAAACTTAGTTTTTTGAATTTGTATTTGTTAAATATACGATATCTGTCTTTGCCACATTCCTATATATATATTCATGAATGATGGCTTTAGGCGGCCAAAACTTTGGATTTACTATAATTTCGAAAATATTTTCCGGAACAATTATCTTAAACGACGCTTTACTACGTTGTTCTGCATACCTGAATTTAAAGACTTTAATTTCAATATCGGAGTCTAACTTATTTTTTATGTAGTAATTAATATCTTCTTCCGAAGTTTCAGCTGCAAAACGAGCTGCAAATACAGTTTTCTTAGGTTCAACAACTCTTAAATTTGGGGTCGGAGTATTTGGGTAGTTAATCTTGGTGAATTTATCGGCGAATAAAATTGCTTCGATCCTGATGGTGTGGCTTCATCCAATACTTTTTCCATATTGTTGTCTTTAATACCAGATGATACTTTTGATTGGTTATCTTGTATTATAATTTCCGGTATTGGAAGGGTATTTTTAGGGTTGGCAGTAGTATATGATGGCTTCTTCCTTTTTCGCAGGGAATCAGTCGGAGATTGGACAAACTGATCCAAAGATGTAGAATTTTCGAATAGATTTTTATATTTCGTATGCCAAATATCATCCAAATCGGATCATAAATGTGACCTGTGGACGTGCTTATATCGACTCAGAAAGTGATTCTATGCATATTCTCTAAAGGAACCATGTGCCTATCTCGTTTCCTTTTGCCTGTAGGGTATAAACATATTTAAACCCTAACTTCTTGCTGAAATTTTGAATCTGTTATTTTTATGCATTTTTCATTTCTGTTTTTATCGTTAATAAAAAAACTATTAACAACTTTTAAGCATTTATTAAATAAAATCCGAATCGTTTTTATTGCGTTAATTTATTTAAATGGATTGCCATAGGTTATGATTAATACCACACACACATAAACACTTGAATCTCAGCACATATTTTATAATTATGTAAAAATAAAAAAATGTATATAATATCCACATGAAATCGTCTTACAATGGTACACTTAGAAAAATAAAAAAATCTTTCAAAATATATGAACTTGTTCGTTACCTACATAGTGATGTTTAATGTTTACCACTCCGGGCGCGTTTATCCTCTAACTACCTGGCAAATTACTGGCACTCAGGTTGGAAATGTACGAATTGGGATAGTAAACAAATATTTCAATATTCTACAATCTATACTCTAACATTTAGCTTATTTCATTTATTTACCTACTTTTTTTTGGAAATGAAATCTCTCTCAGTGTAAATTTATTTGAAATCTTTTAATCCCATTGATGTTAGTCAATAGCTAGCTAACTGAATGACTAACAGAGAGTGTGTGTGTTCAAAACTACATCAAATGAATATATCTGAGCAAGAAAAATAAGAAAAAACGATCGTTAAGATCAGGTCATGTGTTATGCGTTTGAGTAGGTTTCGTTAGTCGACGAATGAATGGATTTCCCATAAAAAAATGCCAAAAACACAAAGCAAAGTTTGCCCCCCAAAAAATAAAAACCATTTTTTGGTGATTTTCTGGTAATTGTTTGTCCTAACTGTAAATTATAGAGAAAGTTTGCTATGATTTTTTACGCTCAATATAATTCGCCATTATTAACAAAAATTTATCTAATGCCTAATACGTATGCATACATACAGTGACTTTCCGACACTTTCCATTTCGTTTTCCTCACAAAGTGTCTGTGTGTGTGTGTTTGGAAATTAAAATAATATATGTATGTGTGTGCATGCAGTTCATATAGGCCATAACTAAAGTGCATGCACTTGCCTTGTGAAATTACCAAAAAAAAAGTGGAGTAATTTGACGAGGGTAGACCCAAAGTAACCAATGTGCCCATATAATATGTATAGGGTACTATATAAATAACACATATAAAATCAAATTGAATTTTCAAATTAATATCTAATCTGAAAATGGTGCCGTCATATTGAGCCCCTTTTTCCCACACATTAATTTCAACTTTAAAACAATTACACCAAATTAGTGCAAAATCGGACATAGTTTTAAATTGAAATACACACTAAAAATTACCAGATTTTTACAAAACATTCAAAACTCTCCTATATACACTAGGTAAACCTGTGAACTGTTTCTCGTTGTTTATCGAGTCGTCCATTGAACTTTGTGTGGTCTATTTCCATTCAAAATTTCAAAAAAAAAAAAAAATGCACGTTCATTTAAAAAAAAATTAATTTTCTTTAATGATCTCTCCTTACTTAACACCCATTTTGAATAAATAAATGTCATTAGTGAACAATTTTCCAAGATTTATTAAAAATGAAACATTTTACGGTTTACCGGTGACTATAGTCATGGCGTGTGTGTGGATTGAATTTTAATCAAACTGTGTGAAAACACCTATAAATAGATAATAGTAACAATTAATAACGCTCTCAGAATTATAACAAGATGGGAATATATTTTTTAAACTAAATGAAATGTAAGAATGTACTGTCGATACATATTTTTCATACGAATCTTTAATCTTATAGCGAATTTCTTTTTATTACTTACTTGCTTAGCTGACTTGTGACAGATCTTTCGTTCCAGAGGCCGAGCTTAGAAAAGATTTCCAGGCGCGTCGGTCTTTTGTGCAGTTTTTCAAATTTGAAAGACCATATTCGGCTATGTTTTATAACGATCTACTTATACGGCCCTATCTTCCAGTTTTCATTTATTTGAATTCGGTTACAATGATCTTGCTATATATATCTGATCAAAAACCTTCATTTTCCAAAAAAAAAATCGAAATAACCTTTAAGATGCGACCAATAACAAAACAAAACCTTTAAGTAGCCCTAATTTAATTTGTTAAGATCTGACCAATAACAAAACAAAACCTTTAAATAGCCCTAATTTAATTTGTGATATTCGACCGGAAAAATGTTACCCTTCATCATGAGGTGGGCATTCAAAATATCAAACATAGGTCGTGAAACTTTTCTTAGGCGTATGACAAAAAAAATAGAACCAGAGGGTTATCCTCTAAAAAACAAAATGGCGCATTACAGACAGAAAATAAGCCTTAGATATTTAGGGGAGGGCCTTAATTTGGGAATTATAATATTTAAAATATGTCGGGATCTTTATATGGGGACCATGCCGAAGTGTTCTGTTAAGAAGTTTTAGCCAACAATAACACTAAATGCCAAATTACTGCTATTTTGGAAGATGGACCTACTTTGAGAAAATTCTCCATATATGTATTTCACCTTCCAGGTTTAGAAAATTTAGAAAATTTGTTTAGAAAATTTAGATAAAACCCTTAAAAATGTTGGCCGTACCGCAGCGGCTGACGACAACATAGGACCGATGACTATATATGTCGATAGTCAGACGACCGGCCCTTAAGGCACTAGATACTATTAATTCAAAACCGGTACTACGAGATAGATGGTCAACAGGACCTGGTGCAGGATTTCAAAAATCATCTGGCCTTAATTTCCTTGCCGTAGAACTTCTTCGCTGTTGTCTCGTAGTAAGAGGGAGATAGAAATCATTATGGGAATCATAATAGGTCACTGCAGTATTACATGTCTCACTTCTAAATAGGACATTAACGGAGTGGATTATTGCCGTCTATGCGAGGATGAGGAAGAGCTGAAAACAACTGAACATATACTCTGTAGGTGTCCATCGCTTACTAGCAGAAGACACAGACAGTTTGGTATATATGATAATAATAATCTAGCATTCTTCTCCGGAATAGATCCCAAGCAGATCCTTAACTTTGACATGGCTAAAATAAATATTTTTTTCTACTTTGTTATAAACTTGGTCTGTAAAAAACATCCATCTATCCCTTAACCTAACCTACCGGAGCTGTGTGGGCAGTAAAAAAATATGGGACGAATATATCACATTTCCAAGGAATCATCTCGGTGTGTTGGCAGCGAAGACTTGTTCGACTTTCATCTTTCGAGTGGTAGCTTTCCCATTACACTTCATAGCCGCTACCGATACATAAGAGACAGATGGATGGACAGTCGGCAACAACAATGGCTTCTTAGAATCATGTTGCTGTTTCCCTCTCAATGTCTTCTCTTCATTGTCATTGCTTTGAGCAAGGTTGGCTCCAGTTGGAACAGCTCCCATTGATGTTATTGTTGTAGCAGTAATACTGCATTCAAACACTGGGCTAAGATGACATAAGGTGGCAGATGGCCCTATGCATGCCTTCCTATCCAGGGTCTCTCTGTACTTAGCACTTTTGGCACTAGGCAGATGCCGCTGGTTTTCAAAATCTCTTTGGAGATCCCACTCTACTTCAGCTCTCAGTAAGTGAACCACTGGCGTATCGGCTATTGACCATTCTCGATTTAAAAAATGAGTTTTTCAAGTCAAAATGAGTCAAGTCAAAATCTCAACAACTCTTAATGATATAGCCAATTTTTTGTGTTAGCTTCAAGTGACGGCAAGAGTGCTTCTCAAACTTTGAACCCTTTTTCTCGAAATAGTATTTTTACGAATGGCGGCCACGATAACTCAAAAACTAATAATTCAATCCGTGCTAAACACCTTTAACACGCTTTTCTGTATATGCATACATAGCTAGGGTAAATGTAATCGGTCAATATCTTCCTTACTTTTTTTACCTTGTTTATAGTCAAAAATAGGGAAATTTCCAAAAGTGAAATTGTTTTAGGCCCGGCATTTTGTTAATTTTTGGGCGATGTTTATGATCCTAAATTTAAAAATTTTCCCGTCCGCAAGCAATTTTTTTACATGCAAATCGTGTTCTTTATCTGCCTAAACCATTTTGGCTAGCTTTTTCAGTTGTCGACAAAATTTACATTAACATGCCCAGTGAACACCAGTAAAAAGGAAGTTTTTAACTTTTGGCTTCGATTTCTCAAAATTGCAAATGGGATAATAAGACTAATTTGGCGATTTTCAAATTTGAAAGCCATTTAAAAATCGACAAAATTTTAAAATTTAGAATGGGGTGTTCCCTCAAATTATTAAAAGATCTTCGGGTGATAAGGGTTAATTAACAACCCACATCGTAAACATAAGTCCGTTAAAATGCACAGAGGGGTGTTTTTAATTGTATCAATAGTTGACGCCTTTAATTCTTAAATGATAAATTCAATAAAAAAATAATTATAATTAATTAATTTTATAAAAGGATTTCTAAAATATTTGAGTATATCATTTAAATATATATATATCGAAATTTATTTTACGATATTCTTTTTTTTTTCTTTTATTTTAGTTTATTTGTAGTATGGCGTTTATTGCCCAACCTCCCAATATTTGATTAATGATATTAAAAATAACTACTACTCTACCTTCATCAATTACAATGGTCCATAAAATGTTGAACGCATGTTTTCTAAATCATTCGTTTTTGCTTCAGGCCATTGCAAACAGAACGCCCACACAATTATACAATTTCAATCAAAACAACACACCCATACATATGCATGTACGTATCCTACTAGTCGTCATAGTCAAACTACTTTCGCTATCATCATCTGCAAGATTCCGTCTTTGGTGGTTGATTGTTATACTGGGCGGGCACTCCTTGTTTGTATGACTAAGGCGAGGAGTTTATGCTGGTGCTTTTTTACAGCCATGATCATGAATATTGGAGACAATAGTAAATTAATTAAAATATCATCTGGAAACAAAACAGAAACGGAATATATTTTGTCACAGTTTTCGAAATTGGGAATCTAGTGGTTATTCAAATTACTTTACAGTAGTATTGAGAACGCGGAGTTGGAAAAATAACAGCACTGTTACCCGCAACAACAAAACCATATTACACAATATGTTATAAACTGGTGGCACCAAATTGTTTTGTCATTATCATTTACCTGCAACTTTGTCACTGTGATAAAGGCTTAGGCGAATTAGCGCGAAAGGCAAAAACAACAAGTTAAAAAAAGACAATGTTTTGGCGTTGCCGAATATTTGATACCGCACACACCTGCAAAATATCTGCAACTTTAGTCTGTTTTTTTTTTACATCGAAACATAATAACTACTGGGATTACAAAATTAAAATATATTTCAAATCCCTGGAAAATCCCTGCCATTTTAGGGAAAACATCAACTATAACAAATTGGAAAATAATGCAAGTAAATTAGGATACCTGTCTATAATACTGTAGTGTCCGGGTTAAAATTCATATTTAAAACATATGCAGATGCTTATTTTCTATATCTAAACAGTAACTATCCCACCCTAAATAAAGAACAAATATTAGAATATAATCCGTTTGATAAAGTATTTTATATAAAATGTTATTCCACCCCCTAATACTTCAAGACAAACAAGACACATAAAACTCTTCAATATATATTATTGATTTTATTAAGTTAAAAGTAATATACTCATTAGAGAAAATTTCCTTATTTTTTATATAAAATGTTATCCCACCCCAAAATATTTTATGCAAACAAAACACATGAAACTCTCGAAAATATTAAATGTAGGGTATACATACTATGTATGTACATAAATACCCCAAATCCCATTAACGTTTTATAATTCTACAAACAACAAAAGATAAAAGTGCAATTTAGACTTTAAAAGCCTAAACTCATACAATGATAAATAAAAAGAATGCTTATATGTATGCAGCACCAAACTGAAGTACATACAACATTAAATAGTTTTTTTTATTGTTATTGTTGTTGAGTTGAATCACCTTTAAGTGAAAGTGAATTTTGCACAGAAATATACCAAAAAACGAAACATTTTTAAACTATCTTTTTGGCCGACTCCATGTCTTTCTGACTGAATGAATTGTTGTTTGGTTCAGTCATCACCAACTCAGCGAGGTAATGTTTTTTTTTTTTTTTTTGAGTAACAATGCGACTGTGATGTCGTTTAAATGACTTTGCTTTGTCTATGAAGTCTTTGTCTTCCTTCTATCTACCTGTAACATGGGTGATAACAACAACCCTAGACAATTTGAAAATAATAGATCCTACAATAAGAAATAACTATTTAAACACGTATTAGATTATTTAATGACTTACGGTTACGTGAGTTCTGATGGAATTTAAATGTTCTATCAAAAAAACACATGTTTGTATTATTTAATGACAAATAGATTGATTGATTTCTTTTGGTTTAATCGGCACTATATCCATCATTCAGTGTGTTATTTTTATATTCGACTATATTTCTTCTACGTAGAGAAATTGTCAAGCATGTTCAAGTACAGTAGTCAGTTTTCCGTTATGATATGTTCATTATATTTAAGTAACAATTCTTACAATATATAAAATGTATTAAATTGGTAATGTAAATATCATAAAAAAATTGTATTGGAAAATATTTATTTGTCTATAGTTGACGATTTATTTTTTTGCCTTGTATTTAGGAATACAAGGCAAAATATGTTCGTATTTTGTTGTTTTTTGTATGTTTTCTTGTTTTGGGAGATTTGTTTATAATTTGACAAAATTTCATTCTGTTATATTCCCAGAATAATAGAAAACTCACATTCAAACAAATGAGAATGTGCATGAAAAATATTAAATTGTCGACTACATTAAGGAGTTTTCATTAGTAGGCTTTGAAATCGTAATGTATATCGTACAATATCGATGTTTACATATTCCAATTCAAAACGATATCAAAAGAGAGGTGAGATGTCCAATACCAATACTACAAACCGATCTCATAAAAATTAAATGAAAATTGTAGGCTGTATGTGAACATATCTGACCCTTTATATTTGAGCAAATTTAATCTGAATTTTACATAGACATTTCCTGGCTACAATTTCTCATAGGAATTTTCAACATTATTGATAATAAAATATGCATCATATGTGCAATAAGAAAACAAAATCTTCAGTTTCATTTATACATCCTTTTTTATTGTTAGCTTTAGAAATAAACACTTGGTAAAAAAATATTTTTTTATAGAATAAATTTGATTAATCAAATCAATAACATAAAACTTAACTAATCAACGATAGGGGGATGATTACATTTATTACTTGGAGGGAAGATATTTGATATAGAATCCCTGCTTGTGTTTAAATTACAAATACAAATTTCAATATTATTTAAAAATATATATCTTTTGATGATAACATATCACATATATAGCAATATAATCCTATGTGTTATATACACTCGTATATATAATAGGCATATTTAACTGTTATATATAATTTATATATATATGAAAAGTATAAAGGAAAAAATTGCGATAAAAAACAAAATTAATTAATAATTCTTAAATATAAACATATTCTATAAGTAAAATATATGTAGGTATGTGTTAGGATAGGAAATGGAGGCGATAAAGAATAACTAAATACAATTTAACAGTTCATAAAAAACACAATAATCAAACAAATCTAGAAAAGATCTAGGAACTACATGGGGAATGTTTAAGTGCCTAATCGGTATCATCATCAAATTTACTGAATAGCTTCTTGCCTCTCACCGAAGACACATCTAGGGGTTTACGCATGCTGGGTAATACATCCGAGTCACAATCATCTAAATAAGGAAATGTTGATTTATCCAATGCTGTGACCTCAGAGTTATCACTGTAACATAAAAAGAAAAATGGTCAATTTAATAAAGAATCCAAATTTTCAAAATTATTTAAACTTACTTAAAACAGGTTTTCGTTAAATCCCTGCGAGAACGGAAACCACTGTGATTGTGAATAACTGGAGTAGAATTTACCATTTTATTGTCAGAGGAATGATGATTGTATGGCGTGGAATGCTGTTGGCCAAAATCAAAATCATCATCGAAATGGAAATCAATTCTTGCCTTAGCCTTTGAGGAATTCATAGTTGGAGTTGATGTTGTTAGATGAGAACGTAGATATGTGGGTGGTCGTTTCTTTTCAACGGTATTTGGTGCACTATATGTATCTGAGCTTTGGTCAGCGGGAGATTCATGAAGTCGTAAAACTGTAAGTATGCTGGTAAATATTTTGAAGACAGTGTTTTTTAAATTGCACAGTTTTGACCAGGCCAGACGACGTGATTTTCGAAGAACTTGTTTCTGAAACGAAAGTAATAATTAAAATGTCTATTACCGTGGTAATATGAGATATGTTTGAATACTTACAATATTATTTACTAGCTCCCAATGACGCCTTCTCTGCAACATCGTCACAAAGCGTTTGTTACTTAGCAACTCATCCACAGTTGGTCTCCTATGGGGATCAGGTGTCATCATATCCTTAATTATATTTTGTAATTCTTCTGATATCTTTTGCAAGAAATCATCAGGATATATACCACTTCGTAGTTGTTGCCACAGAGGACCATTAGCTGGAAGCTCTAAATAGCACGACAGCTCCAGCATTGCAATGCCTAAACTGAATATATCGGCAGCCTTTGAAAAATTGCCCTGCATTATTTCTGGCGCCACATAACGAGAGTCACCTTCCGTTGCCTGATTTTTGTTGGCACGGTCCACGTCAATAACCAAACCAAAATCTGCCAATTTACAGCTATCATCGTCACCAATCAGAACATTATCCAGTTTAATATCCAAGTGTAACAAGTTGCGATCATGTAGGCTTTTCAGAGCCAACAACAGGTCTAAGAGTATTGACCATATCTTTTCTTCGGGTATGTTGCGCTTACGCTGCAAATAAGAATCTAAACTCTCCCGGCACAATTCCATTTGCATGAAAAGACGATCTTCTTGCTCCCAGGCGCGATAGAATTTTAAGCAGTTTTTATGTCCTGAAAATTGCTCGTATCTTCGAACTTCTTCCAGACGTTCTTGCCTATACAAATCACTACGAAACAATTGCTTCGACATTTTCACGGCATACAGAAGACCATCTTCTTTGGAACGTACTTTGAATACTTCACCAAAAGATCCTTCGCCAATTTTCGCCACTCTGGTGAAACACTGTTCAAAATAGGTCTCATTTAACGAACAATTGTACGTAGAGCCAAGTAGGGAAGAGTCTGCCACACCTTCTGGATCATCGCCGCGAAACGATATAGCATGAGCTGTGTGGTCACGATTGAAATTCGAATCATATCGAGGCTTCAGTTTCGGAGGTTTTATACGCATATCCTCACGTCTGTGGGCCTGCACAAAAGAAAACACAAGAATATTTATATAGATATTGTGCTATAAAACGCATTGTAAACACTACCTGCTTGTAGGAATGTTGAAATGTTTCCTCCCGTATCTCGGGCACCGGTAAGCGGGATAAAATTTCATTCTCCATCAAATGCATTGTCGAATCTTTCATATTAACTTTGAAATTTTAACTTAACATACACTTCCTATTCTAATTCGGTAGAAAAATGTACATCAACCACTTAAGGAAGATAAACTTTAAATGAAAACAAAGAGAATGTCAACAAGGATCCAACAGGAATGGAGTGAGATGAATGATTTTTTCAAACAGCGTTGTTTGTTTGACGCAGTGTTGCATTTTTCGTTTGTACCTAGATTTGAGCGATATGGTAACACTGCAACTCTGATGGGCGTTTACGTGAGTCAGCGTTTGCACACAATGCGGTTTGCGGACAGCTGGCGTTCAAAGAATTAAAGTACATTTACATATACGATTGTAAATCGACTTAATTAAGGAAATGGCAAAATTTACATTGATAAACTTAAAAACAACGGAACTCTTTATAATATCGAAGAAAACTGTATAATCTAGTAGATTCCTCGTTCTTACTAATAGTACGTTTATATTGTATGGTATTTTGTTTAAACTGTTCCATTTATATATGTCATATAAATCCTCATGAAGTAGGTTAACTCGAAAAAGTGCAATGTAAATGCAGTTAATACTTCGAATTGTATTAAAGTGGGTTTACATATAACATTTAATCAGGATTAGACGCGGAATCAGGGTTTATTTTCTTAAGGCTGAATTTTCCATGATTTATCATACACATTTAAATCATCGCGCTGCAAGGTTTATTTTAAACCATGATACTAATGAGATGCAACGATGCAACAGACCAATTGTTGCATCGTTTTCATTTAATACGACATTATTGCCAAAAAATATTTGTTTGCAGTACGGGAACATATCAAATATTTAAAATTATTTCTAATTTTGTTTTTTTGCGTTTTTAGGTGATTTTTTGACTTTCCGTATGAATACAACATTGCAGAAATAATAAATTTATTGTAATTCTTCTTTTCATTTTCAAACAAATATTTTTTGGCAATAATGTCGTATTAAGTGAAAACAAATACAACAAGCTGTTCTGTTCATTTGAAATATTTTTAAAATTTTACCAAAAACGCGAAAAATGAATGGAATGTCAGGTTTCAAAATCGAGTTGGGGATATTATTTACATGTTGATTCATTAACAAATCATAAATTTTTCTTACAAATGTTGTAAAATTCATTTTCAAAGAAATAGATTCTCGAATAAATTTTGTTATATATTTCAAAACATTACACACACAGTCACGCTACGAAAAATTGTAATTTATATGTATGTTCCTATGGCCTACCTTGAATAATTGTACCATGGTTTTAACTATTTTATTCGATTTCATAAAAAAATATTGCTTTCGTATTAAAAAAAATTTTATATTGCAGGTACTGGAACAGACATTAAGTATTTAATAAAAATTGTGCATTCCATTGTAATTTATTTAAAATGTAATAAAAAAAGCTGAAATTGATTATCTAAATCATGCGTTTTATTTAAACCTCCTTGATGAAAATATTACTTAAAGAAAATAATCGATGTAATCGGTTTTTTATCTGACACAAAATCGATTGTTCTATTAACGAACTACAGATCCCTGTCTAGAACAAAACAAATAAATTGGAGACCAGCATCATCTTCTCAATTAAATGAGAGCACTCGCGTAAAGTACACGTATATCGAAGTTGTCGTCAAAGTATTCCGTTTCCTGCTTAAATAACGAAAAAGGAAGTGTGCAACCAGATTTGTCTTTATAAGTCTAAGGCTGCTGGAAGAAATATGTTCAAAATAGCAACAGTTTTATTACTATCTGCGGCAATTGTGTGCGCTGTACCGAAACCGGATGAAGTACCAAAACATAATCCTCTTGAACATGACTCCAAACATGTTGACCACTTTGCCAATGGCCATCACAACGCTCAATATGACCATGAACAATTCTTAGGCGAAGATGAGGCGAAAACTTTCGACCAATTGCCTCCCGAGGAGAGTAAGAGACGATTGGGCCTCATTGTTGATAGAATAGACGAGGATAAAGATGGATTTGTGACTCCATCTGAATTGAAGAGATGGATCGAATATACACAGAGACGTTATATCGATGAAGATGTAGATCGTCAATGGCGTCAACATAATCCAGATGGTAATGATACAATTACATGGGAAGCTTATCGCAAGGAGGTGTACGGATTTATGGATAGCTTAACCAAAGACGAACAAGAACACGAAGAAAATGGTATTTCGTACAAGAGTATGTTGACTCGTGACCGTCGTCGTTGGGCAGTGGCCGATCAAAATCTGGACGATGCTCTGACCAAGGAAGAATTCACTAATTTCTTGCATCCTGTCGACAGTCCCGTAATGGCCGATGTTGTTCTAACCGAAACTATCGAAGACATTGATAAGAATAAGGATGGTAAAATCTCCGTTGATGAATACATTGGCGATATGTACACTCCCGTCGATGAAGGCGAAGAAGAACCCGAATGGATTATTAGCGAAAGAGAGACATTTGCCAAATTCCGTGATACCGATGGTGATGGTTTCCTAGACCGCGAAGAGGTTAGAGCTTGGATTGTTCCCAAGGACTTTGACCATGCCGAAACTGAAGCTAGACATTTAATCTATGAAGCCGACAACGACAATGATGAAAAACTAACAAAGGATGAGATTCTTGACAAATATGATGTTTTCATTGGATCTAAAGCCACAGACTTCGGGGAGGCACTTGGACGTCATGACGAATTCTAATTAACACTTGTATAAATAATACTTCTTAATTTCGAATACTCTGCTTTATATGTGCTTTACTTAATTTAGTTTATATTATAAATTCCATTATTCTCAATTTGAATTGAAACACATTTTCTTCCACACATAACATGTATCATGTATTTTCAGTGCGAATATTATTACTTAGATGTACGTCATCATCGCAGATGACACGTATGTATAACACAACACATATTCTCATTGTTTGAATCTGAATCTCTTAGTGAAATATCGTATATACCAAATAACCAATGAAATCTGTTAAACTAACGGACAATTTTTCTATTAAGTAATATATTAGTATATAAGTCATTCTGTTTTTGTAACGTCTAATGGATGTATGTGAATCTTTTTGGATGCATTTAATAATGAAATATATTCTATTTTTAGAATTGAATCCTATTGGCTATGCATTTTTATTACGTTTGTGTATTTGATTTTTTGTGTGTGTGTGTTATGTTTACTGGACAACCAACCATATGCCCAAAGTCTAGAGTTATTAACACGTATGTATGTATGCTCACAGCATACACAATGTACCATTGTATATAAACATGTGTGCATTTAAACAAATCATCTTTCTTTTGTTTTTATTCTTCTGGACTATTCTGATAAGCCTTAAAATTAATTGGCTGAGTAGTAGTTTCGGAAATGTAGGGTAAAGAGAGGTCGAATTTTTAGTTGTAATCATTTGCTGAGATAAGCAGAAATTTTGGAACCCATATTTATATGCATGTATTTCTTGGTGTACGATGTATGTACAGATTGTATTTGTTATGAATGTGCAAGCAATATGATAGTATTGCCGGTTTGTATTGGTTTTATGAATTCCCTCAATGCAGTTTAAGTGCTAAGAAAAACAAATGCATTACAATTGTATATACATATATGTTTATGGGTCATTGTGTTTGTATGCAATTCAATTCATACCCAGTAGTTCGAGTAACTAGTTATGAACTAGATATTTTACTAATTACCTGTAACTACCAGTAGTTACCACTTCATACCCTAGACTGGTGAATTTAACATGGGTATGTCATTGTGGAAGTCAATTGTCCCCTACCTGCGTTACCAGTAACCAGCAATTTCGGTAGATACCATTGTTTAGTATTATTCCTAGTTACATATACATAGCAAATTAGCTATTATAACAGTTTGGAAAATTGAAAATATAAAAGTTATTTTGAATATATATTTTTTTATTTATTTCATAATTATGCTGTACAATATATATTTTGAGCATAATCATATCTGATTTTTCACACCGCTATTGATATTTCTTTTGTCTCTCGACTGTTTTTCGCATCTGTCCTCTACGAAATATTGAAGCATCTGAAATAGAATATTACAAAATATAACTAAAGATATGGGTCTCTTAAGTAGAAGCTTTTGGAGAATATTTACCTATGTATTTCAAACTTTTATTTGTTCCTCCAATCTGTTGGATGCTTCTGAATTTACATCTGTTGAAAATCTGTAAAATAATTTTGTTGAAAAAATTACGTATATATTTTTTGTGTCGCAAAACCAGAACTTACCTTAGATTCAACATATGCATTTTAGATTCTTGAAATGTTTATTTAAACGGCACTTCATCTTCAACATCGTGAATATTGATTGCTTATATTTTGTATAAAACACACATTTTTATTAAATATTTGCTCTCACAATTCAAAAAATTATAAAGTCTGAAGAAAATGACAATTGTTTTTTCTGTTTTGCTTTTTTTCGATTCATTACTTTTCGCATTACCAGTAACTACAGAAATAGAAAACGTTTTCAATCATAAAATGAAGTCAATAGTATATTTTGTGTTCCATTTTTGGGTATAAAGTAACTAGATAACATAGTAACTAGTTATATAACTATACATAAGCAGACAATTGATATTTATTGAACAACTGGGTAACGATGAAATTGAATACAAACTTTGTTTATACGTATGTACATCATATTAATCGAATGATGTATAGAAAGCACTCTACATAATTATTCAAAAATTAATAATTTTCTAAATATTGATTTGATTTAATAAATATGTTTCTATGTATTATAAAGATATATTATAATCTAAATAAAATTAAGTCCATTTCGGCAGAAATTTTTGATTATTTTTATTTAAATTTCATTTCAAATGTTGATAAAAAATGTTTATAAAAAAAATATATTATTACATTATGCCAAAATTATGCATATTTAAATCCATATTAAAAATACCAGTATTGTAACTTTTAATAATTGATTTTGTATTGATTTTTATAAATTCACTTTTAATTAATTTAATGAATTTAAAAGCTTATAAGTCAAAATAAAAATTAACAAAAAACTAACTACAAACATAAATACTATAATGTAATTTTGGATCTCCTCACTGTATTCTATTAACTTTATTAAAAGCAAGTTATTAGTTAAAATTAATATTTAATTTATTTCATATATTGGTAACCAAGCTAATATTGCCGAATACGTTACAAAAATAGAAAAACATAATTTGAACCATTTTTAACAAATAAAAAATGTATATATAAAAATAAAATTAAATGAATTTTTAAGTTAACAAAATATGTATAATAACACATTTTATTACAATTTTAAACTATAAATTTATAATAAAAAGTAGATATATTTTTAGTGATAATTAAAAAAATAAATTTACCAAAAATGTCCTAATTATTGCTGTGTACTAGAACCTGTAAAGGAATTTTATTAAGCGAAGAAAATAGTAAGATCTAGTAGATTCTTGCAGTACGGGAACATACCAATATTGATTTTTGAAATATAAAGTCTCTTGCGTATTAAAAAAAACGGCGCTTCTTCTAGAACTCCTAATAAATATTTTAATCAACTCTTTATCAAGAGTCACATATTATAGCATAAAATTGTAAAAAATTGGTTATGTCTTTATTTTTTCTTTTTCCATCTAAAACACTTAAATTTTCAACATTATGATAAGAAACAAATATTTTTAAAGACAATAGTCTAAAATAAAACTAGCAGCATCAAACTATGAATGTATGATTTCCAAAAACTGATAAGCCGGCTCAAAAAAATATATTTGTGTATATACTACAACTCCCATATCTCGTCACATCTATTAGGGAATTTTCTAGAGAACATATTCCCTATTCGATGTTTAGTATTATTATTTCACAATAAATAAGTATGTGTGTGTTCCCATTTCCCAAAGGGCCACGAAAAACGATAAGTGTATCAGCATGTGGCTCATAATAATTCTAGAATTTTTATGATTTATGTTTTAGTTTAGAATATATTAAAAAATGTATGAGAATGAAAACATTTACTCTTAAACCAATCTAAATAATTAATATATTTTCTGCATATGAACCTCTACAAAATATTTGAAATAAAATTTACTACCCTTGGAACAATTATACGAGGTATGGTAGCTCTTGTCAGAAAGGAAATTCAACAAGAAAAA
Source organism: Musca vetustissima (assembly GCF_032173495.1). NCBI lineage: Eukaryota > Metazoa > Arthropoda > Insecta > Diptera > Muscidae > Musca > Musca vetustissima. The sequence goes on along the minus strand of NW_026880928.1, from coordinate 217,071 downwards.
ACACCTTATTGGAATGGATGGTAGCTACCTTATGGGCAATAATGTCAGAATAAATGAAAAGAAATTCAACAAGTCATTCTGTTTATTTGACATATTTTTTAACATTTCACCAAAAACGCGAAAAATTATTGGAATGTCAGGTTTTCTTTTCAAAAACGAGTTGGGGATATGATTTATATGTTGATTCATTCACAAATCATACATTTCTTCTTACAAATGATTTAAAATTCATTTTCAAACAAATCGGGGTTCGAATATATTTTGTTATATTTTTCAAAACATTACATAGTCACACATTTTGCATATGACTTTGGCATAACAAGACAGTATGAAAAAATTGTAATTTGTAGATTGCTATGGCCTACCTTGAATAATTGTACCATGGTACTACCCAAAGTGTATTTAATAAGGTGTAAGTGACAATCATATGGTTTTAAACTTTTTTTTAATTTTTGTTTGTGAAGCAAATTGTCAAACGCAATTTTGAAATAAAATTTGAATTATTGTTAATGTCCTATTTTATTAATAAAAACGAAAATGATGTCCGTATAAAAGAATTTGCTGATATAACGGTTTATTTTTAGTACCTCTAAGGGCAATAAGGAACGAATTTGGGGGGGAAATATACGATATTAACCCGTATATTACGTTAAGTTACGAAAAGAAATTCTGACTTTAATACGTCAGAAGACCGGGCTCCAATTCTATTGCGCAGTCTGTGTTAAAATCAGTTCAACCACCACATCTTTTCTATTCAGAAGAAAAACTTTGCATGGACTTTTGGCGATAAAACGATGAGGGAATTCAATACAGAACTTTGAAGGCCCAAATCTCAGGGACATAAGGGCTAGATGAAGTAAAGTTTTCTAAATTATTAGCATCCAGATAAACAGGTTTAGTTTTTTTTATTTATTTTTACCATATCAATAAGTGAAGTTAATCTCAATAGCGGATTCATGGACATCTTAACAAAAGATGAACAAAGACAAAAAATGGTATTTCGAAAGACAAAAAATAAAAAGACAAAAAAATGGTATTTCGTACAAAAGTATTTTGACTGTATTTGTCGATGTAGTATTAACCGAGACTATCGAAGATATTAATAAGAATAACAGGACGGTAACATTTCCGATGAAATTCTTTACAAAAATGTTGTATGTTCCCTTACTGTCATAAAGGAAAAAATATTGTATTAATAATATTTTTATATTATTACATATAAAAATATCATTAGAAAATGTTATTTACATGAAAAATTAGTTGTTAAACATTATACTGAACATGTAATAGGTGCAAGATTAATGCACACATTTTGCTTAAGCGAGACCCCACCTATTCTTCATTTCGAATTTCGACTAATATCTACCGGCAGGCAAATGAGCATACATTATTTTTAAATATTGTAGCTTTGCATACATGTATTTGAAGAAGTGAATAAACTGACACAATGTGTAGTTGTTGTTTCTTTGTAATTAAGGAAAAGTCATTATTCGACGGCGGGCATGATAAGCAAGATCTTCATCGATTACATTTATCCTAGTTCCTACGACAGCAATATGGGTCCAGAATAACGTGTTCAAATTTGGAATTGACCCTAAAACAAAGTGTATTTAAGTATATGGTAAGTATATTATTTTGTAAATATTTAAAAAAATCAATACTTTAAAAATAAGATAAGTTTTACCAAAAGCATTAACAATTTTGGAATGTATTTTCTTAATATTGAGTAATCCTATCAACTTTTTTTTAGGTTTTGCTTAGCAAAATAATAAATACCAGAATTACTTTAAGGTGTCTAGATTTTAAAAATGTTTATCCTGATTTGCGACTTTTTAAGATTTTTGACTTATTTTGATTTTTGTCCACTGTAAAATAATGTATATTAAATTTGTTATTTGTTATGCAAATAGTCTATAATTTAATATTTTTTGTAGGAAGAGTTTCGTACCTAAAATTAGTAATATTGGTCAATGTTTCGGGCTAACCCCCATATAACGGTACTCTCCATTTATTGTATTTTGAAGTCTTAATTCATTATCCCGCCGAAATGGCTAACATTTGGTATTCCGGATTCTCGTAGGGTGAAAACATATTTCCAAAATAAACCCAATAACGATCTCAACTTTTTTAAGAAGTTCTGAATGCTCATCACATGGCGGAGAGTACAAAAAGTTTGACAGAAATTTTTAATATTTTTATTTAAATTTCATTTCAAATTTTTGAAATGTTATTAAAAAGGCAAAAATATGAATATTTAAATCCATATTAAAAATACCAGTATTTTAAACATTAATAATTTTTCAAGAAAACTGGAGCTTCGTGCCATAGGTGCTTTTCTTTCATTTTATAAAGTAAAAATTTTAACATAATTTTTAATACTTCACACACCATATGTAAAAAGTTGCGATATCAAATTCAAATTTTATTCAAAAATGAGTAATAGCATTACCATCAATGATTTAGCAAATGGAACGCTTTTATAATTTTGCCATGATGTTGACCGATGTGGCTACCTTACAGTGGTGGTATAATTAATATGGCAACACCATTAAACATTTTTGTAAACACACCATATACGTCAAAATTTAATTAGTTTAGCAAAAAATATTTTTGCAAAATATACATTTTGTTATTATTGTTTGTAATTTTAAACTATTGTAAATTTGGACTATCCGAATTTCATAGTTTATAGAATGAATACATAGGTGGACTTTACTCGTACAATAACGACAAAGGAGAATAAGAACAATAATCATTGTTCCAAAAGAAAGATATAAAATATATTTTAGTCATTCTAGAAACATACCATTCGATATCGAAACCAACGAATGCTCCGTGATATAAGAAATCAAGAATATTTTTGTAAAACCGCATTTATACAGAGGCAAATAGACGGCGAAGTGTGCGATAAGGTGAAATGGCCATTTATTGCTGGGGCAACACTACGCACGGGGAACTCGGGTTGGGTGGCATTGAAGATGAACAGGTGAGGTTCGGAACGAAGTACGTTCGATAAAGTGCGTCTAACAAAATATTTGTTTATATTTCCAACAGATTTTAACACCGCGAAAAATGACATGGAGTCCACCAAACTCCTGTGTAGTACAAGTAAGCTGCGGCCGTTGGCATACATTGTTTTTAACTTCCAGTGGAAAAGTGTATTCCTGTGGAAGCAACGATAACGGCCAGTTGGGACATGAACTGCCAACGAAAAGGCCACGTATGTCGCTATCTCTATTTAGTATGTACATAAAACTCATCAGCAATGTGCTTTACCCCATTAACATCATTTTTTAGTTCGGTTCAGGGATCAATTGTTTTGGGAACACGCAATGCATAAGTAGTGTTTATGGTCTTTATTGAATCCAAAGATTTATTTTCATCCTTTAACATTAGGCAACATAAATACTCCATCGAAAATATTAATTCAGGGAATGCATTTTTTCAACACATAAATTTAGTAACATGGGACAATTTTTTATACCTATTAGAATATATATATATATATATATATAAGGTAACATAACGGGGAATTACACAGCTATTGAAGTGTATACGTACATATATAAATAAAAAGTCATATTTTTGTAAAGCATGACACAGTGTTGGTTCTTCTGGTAATGCCAAAGCTGTTTTCAGCCAAATAATTACATTATAATAAATACTCATATATAAAGCAACAACATAAGAAATTCAATCAGTAAATATTTTTAAAAACTTGACAACTTGATAAAAGAGTTAACTGATTCCCCATGTATAATTATAATGTAAATATTAATACGAATGAATGCAAAAAACTACTATAATTTACAATTTATGCAGTCTTTTGCAAAAAACTTGGTTCATATCCAACGCAATGTACTTGTCTGTAAAGATTGTTACTGGGTACGAAAATATTCGCAAAAGTTAAGGAAATGGTTCTAGAGTCGGGCAACTCTAACCGTAAATGATCGTTCAATTTTGAAAGAGGAACAACTAGAATATTGATGTTGCGTATTGCGCGTGGAATGAGAACAAAATTCCATTACCGGGCCCAGACCGTTTACGAAAAATATACAATATTTAATTTGTGTGTTCCCATACTTGGCTTAAACTTATTATATTACATTTTATTTATTCTAGTAGTTTGTATGTTCGTATAATACTATTCTTGGGTTTTATCATTGGTACTATTTTTGTAGCAAATCATGGTGGATTGATTTTGTTGTGCTTTTAGCTTTGCAAAAAAAACCATTTTCGACTATATAATCTTTATTTATATTCCCAAAAAATAGAACTGATTGAAGAATTGGAAAACTATAATATAACTCGTTTAAGCTGTGGTGCTCGACATTCATTGGCATTAAATGAATGGGGTCAAATTTTCAGTTGGGGTCATAATGATTATGGTCAGCTGGGTTTAGCCAATGGTCTAGATGTGGTAACACAGCCAAAAATTGTGCGTAATCTAGTATCGAAAACCGTTATACAAATAGCATGCGGAAATAATCACAGTTTGGCGTTGACAAATTGTAAGTATTGAAACTTGACATTTTTGGCAAGGATGTAATAATAATATCCAAAATTTCAGGCGGAGAATTATATGCATGGGGTTCAAATATCTATGGCCAATTGGGTGTAGGTTCTCCCAGTGATGTTGTACACTCGAATACACCACGTCTGGTGTCCGCTCTCAATGGCATACCAATTGCATTTATAGCATGCGGTGGCAATCATGCATTTGTAATATCAAAATCTGGTGCTGTGTTCGGTTGGGGCCGAAACGATTGTGGGCAATTGGGGCTAAATGATTATGTCAACAGATGTTATCCCACGCAGTTGAAGACATTGCGTAGCTTGGGCGTTCGCTATATAACATGTGGCGATGAGTTTTCTGTATTCCTAACCAACGATGGAGGTGTTTTTACTTGCGGATCTGGAAGATATGGTCAATTGGGACATGGTGGTAATTCCAATGAGGTTTTGCCCCGCATGGTTGTGGAACTTATGGGCAGTACAGTGACACAAATTGCTTGTGGTACTAGACACACGTTGGCATTGGTGCCGTCACGTGGACGTGTATATGGTTTTGGTTTAGGTTGTGCTGGTCAGTTGGGCATTCGGGTAAATAACAGCTCTCCAACGCCACAAGTGGTTCTGGGACCATGGGTAAGTGATTTCTAATTGAATTCTACAATCTAGATAGGCATTATAAGTATAAATATCCTATTTATCTTAAAACAATTGAGATAAATATCTTATTTCTAAGATAAGTGACTAAGGTTTTCACACAATAGAATAAATATGTCAATATCCTGAAAATAACATATCTATTTAATATGATCGGGTAAGTGATTATTAATTCAATTCTACAAAGTAGAAAGACGTAAATATAAGTATTGTATTGAGAAGTATAGTCTGAGAAGAATACTTTATTTTCTCACACAATAGAATTAATATGTCATTATCCTTTAAATAATAACATATATATTTGAACATGTTTCAGGTCTCGCCTAGTGGTCAATCTTTAATACAAACTGATATGGAGGAAAACAATGACAATAATTGCTATTTAATAAAACAGATATTCTCTGGTGGTGATCATTCGCTAGTCACTTGTACATTTTACGAAGATAAAATTCCAGCCGTAGATTGTCGTCTATACGAGTAAGTAAAGCTGGTTTTCATTACTTTAATATAAAATATAAAGCATCTGCTTATCTATACTACATATTATAAAGTGAAAAGACTCAGGTTCTTACATTAACTGAAGAAACTGCTAAGAAATGTGCAGATATTGAACGTGATAGTATCATGGACATGGATTTGCTGACATTTGTTGAGGTTATATTTAAAAGCCAAGCCTGTTTAAATGGTTCGTTTTTACTTGAGGATGATCAACATTTCTGTTGCACATCTAAACATCATGGTGTAAACATAAAAACAGCCGTCAGTGCATTTAATTATTTACGAAAAATCGAACATGAAACCCTTAAGACATTGGTAATAATTGAATTCAAATCCAATATAAAAGTAAAAAATGTACATGTACATGTTTTTGTTTTGCAGATTTGGGAAAAGATAACAAACGATTTATTAAGTTCTTTGGTATCATCACCTGCCGATGTAGAAACATTACGAATTTTCCTAATATTACCACTCTATCATGAATTTGTAAATGCCAAAAACTATGAAAAACTACATACACCGTTCAGCAATGCTGTGATTAAACTAAACGAGATTCCACGGAAAATTGTGGCGAAATGGTGGTCACAAACCCCTGTAGACTGGTTTGAGCATTTGGTTTCAAGCTACAAAGATGTTATAGCATACATTATTAGTTTTAAAATACCTCCAAATATGGGTAGTGGATCTGAGAAGAGGGTAATTAAAAATGTTATAACATTTCATACTTGTAAAATTAAAGAAACATTTATTGCCCTCCAAATAGCTTGTAACGTATAACAGTAATTTAATTGCTGCCTTAAACATTATTGTTTTCCTTCATGGTATAAATAACAAGGAACGCAAAGAAAAATTAAATTACGAAGCTTTTCATTGGCCAGAACTATCCGATTTTGTTGATGTCCAGCAAAATTATATTCATTGGTTGTTTGATAAAACCGTAAGCTGAACAAATGTAATATTCATATTTCCTATAGACAACTAATCGATTTTCTTTCCATAAAGCCTGATGCATTTAACATTTGTAATTATCCAATGTTATTTAATGCAGCTGCCAAGACTACATTACTACAAACGGATCAAGCCATACAAATGCATCATGCAATGAATACTGCTACTTCAAATGTAAGATTCGATATGATATTTAGTTAGTGTCATATGTATTGATTTGTTTCTTTTATTTGTAGAGCATATTAAGTTTACTAACGGGTCAACCCATTCAACAATTTATTGTTTTAAATGTCTCAAGAGAAAATCTTGTACAAGACACATTGCGTGAAATTATGCATTATAACGAAATTGATTTAAAGAAACCTCTTAAGGTAGGTGCCTGCCTTTATACAAATAATAAAAATTAATATAATACAAATGACACTAAATTAAATACTTTTTTTATAGGTTAAATTTTGCGGCGAAGAAGCAGAAGACGCTGGTGGTGTGCGCAAAGAATTTTTCATGTTACTACTAAAAGATCTCATCGATCCCAAATATGGCATGTTCAAAGAGTACGAAGACTCCAGATCTGTATGGTTTGCAGATGTAACATTTGAAACAGACGATATGTACTTTTTGATTGGCATAATTTGTGGTTTGGCTATTTATAATTTCACCATTATTAATTTACCATTTCCATTGGCTCTGTATAAGAAACTTTTGGATGAAAAAGTCGACTTGAGTGACCTGCGTGAATTGTCACCAACTTTGGCTAATTCTATGCAGCAAATACTCGACTACGATGGTGATGATTTTGAAGAAACATTTGATCTACATTTCGAAATATCAAGAGATATTTTTGGAGAGAGCACCACCGAACCCCTTAAGCCGAATGGTTCAGAAATAAGTGTAACTAAAGAGAACAGGTATTTACCGCCAATTTCAATTCCAATAACTTTTTAGTCCTCATTGTATAATATTTACAGACAAGAGTTTGTTGATTTGTATGTGGATTTCATATTCAATAAGGCTGTGTGTGACAAATTTAAAGCATTTCAAAAAGGTTTTATGAAGGTACTCCAAATTGTCAGCAACATTTTTATCTGATTCAATGATTTACAAAAAAAATATTTTTATAAAGGTTTGTTGGGGACGTGTCTTAAAGATTTTCCGTCCTGAAGAGCTAATGGCCATGGTTGTAGGCAATGAAGAATATGATTGGAAAGCTTTGGAGTTGAATTGTGAATATAAAAACGGTTACTCTGTTAGCGATGATACGGTATTTATTATACATTATTTATATAACAGAAAGTTCTACAATTATTCAGTTACTTTACTTTACAGATTAAATGGTTTTGGGAAATTTTCCACGAAATGCCACTTGCCGATAAAAAGAAATTTCTTTTGTATTTAACAGGCAGTGATCGCATTCCAATACAAGGAATGAAAGCAATTAAGGTAAATCATCTGATACAATATTTCTATTTCCATTCCATTATATTTAATAATTTTTCCTTTAGATCATAATACAGCCCACAAATGATGACAAATTTTTACCCGTGGCTCACACCTGCTTCAATCTCCTTGACCTGCCTAGATATAAAACAAAGGAACGACTAAAATACAAGTTAATGCAAGCCATACAACAAACTCAGGGTTTCAGTCTTGTATAATCTATCTCAGGATTATAGGAAATTTGTTGCGGTTATAGTTTATCATTAGGGTTTTATTTTGCACTCAATACTAACTTCATTTAGTTCCATAAGAATATCATTATTAGAGCATGTTAAATTGTTTATTATTTTTTATTGGCAAAATATATTTTTTTGTTGTATGATTAAATTGTTAAATTATGTGAATTGAACTATATTACAAAAAAATCTATTCTATATATGATTGTATAAAGGAAGACACCTCACTTTGAAATGCCTTGGAACAAAAGAAAAAAATAAATAAATTCAAACATGACTGATACAGAATGTTAAAAAAAGGAATAACAATTATTTATTTACACTTGTGTGAAATATTGCTGAAGAAGGTGGTATGTGGATTTATATAAAAAGAAATATATTTGTAAGGAACACAAAAAGTTCCGGCGAGAAAATAATTTTGCGACGTTACAAGCAATCTCTACATATGAGCATCAAAGAATTTACAGTTAAAGTAAATTAGGCTGGGGGAGTTGCCAATCTCCTACTAGGCACGTCTTCCCAGGTGGCGGATGTGCAGGATAAAACTTACCAAGGTCAACTTTTCTCTGCACTTCGTGGAAAAATTGGGATCTTCGGATCCCCCGTTTACCAAAATGGATCGGGGTAGTGCCCTTAAACTAATAAACTACGATGGTTAAGAAGAATAAAAGGAATAAAGTTACGGTGCAGGGAGTTAATAACCAGTACCCACGTGTCATCGAGATCAAGCGATTGTGATCCGGCTGCTCCGGCTGGCACCTGCAGGTGTATCTGTTACAAGCGCATCAATTTCAAACCCAAATAACGTTGACGAACTGGTAATTCAATTGGAAAACGAGCAAGTCAAGACTGATGCAAATCAGTCTATGACTGCAGTTCTGGGAAAGGACGACCTACACGGGACCTTTAACGCTATCCGCGATAATTTAGAGGAGCAAAGTATGGAAATCTTCGACCAGTTAGACAGGCTTGTCGCTTCCGGAGGAACTGCTACTATATCTTACCCTGACTGATGATGAGCTGGACACCACGGTGATTCCGGCCAAGTCTACACAGGGGGATTGTTGTAGCCTCAACAAAGGAAGCGTAGACCTTGTTGACCGACCGACTTCAAGTCTGACTCCATCAGGTCCTGTGTCGGCACTTGCCGACAATAAACTTGAAAGCCAAACTACGACGGAGGCGATGTCCGACGATGGGGAATCTATCGAGACCCCAGCAACGGACAGCGGCTCAAAGGTCGGAAATGCCCGACAAGTATCTGATGCGAAGCACTACAAGCGTGCTGTTTCGTATCTTCGCAAATTCGTGTGGCGAGAGGGAGGTTCACCTTATGAAGGGCAAAATGAGATTCGTAAGGAAATTCGAAAGAATTTACCGCACGCTCTCCATCGTGGGCTCCAGATGAAGAGGATCTCCCTCCCGAATCTAACTGCTCGATCAAAAATCTTCAAGAAGACATCGAGGCGAAGCCCAGTGTCTCTGACAAGAGAGCGAGCCGACTTCTGATCCGAAGCCTAGCCCTATGCCTAACCCGAGTCAAAAGGCAAAGGAAACGGCTACTGAGAACATCCCGACACAAACTGTCATCCAAAGGGTGATCTATCTCAAAGCCCGATTCTACGTCTAGCGACAAAGGTGAGGTGGTTGGTGCTAAAGCTTTAAGTGGATGCACCAGTGGTCGTAATAGAAAGAAGGGCAAGGCGGGCAAGAAACCGTCTCCTGGTAGAACAAATGCTGCCCCGCAGAGCAAATCTGTGAAGAACATTCGCTCATCAGAATGTCCGCAACCTTCACCCAAAAAGACGATGACTTCGTGTCTGACTGACCCAGCTACCTCATATGCGGCTGTCGCTTGGCAATAAAGCCAAACTTTCCCAGGATATTTATAGTCTACACAATTATGTTGATAGTATATTTTAATTTCTTATATACACAGAGTATTTAACATAACGAAATATAAGTCCGTATCCCTCGTCATATCTTGAAGTAAATCAATCTATGTGTGGGTCCATCCGTCTGGGTTGGGGTTACGGAAAAGAATAAATAATGGAATAATGTTCTGAAAGCTTTGGTTGGCACCTCCTGGGACAAGAATAAAGAAACGTTGGTAACGACATACAAGACCATAGGTATTTCAATCCTTATTTATGCTCGTCAGGACTTCAGGTGCTATCATGAAGGCATCCAATACGTCATTCCATTGGACGTCAACAGATTTACTATAGCGAACTCGATGAAATCCATGCACCAACTGGCGGTCTCGCAAGCCATAAATGGCTACAGATGCAATAGAGTCCTACTCCAACATCCTATGCAATTTCGGACAGTGGGATGCTTCTTCCTAGGCAAATCCATTCGATTCTGGCACAACTAAGATCCGGGTACAGCAATGTTCTCAATTCGTATCGAGTGCGCATTGTCCTAAACAGGTGTCGCTCATGCCATCCAAGCCCTTACGACACACACAATCTATTCAATAGTCCGTCTGAGCCTACAATTCTAATTTGGGATTTTGCGGGACCTTTTTAAATAATTAAATAGGATAATTTAAATAATTAGATTAGATATTAATAGGCTAAAGTTCATTCATTCCTAAAAATAGTGGGCATGTCGATTTCAAAAGACCTGTAACTATATTAAAATTATACATTTTCACAAGGACCATCTTAATTATAAAGAACATCAGAATCTAAAAAAAATATTTGTAATTATGATGTTTTTATCGATGACACCCTTAGGGACAAAAATTGTTAAGGTTTTCCTATAGTCGGCATATGGGTGATCGGGGTGAATAATAAGCGCCTTGTCGATCATTTTGGCTCAAAATTGGAAAAAAATATTCTGAGTGATTTTACATAATGTAAGACATGGTTTTAATCATAAATTCTTTTAACCTCTGAAATGCTTTATTTAGCCATGCCGAAAATTGGATAAAAAAAAGGTTTCCGAAGTCGGCACCACGTATTATAATTGTAATATTTTAATCAATAACATTATTTTATAAATGTTTTAATACAACACTGATGGAATCGTTTTTAGTGAAAATAGCAGAAAAATAATTAAATAAATAATTTTTCTTTAACTAAAATACGACATGCCGACAATTAGAAAAAAGTACCGACTATTGGCACAAAGGCACTATTTTACATAATTATCAATTTAATCTACTTTAATACAAATTAATTAAACAAATTTTTATTGCATCGGGGACAAAACAAAATTTGGAAACATATGAACCTATATACAATATAGTGAAGAAATGCTCTCAAAATGGTGAAACATTTAAAATGCGAAAATCCTTAAAGTGTCGACTATTGGTGCACTTGCCCTATTTAGTTTATAAATTTTTAGTGAAATGATATTATTATAATTCTTTAGAGTGCTGAAAAAGGACCACCAAAAACGTAAATTTTTACAAGAAATATACCAGAGTTTAAAATAAAAATAAATTGTCATCTCAAAATTCATATTTTCAGTTTTTTTTCCAAACACTGTTTTTATTAAAAAATCTGCGAAAATGGATAAAATGTTTTCGGCGAGATCATTAAGAAAAATATATTATTTTTTTAATTGTGAAAGTCAAGTCTATTATAACGAAAAAATCGTAAAAAACCGTTTTCAAATATGGCATTTCGAGGAAAGCAACATAACGGTTTCTTACTTTGGATACTCATATCTCAGCCAATTTTTGTACGATCGAAATTTCTTGCAAGTCATTCTATATGTACATAAAAATATATATTTTTTATATTTACAAGTGCCTTATACCCCTTAATTTACCTAAACAGTAAATAAAAAACCAATGAAGTAAATAAAACCATCATCATATTGACATTAAGTGCCACACAAAAATTTATTTTTTTCTCATTTGTATGTATTACAATATTTAGTTTAATTATGCTTGTTTTAATACATATACATATATAATTATTAAATAGTAGTAGTAGTAAGATTTTCATTTTTCCAAAAATTTGATTAGCACAAATATACTAAATTTTACAGGCTCGTCACTTAAATGCCTTGTTTTCCATATTGTAATTGATTTCAAGTGTTAGTTCATGTGTCGATTTCATATTATGGCGATCTCTGACTCATTTGTATGTTTGTTTGTTTTCTTGTTCATGAAAAGTATTTATTGGTAAGAGAAAGATGTTTTGTTGTTGTTGATTGATTGATATTTCAAATGTGTGTGTATGTGTGTATTTGATTCTTTGTTTCTTTTTTATAGCTTAGCAAGAAGGAGAATGTAAATATTGTACGAACAACAGCAAAACTACATAAACTATTAACGTTTTTCCTCATCATTTATTACTTGTTTAGCTTATTTCGTTTATATCTATATCATGAGTATGTACTGGTTTATTAGCAAGGATATTCGAACATTCAAACGTTTCCATTATCAGAAATTATTTTTTTTTTTGGTAGTAAAATAAAATAATTCAAAAGAAATGGAATTGAAGCCAAGCATACACCCCATTCGCAATACAAAAAATAAAATAATACAGGAAATTAAAAGAAAAACTAATTGGAAAATTAGGATTGATTCGTGCAATGAAAATTGTACCAACGCAATGAAATGGAATGTTAAATAACTAGACTATACAATTCGTATAGAATATTAAAAATGAAATAGCTCAACTCATTTATATTAAATTTTCTGAATCATTTAAGATATATTTCTACTTTATTTCCATTTAAAGAATTATCCAATTGGGATGTTAAAAAAATCTATCCAAAACTGTTTTACAGAAAAAATTTAACTTCTTTCTTAGCAATACTTTTATATTCATCTCAATATCATTTTTAACATTCCGAAATACAAATGATTATGGGGTGTAGTACTTAAAGCCAAAAAAATGGTACATTTCACAATATCGTTTTCATAAAAGCATATAAAAAAGAAAAACAACTTTTAGTTTTTATTAATGCACATTTAGTTTGATAAAATCATATTTTTAATACACATATTTTATAAAAAGTTTACGAAATTAATGCTCGAGTTAATTGCAAATAAAAAATTATCCAAGCAACAAAAAGCAATGGCGATGACATAAATAATATAAATTAACTGGACCATTAGAAAATAGAGTACAGACATGGAATACTGTGTAACTCAAAACGGAAATTTTACATTGCGAATCGTATCGTCTATTGACTAGTTCTGCAACATGATATCCTTCGGGTGGTGTTTTAAAAAATGTCATTAGTGATGGAATTAAACGTTAAAACACGTTGACCTGGTGACAATAACACATTATTAATCTCAAGGTCTGGAAGACCACTCTGTATCATTTTACATGTGTGTATATTTTGTTTTTGTTTTTTTACTATTGCTACAGTATACAAAAATTATAGAATTGGCTGTATTTGTTTTTGTGTTTAAGAACGCTTCAATTTGGTATTCTGCTGGTTTTCTCCTCTCCATGTGCTTAAGATTTTCCAGACTTTCCGGGTTTATGGTGAAATTATAGCAACGTACATTTACGTTTCGACTTGGGCTGCAAGACGGGGCACAACACTGAACGAATGGCTTCGTCAAATACAGTCTTCAAGCCCTTCTGTGTCAAAGCAGAACACTCCAAATATTTGACTGCACCGATTTCCTTAGCCATAGCAAGACCTTGCGGGTAGGTGATGGGCGTAAGCTTTTTGTCGCGCAGCTTCTCAATGGTAATCTTATCATCTCGCAAATCCAACTTTGTGCCCACCAATATTATTGGAGTATTTGGGCAGTGGTGGCGTACCTCTGGATACCACTTAGCTCGTACGTTCTCAAATGAAGCCGGATTTACAAGTGAGAAACAAATCAAAAATACATCTGTTTGTGGATAAGACAATGGACGTAAACGATCATAATCTTCTTGACCGGCTGTATCCCAAAGACCCAAATTAATGGGCTTAGCGTCGACCATAACATTGGCCGAATAATTGTCGAATACAGTTGGTATGTATTCTCCTGGAAATGCATTCGTTGTGTAGCTGATGAGTAGACATGTCTTACCAACCGCACCGTCCCCTACGACAACGCACTTGATTGCCTGCATTTTTCTTTTTACTGTTTCTTTTCTTTTGCTGGGCTGTGCTCGAGGTTATTTATAAAAAAACTGTGTGCGTATCCTAGATATATAATATTATCAATAAATAGTTTTTGCAATAAACAGTACTTTATTTTGATATACTTAATAGAAAAAATAATTCTTTTTTTGCACAATAGAAATTTTTCACTTTTCTTTAGTAGGGATAAGTAAATCGACTTTCGAGTAATCGACTTTTTGTATTGAAAAGTCAAAATATCGAAATCGACTTTTGATTTTTGAGGAAATCGCAAAGTCGACTTTCGATTTTTCTTATAAATACGTGCAGCCATGGCCTATAAATAAGGTCATCCAGGGAGAGCAGCTGGATATCTCCGCCACTCGAGTTTGCTGTCAAAATTCATTATTGTGAATATATATATATATATATATATATATATATGAATTAAATTAATAAATAAATTAATTAACCTATATACATCCAGCGACTTTAATTTAATATTCAATGAGAACAGTTGCAACTTTTAGTACTTTATGGCACAAAAACAGGATTGTATAGCATAGTATGGTTTTTTGGCTGGAATCGTCATTTATTTTTGTATGGTAAAAGACGCAACAATCCCGATTTTTGGATTGGAATGTAGTTGTACAATATAAATTGCATTAGTCGGTAATAGATAAAATCGAAAGATCGAAAAGTCGACTTTTTAGTCGGATTCAAAAACCGAAATGTCGACTTTATGTTCAGAGGCAAAAATCGAAAAGTCGACTATTACTCTCGACTATATCTTTAGTTATAATAAATACGAAGTCGGTGCACACTTGACGGCGTTAGGCAACAGGCCGGTGCAGGTCAGTGTTATCGTAGCAAATTATTACTGTTAAATATACAGTGTGTCTAAATATTGTTTAAAAAGAATTCTGTCCGGTTATTGTTCAATATTTAAAGCTGTTTACAAATGTCATATGTATGACAAAATTGGTACTGAATTTACCTCGATATTGAATCCACTCAATATCTTGATTTTCTCGAAATTATATGCTAATTCGGGATAATTTTGAGTTCAACTCAGTTTTGCACCAACAAATAATCACTTCTCCTAAAAGTATGCTTGAAAATAAATTAAAATTCAAAGTAGTCGCCTAACAAAAATGTAGCAGCTGATCAAAAATTGAGATTTTTTTAATTTTAAATAAAATGAATACTAGGTGCACTTATTTCCTATAGCCACAGAGAGTATAGTTGTTGTGGGTTTGCTGTCAGTAAACATATGGTGGGGATCTTGACCAATATTCCCAATTAGAAAGCGAACACAATTTTTCTAATTAGATCGAAAAAAATCTAACCAGTTTGGAGAAAAAATCCACAACACTGGCAACGCTAACCATACACACACTATTGACAGCCACGCAAAAGGTAAATAAATATTTGTTTATATTGGCTCATTCAATTCATAGTGAGTTCGATCGTCATAAACGACGTTTCCGTGCGCGGGTTAATTTATTTTTACATATATTTTTAAGTTACATCTACGTAGAACTATCATCATGAGTGAGAATGTGTATATTGTGGCTGCAGCCAGAACACCCATCGGTATGTTATCCCAACAAACGGCCGATAATGATACCAATATCATAACTTATTTGAAAACTATATCTTACGTGTCCACCACGCAGTTGGTCAAAGTACTTCTAGTAGTTAGATAACTTTCTCTTTTCACATGCACTTATTAACTTTCATTGTGATGATGTAGGGAATTTCAATGGCACGTTGTCGAAATTGAAAGCATCCGATTTGGGCGGAATTGTGATAAAGGATTTATTGAAAAGAGCCAATGTTGCACCCAATGAGGTGAACGAAGTCATAATGGGCCAAGTAAGTACATTTAGTAAATAACATCGAATTTTTTAATTCTAATAAAAATTCAAATTAAAAGGCTCTGACTGCTGGCCAAGGACAAAATCCCGCTAGGCAAGCATCTTTGAGTGCTGGTTTGCCCATAGAAGTTCCCGCATACAACATTAATTTGTTATGTGGCTCAGGTTTGAAGTATGAGTACAAAATTTGTTAAAAGAATAGTATTGGTAGTAATCAAATTGTTTTTCTCATAGAACAATTGCTTTGGGCTACCAAGCGATACGCTGTGGTGACTCATCTATTGTCGTTTGTGGTGGTCAGGAAAATATGAGTTTAGCCCCACATACAATGCATCTACGCCAAGGTGTAAAAATGGGTCCTGCCACAATGCAAGATTCTATGATACACGACGGTCTTACCGATGCCATGGAAAATATCCATATGGGTATTACCGCAGAAAATTTGGCAATGGATTACAATATTAGCCGAGAAGAACAAGACAAATATGCTGTACGTTCACAAAATTTAGCTGAAAATGCACAAAAAAGTGGATTTTTCGATAAGGAAATTACACCAGTTGAAATTGTTGATCGCAAAGGTACTGTCATATTTGACAAAGACGAATATATTAAGTATGGAGCAAGCGTAGAAGGATTACAAAAATTAAAACCATGTTTTATTAAGGTACATATCTGCAAATATTTTTGGAGATAACAAATATAATGTTCTGCTATTTTTAAATTGTATAGGATGGTACCGTTACTCCGGGCAATGCCTCGGGTATTAATGATTCTGCCGCTGCTGTATTGTTGATGTCAGAGGAAGAAGTTAAAAAACGTAATGTAGTTCCTTTGGCAAAAATTGTGGCATGGGCTCAAACAGGTGTAGAACCAAAAGTAATGGGTATTGGACCCGTCACTGCCGTTAATGCTGTGGTATGTATAATAAATTCTAATAGAATATTTATATTAATGAAATGTATCTTCTAGCTTGCCAAAGCTAATTGGTCTAAGGATGATGTGGATTTATATGAACTCAATGAAGCATTTGCTGCCCAATCACTGGCAGTTCTGAAGGGTCTTGACTTGAAAGAAGATAAAGTTAATATAAATGGCGGTGCCATTGCTTTGGGTCATCCCATTGGAGCATCTGGAGCTCGTGTATTGGTTACATTATTGTATGCTCTAGAAAGAACAGGTGGTCGCAAAGGTGTGGCCAGTTTATGTATTGGAGGGGGCATGGGAATTGCAATGGCTGTAGAAAGGCTTTGAGATTAATTCAAATACGTTATAAGTAATTTATCAATATGTTAAAAAAATTATTTTTTACAAATTTGCCCATATGCCCAATGATCAATATTTATTTGCTAATAGTGGAAATGTATTTAAATAATATAAAAATGTGTCATAACAATAAATAGAAACACTTAACCAAACACTAATTTATAATGCATATGAAAACAACATGTGTGTATAATTTGAATAGCTGGTGGAATTATTCTTAATGAATTATAATATTATGGATGAATCAAGCCTTTGTACTGTAAATAATTGAAAAAAGGGGAATATCGTCTGTTCATAAATATCTGGTCCTTAAGGGAACAATACAGTTTGACGAAAAACGTTTCTCCTTGGCGAGTTTCTGGATACTGTATTGGGTAACTCAAAGTGGTGATGATGTATTAAAAATATACCTAATTTTCTTAATAAATAAAAGCCTTTTTCTCCAGGAGTATCATCTGTAGTCACACCCGGTAACTGAGTTATCAATCAAGAATTTCAGCTATCTAATAGTCCATGTTGTCATTTTAAAAATCCAATGGTGATAGAAAAATCCTAGCAAAGATTTTTTTTTTAATTTCCTCTTTAGTCGTGAACATTTTTAGTTTTAACCGAAAAACCATTCGACTATGAAAACAATGTATTTTTTAATAACCTATTATCTGTATGCAAATCGTGTACTGACGTCTATTCAATACAATACACTTAACTTGAGATCTGTTTATCACATCTATTGCAATATTATCAATGTGAGGCACAACGGAAACAACAAATACCATTATGGAATCTTAATTGTTGTTATTCATTTAGTTTATTTTACAGATTCTATTGCTTACATTACTATTGTTATCTGTAACAAAGGAAATATTTCACTAGAGTACATATAGATATTTAATGAACACGTTTACATAATTTATTGATTGACGTATAATATGTGTTTTTATATTATTTTGAGATTTTACACCAATCAAATATATCATATAATCAAATATAATTAAATTAAAAAGAGTTGTTTTTATATGCGGTAATTGTAATTGACACCCTTTAATAAATATATGTTTTGAGTCGTTATGAATGTTATGTATTAAAACACAAAAACAGAGAATATGAATTAAATTACATGTTACACATGATTAACATTTATTACCCATTATATATTTATATATCCATTAAAAAGTGTAAAATGAACAGAAATCGATTACATTCACATTTTAACAATTAAAACTGATTCATCCAAAAACATCTATATAAAAGACAAAAAATTAAACGAAAACTTATTTTATTAAATATTTAATAAGACAGTTAGTAAAACTGTTGATTACATCGACTATAAAATAACTGTATTTTCCATTAAAAGCCAAGAATCTCTATTGGTGATGTTAATTATCTTTTTTACACAAGCCATTAAAAATTTTTATAAAGTTTATAATATAAACTATTGAGTACAGAAACATAACAATTTATTTATTTTTTCGATAATAGCTTGAATATTAGTTAAAATTAAAGTTGGCTTTACTTAAACATGTATTGTTTTTATTATAACATGTAATATCAAATTAACTTACAATTATTACTACTTAATTGAAGGAACAATATACGATGATATATTTACTTTAACTAAAAAAGGTGTCAAATACATCAATATAATTTGTACTAGTTTGTTTCATTGAAAATATTATCTATGAATACCTGTTTTATATATATAAAATAAAAGATCTCAATCAGTGTTAATAATAAAGGGAACTATCGATTTACATATATGATAAAAACATTTAATTTATTTCTTTGTACGAAAAATATCAATATATTAATTTTGTGTATTCAAATTTAATACAGTTATAGTTATATTTTTGTCTTGTCTGAAATCAATATACTTCTATCTCTCGAGTAGACTTTCAGGAGCTGTCGGATAAAATCCTTGCTTATTTTCGGATATTATCTTATCGGTAACAGGTACGCCAGCAACGACATCCATAGTCGAAACGCACAATCTAGAATATTTCTCTATATTCTTTGACCACAAAGTTGCCGTACCATTTACGCTAAAATATGAACCCCACATGGTGGAATGTACAATATTTTTATATTCATAGTTATCGTCATTTTCTAGAAGTTCTTCACTCAGTGCTATTGTATCCATAGATGCTTTGGTAAATGGTGCATACACGTCTTGTATTAAATTATCACCCACATAGAGACAACGAGTCTGCTGATCGTCTTTTCCAATAACGTTTTTGCTTAGACTAGCTTTCAATTGTTGCCAATTTCCCTGACTAAAGCACGAACCGTCTGTTGTAAGTGTATCCTGCAGAGATATTTCACTGCCCTCTACTTCCATTAAATTCTTTACCTGCAAAAATTGTCGCTGCATAAAGAAGAATCCTGGTTTTTTGCCAAACGAAACAACCACATTAAAAAGACTTTTCCAGTCGGGCCCCAAGGCGTAGGTGGCAGTTAAATTTGCAAAATCTATATTAGAACCAGTCAATAAATACAAAGCCTTGCCTGAAGATTTAAGGTCACGCAACAAATTAAGTACGCTACGGTCAGTTTTCATAATATATTTTTCTGGCTGGGCTTTTAAAGCTTTAAAGTACGGGCTTTCTCCATTGGCGAAATGTTCCCTTGTATAGATTTTTATTAAACCCGATAACAGGTCTGGCCAAATTTTATAATTATTCTTTTCTAGAATATTTTCATTGGCCTGTGATACCTCGTCAATAGCGTCAACGGCATGACCAAAAACCAAAGATGCTGCAAGATCAAAATAGTCCAATAAACTTCTTAATTTTTCTGATACGGGGCCATTCCATGCCGACAAAGGATCATCGATGTATTCAATGGCTGTACTCCATGTTCTCGCCTTTCCATAGATGGCTTCTATTTCCGAGTCTTGTAGAAAACGCGTACCATGGGCAGCTTTTAAAATCACACCATCGGCACTCAATTTCAGTATATTTCCACGTTCAGCGTCCACAATCAAACCTTTTTGCATGTAATCACTGTTAAATGGCTTTTCAAGCATGACACGTGGGTAGCCTCTTTCCTCAACTAAATACTTAACCAGCAACTCGTATACCAGGGGCACCATGGTATTCAGGTTGTACCTGAGAAGGGTACCGTCCAGATCGAAGCCTATGATATCATAGTCTGCTATACGGAACTCTTGCGAACTTGACATTGTGCTACTGAACCGCGATACTAAATGTTGATTAGGCCTATGGTGATGTCGTTGGAGGTCACTGTTTACAATACTACTACTACGGCGGACCAGACCAGCTGTTGCCAAACTAACATTATTACGTAACTTCACAACTGTAAACAAAAACTTATCTACATTGCTACCGTATTGCACACAACGAAGACTTGAACTAATCATGTTTATTAAATATCAAATAAATTGTACTATTACACTAAACTACAAATACAAATTCTAATTTACGATTAGAATAAAATTCTAGAATTCACTTTTTTCATTTAACAAAAAATTGTAAACAAATCTGTGACGTCATGTTTAAATAATCGAATACTATTTGCACGTCACTAAAGCCAAACAAAATTGGCAACATTCTAATTAGAATACCATGATAGTGGCAACCCAATTTAAATATCGATACTTCTCAGTCTAAAGTCAATTTGAAGATGTGTAAACCATATAAAATATGCATAACGTCAAGTTTTGACCAGATTTTTTAATTTTTATATGCTTATCCCATCCAAGGTAGGCCATAGAAAACTATAAAATACATTTTTTTCATATTGTAGCTTGTTATGCCAAAGTCGTATGCAAAGTGTGTGAATGTGCATGTGATGTTTTGAAAAGAATAAAAAATATATTCTATTTCTATACTATCGAACTAAACTAAAATATAAGAAGACTTCGTTACATATGGTGTATGGTCCTATACCTTCTATTTTAATAGAATATGGACTAGCTGGAGGGGGATCTGCCTCCAGTATTAAAGAGGAAAAAAAGATATAACTATAGATGTTACATAGAGGCTGCGAAGGAGGATATTTCCCTTTAAATTTTGAAAGCTTAATGTTGTCAAAAGTAAAATTATGAAAAAAAATGGAATCATATCATATCTGCATGAGACTACCTTGTGTAATTATGCCATAGAACATCTCTTGCGATTTCGTTGATTTGAGAATGTAAATTGTTAACTCGCAGTTTGTATTCTTTCAAATTAATATAAATGGAATTCTCGTGCCAGAACAAAAAAAATTAAATGCGTATACTATAATGATGAAATCCTATTAGCCTATTTTTCATCTCAAATATAATTGGTCTGTTCCCGTACTGCAAGAATTTACTACTTTTTGCAACGATAACGAATTTTTCCTTTATGATATCGAAGAAAATAGTAAAATCTTGTAGATTTTGAAGTGTACACAATTTTCCTGATGGGTCGTTCTACACAAATCAAACATGTCATATCGAACTTGACACGAGTATTACGATACAATCATATCAGCTGAGTATTGCAGTTACCTTGTATAATTGTACCATGGTACGAATAAAATTCTAAATTGTTCGTTATTAATAGTCTGCTCCCGTACTGAAAGAATGTACTAGATTTTACAATTTTCTTCGATATCATAAAGGAAAATTCGTTATCGGTGTAAAAAGCAATAAATTCTTTCAGTACGGGAACATACCCTAAATGTCATCCTATATTCAATTTAGGGAATGTTTGAAGCAGTGTAACTTTTTTCATAGAATAATTCATGATACAATTATAGAAGGTAACAGCAAAACCCAGCTGATTTGATTCCAACGTAATGCTAGTGTCAATATGAATATGACAAATTATGTTTTTAAACATCAACCAACAGGAATATTGGAAACGCATACAATTCGAAATTTTTCTTTATTAAATGTCCACCCGTATTCAATGTACTCAATCTGCCTGCTGGGAAAGTTTGAGGAAACAAATCTTTCTTCGTGAAATAACTCGCAATTGTGTTGCTCCGAGGACCTAGGTTCGAGCCCTAGCCGTGCTCGGCTGAAATTAATTTTTGTTATTTGAATTTTGCCTTGTAAGGGCAGTGATCATTTGAAAGTGATTTTTAAGTGATTATTTATACTCTTTCGAGTCGAGCTTGATGATCTAAGTTTTGCAATGAAAAGGAAAGCCAGTCATTGCAAAACTCTTAGATCATCAAGCTCGACTTGTATCGTTTGTTGTACAACACTTACTGTTACCTTATTTTATTATTATACCATGTTCATGTATTTTAATTTTATTATGCTCGACTTGTATCGTTTGTTGTACAACACTTACTGTTACCTTCTTTTATTATTATACCATGTTCATGTATTTTAATTTTATTATGGGTATTCGAAAATACTACATTTTTTAAATAAATAAAATCTTAAAAAAATAACACAACAGATGACTAAACTACTGCTGTGTCCGCTTTCTGTCAAAAATACTATGTTCAAAATTATTACCCAAGTTGTGAGACATGTGGCACAATTTTTCCTTTATAATATGATATCGAAAAAACAGACCATTTAATGGTGTTTCTACACGATATGTATTTTACATATGTGCTGTCACTTTTTTACATATGGAAATCGAACTCGTCATGTGAAACATACGGAAATTTCAATGTGTCAAAACGATATGCAATTACATAAGTATTTTTTTCCGAATAGGACGCGCTCTATTTTCGTATGTGAAACATAAGGAAATCAGCTGTTTGAATGAAACACATTGTTGGAAGAAAATATTTCAATTGCAATTCAAAAAAAAAGGATGAAAAGGCAACAATTACAAATTATTATTTCGTTTGTAGGTGTTTAATAAACAAAATGATGTTGATTTAAGAAAAAATAAAAGTGTTTTTTTGTTTATAGGTTATGTCATATGTAAAATACATATGCCGATTTGAACACAAAAATAAATGTTTTGTGTACACTGCTAATTTTGACACACATAAGGAATTACATATGGATGAAAAAGTGACAGCACATATGTAAAATACATATCGTGTAAAAACACCATAAGATATATGATATTTTATGATATTTACCAATTATGAATTTATGGCATCGTGTAAACATTGTTTACAAAACAATAACCATATGATTATAATGGTAATATTTTCGAAAAAATCTGGTAACAATGGCCAAAAACATGAAATACTGGTAACATTTATGAGAAGAACTTCCCATTAATTTTGACATTTCAGTTGCGGAGGCACAAGTTTTGCAGAAGTTTTTACATAATATTCTTCTAGTAAATTTCGGGTAAAATTCTTGTTAATTTTCTATGCCGTGTATTGATAGACGTTAAAAACTGATTACTTATTGCCGGTTTTGTATTGTAGGTCTACAAAAATGTCGTTGACTCAAATCGCCCGTAACTGTGCCCGTATGGCCGTCAGAGCCAATGGAATCCGTGCTATCACTGCCCAACCACAGATGCGTTTATTGCACAGATTGGTCGCACCAGCCATGTGCAATGGAGTGACACAAGTAAGTGTTTAAATGGAAAGAACAATTTGTAAATATCCCATTCCAAGAATATACTAGACACAATTTCATAACCTCACTTTCGGCTATAAAATCTGAAACCGAACATCTTTACTTACATTGGCAATTATTGATGTTTGGAAAATTGTGTTATCAGTTAAAGGTTCAATAATAAAGACATCTGTTATGTACAAGTTATTCGAAGGAGACGATGCTATAATTTGTTGTATTTTAATCGAACATTCAGTCCATGAGCACCTACATATATTTGAGATTGTATTAATATGTAATCACTTATTTTTGTGTAGAGCATTTTGAAGCCTAAATCAGTAACAGCCCAGGTGCGTTGTTACTCCTCCAAATTGACCATGGAGGATATTAAAGATCGTGTATTGAAAGTGGTCGCCTCTTACGATAAAGTCACTAAAGAACAGGTAATTTATGCTGCTGAGTTTTACTAATGTTTTGTTTTTTTCTTTTTGTTATTAGGGTAGCAAAAGCTGGCAATGGCAAATGGTACGCAATTATTCAGCAAAACCCCCACTAACCCTGCAATTGATAAACGAACGAGTTTTGCTAGTTTTGAAACTCTACGACAAGATTGATCCTAGCAAGGTAAATGTTAATTCCATGCCTTTGCCAGGCCAACTTTTTGCTTCCTATTGCAATATTTTATTGACTTAGAATATTGTATTAATTTTTACCGGTATTAAGTGTTATTAATATATTTGTTTTTTACTTCTTTTTGACAGCTCCGTGTTGAGTCTCATTTCATCAATGATTTGGGTTTAGATTCCTTGGATCATGTGGAAGTTATCATGGCCATGGAAGATGAATTCGGTTTTGAAATTCCAGATTCTGATGCCGAAAAACTTTTGAGGCCTGCCGATATTATTAAGTACGTCGCCGACAAGGAAGATGTATATGAATAAATGTGTTTATTGTTAAACAATAATTTAACATCAATAAGAATATAAATAATTTAAACTAGAAGGCAAATGTAATTTGAACTTTTCTGGCAAAAGAAAGCTTATTCGAAAAATACAGCATGTAAAAATTACTTCTAAATGTTAAAACATAAATATATAACCAAATAGTTTTAATTTTATATAAAATCATTGTTTGTGGGAAAATTTTGTAATATCAAGTGGTGTTTAAAACAAAAAGTGAAATACATACAGCAAAAAGAAATCGAAAATATTCTAAAATTTTGCCGAAAAAGTTTGGGACAGAACCTACTACTTCTATACCTATCCTCAAAAATGGTGTATTGTGCTTAAAATCAAGTTAGAGAGAATGTTTGGAATGGAGTCTATGTCAGAAATGGAACAACAATACCGAACATTTGCTGCGGCTACAATTTTTACTCCAGAATGGGAAATATACAACTAGGATCATGTCGAAAAGAGCTTATTATTACTGTTATTTAAAAATATGCATCCGTATTTCCAAACTTCCGCTCGGACCCTTGTATTTGTCCATGATTTTTTAAATTCACTATGGTTATCAATTTTAAGCGGTTGAAATGCTGATTACAACAATGTAATTTCCTTATCGAAGAAGACCATACTTACAGAGATATGGGCCTCCATTATGAAGGCCGGCCACCTATCTAATATAAAGGATATTCTTCGTTTCCACAATAGAGATGTCTAAGATCCGAAACGACTCGAGTCTTTCTCGGCCAACGACTGTTACCTCAGCCCATTGAATAGCGCTACTACCACAAAAGGAGTTTCTTCGCGTAGCTGGAATTGCCATCTGTCCATAGGAAGAGAACTTAAATCCACACATACTTTTAATTAAAAGATAAAAGTACCAGGAATGATGGACTCAGACTTTCTCCTATAGACAGATATAAACATCGACTACGAGACAGGGTTCTATAGCCCATATCTTTTGATCCACAACAGATACAGCCACATATCGCACAATTTTGGAAAGGGCAAATTGTGGTCTATCATTTGAGATGGAAAAAATAATCGACTTTTAGGGTTTTTAAAAAAATCGGGGCCAAAAACTCAGTTTTTTGCCTGTATCTACAAAACGGTTTCAGATAATCCATTATATCACCACTCAATATAAAAGTATTTTTACAAGCTTAAAAATTATATACCCGGATCCGTAAAACCGGATATAATCGGGTACCCGTACCCGAACTTCCGGGTCAAATAACAGACAAAAAGATATCCCCATAATTAGGGTAAAAATACATAAAAAAATCTGATCGTTTTTACTAAACTAGAGTTAAGCCCTTATATCTTCTTCTTACTTTTTTGTAATCAGAACTTTAAATGTTTTACTCTACGACCCGTTGCAATCAGGGCCTAGAAGACTACCCATGGTCATGGTATAATAATAGAAGGTAACAGCAAGTGTTGTTGTACAAAAAACGATACAACAACCACATGGAAATTTGTTTTTGTAAGTTCTACTACTGTCAACTCATTTGACAGAAAAATGTAAATAAACAAACAAATTATCATCAAATTATTTTTATTTTGAAAATGAAATATTTTCGAATCCTCAAAACAAAAATTGAAAAACATGAATGAAAATCTATCAAATTTATATTTCTATCTATTCCACATCTTTCCTATAATTGAGCCATTGCCATATATATGTATAACACATATGAAAATGCTGGGAATAGCGAGTTATTCCTTGAAGAAAATTGAATTAATTGAATAGTAGTTGAATTACAGTAATACACGTATAATTGGAACTACTAATGATTTAAAAAAATCCATTGTCAAATACAAATTACGCTTTCTCGAAGTTTTTCCTTAGCAATAAACATAGTATTTTCACAAATTATGTCAAATATATATGTAAAAAAATGGCAGATTATTATTCAATTATTGTTGTGCAATTAACCGGAGAAAAATAAAAGGAAAATTTATTTTTGATGACATGAATTTTGAACCAATTATGCGGGAAAATCAATTAACAGGGTTTAATTATCTCAGAAAATTTACATGTATTTTCGTATGAAATATTTTTTGCACCATCATGTGGTTCAATTAAGCGTGGAAACCAATTAACCGTAGGGCCAATTAACCGAAAAATACTATATCATGTCACTACTAAGTCAAAACTGAAAGCATTTTGACAGCTCGGGTGAAATCATCTGGCCTTATCGGACGATTTTATTATTGGGTCATGGCCATGATCTATTAATAAGGTCACATACACTAATAGATATTGGTCTTTATGATTTTATGTCATTGGTAGCGTTTACATAGACACCAAGATTTCGAGTACTTGATTGCTTATCAGCTTTGGGTACTTTTTTGACAATCTATTATTCGACCTAGGTATCCCTGTTTTTTTTTTTTTTTTTTTTAAATACCCGCCCAACCAATTAGATTCAGAAATTATGTCCACGCAAAATTGTTTAATTGATAAAGTTCTGCAAGAGCTAAGTATGTTCTAGACTTTATACGATTGCCTTAATTGTCTAACCAAATGTAATCGTTATAGGAACAAGCCGTAGTTCCATGGAAATGCAGTCACAGCAAATGGCTGACGTCCTGGAGAAATCCAATAATGCATTACTTCAGATAGAAGCATCTCGCACAATTAAACCCATGCAAAACTATGGGAAGTCTCAACCATACACATACAACAAAGAAACTATCAATGATCTAACAAAAATAGTTGATAAGTTCACACAGTTGCTGAGTATATCGAATACCGGTAATACCACAGATACAGGGACAAATTTTGAAGACTATCTGGAAACTGCAAGCCAAAGGGCTGAATATTTGGGCAGCAATGTTCGGAAATTATTGGCCATTTGGGATACGGTGCAGCAAATGAGAACTATGCTATTGCACCAGGACATGGAAATGGATAACGACGATGATGACGAGGAAAAAGAAAATAATTATGGCTAGAGGTAGTAATTTATTTGTTTACATATTTACATTAAAAGAATTGGCAGCAATTAAACAATGAGATAATATATCAATAACATTTTCCAATCTTTGTGAATTGTTAAATATTGGATTATTTTCCTGGCAGAACAATCCATGATTTGTACGTATAAAATTCAAATCATCCATTTTCTCAACCAATTCGCTTAGAATTTTTTCCTCTTCAAGGGTCAGTGCTGCCTGGCCCACCTTGTCCGAGGGTAAAAGTTTTTCCAGTTGCTGTGAAAAATGACCCAACTGCTTAAGTTTTGTTTCATATCCCTTCTCCACGGATTGTTGCTCCAATTCCAGCTGAACTTGCTTAAGTTGTTTTTGGAATGTAATGTAATTTTTATAGGTATCCGATGGTTTAATGGTAGGCGGCTCTTCATATTTGGTGACCAGATTCAATGAACTGGTCGACGAGTCCTTTTGGCTTGAGCTCGATGACAAATCATTGAGAGAGGAAGTTGAAGACCGCGATATTGTGGAGTTGGCCCTTTCGCGCATTGGTGGAGCTTTAGGTTTAGATTTTTGCAAATTAGGGGGGTGCACATCTAAAAGTTTAAAAACTTCTGCAAAATTCTCTAGTTTTGGTGTCTTCTTTGTGGGAGTGACACACTCCTCATCGATAGCCTTTTTCTCATCGTGATAAACATTGTAGAAATCTTTGAGGTCTGTAATTGTGGATTGCTCCAGAGCAGTTTTAACTACAGCTTCATATTTTTCAGTTAATGCCAAATCAATTTTATCAAAATCACTCGAAGACATTTTGCGGCTAATTCGAATAATTTATTGGAGAAATACGGAGTTGAATGGTTGGTATTTAACGGCGTCAATTCAGTCGGCATCTTGCAGAATCAACTCTATTGGCAGTGTTGTATCCAAATATGTGGATTTTAATTCAGTCGAAAATTTTCAGCAGCTATGATTTCGAAGATACTATTGTGAATGTTGGAGTTGCCACTTTTCCCCGCCTTTAGGAAATACTTTACGTAGAACGCAGGAAGTGCATCTGCAGAAAAAGTGGAAGAAATATTTAAGACGCGGGGGATATAAAAAATATATAACAATTCCGGATATACCATAAAGTATATATTCTTGATTAGAAAAATTCTATGGCGATGGTTCGAGAATGTTCGTGATACGCAGTAAAAGAATATCCAGACCTACTAGAATACTGCCCTGAGAACTGCAACAAGGTATCTCCTCATGACTCCCGTGGACCATCTTCATGAGAAGACGAATATTGCGTAAATACCATAATTGGTAATCTTGCACAATTCATATTGGGCAAAAATTGACGGCTCGATACCTAAATCATGTCCTGCATGTGGACTAGGACCACACGACACGTTGCGCCCATCTAAGCTCACTCGTCTATCGCCGAATTCTCTTTGGACGCAACCGTTCATGTAGAAACTTGTTTGAATTTTGAGGTAGAGGAAGCAGAACCAGACAATGAATGTCATCGGTCCTCGGTTTTGTATAGCCCCCTTGTTATTTTGAGAACTATCTCAACCGAATTGGTTGTAAGTAGAGTAGCGCTTATACACTGCGTATCATAACTATAGCCGCACCTTTAATTCAATTGGTATGTTAGTTGACAAATAAAATGGACCCATAAAGTTATGATTGACAATAAAACGATCAAAAACACATATTATTCAACAAAAATAATTAATTTGTTCTTTATGGTTTCGCCGAATTCTGCACTTACAAAATTACTGGTGTTGCATAACTATAGACGCACTTTTACAAAATTAGAAAAATTTATTTTTTTTTAAACTTAAATAAAATAAAATAACTTTTATAAATAATGGGTAGGGCCTCCCTTATTTTGAATAAGTTCAAAAATTTTATCCATCACACTGTTGATCAAAATTGTTCGCAAGTTTTCATCGATTGACCGCCATTCATCGATAATCACTTGTTGGAGGTAAAATACAGTTCAGTATTGGCGGTTTTCTGCATAGACACGATGACTCAAGATTCCACACATGTTCTCGATCGGATTCTGGTCGGAAATTTTAATATTTTTCGCTTTTAACCATACTTGAGTATGGCGACTTTTATGAACTAGTGCGTTGTCCTGCTAAAAAACGAGTCCTTCATTGTTGTTGCTTTCCCAAAATGGCAATAATTTGTCTTCTAAGACTTAAACGTACTCCATTGAATTCATCCGACAACATGAAAATGTCTAATAAAGCATTCCGTGGCTATAATATGCTTCAAAGACCATTAAGGGAACCGCCACCGAAATATCGTTTTAAGAAATATCGTGAATCAGTCTTGGGAGCATTTTATAGCCACGGAAGCCTTTATTTGACATTTTCATGTTGTCGGATGAATTCAATGGAGTACGTTCAAGTCTTAGAAGACAAATTATTGCCATTTTGGGAAAGCAAGAACAATGAAGGACTCGTTTTTTAGCAGCACAACGCACCAGTTCATAAAAGTCGCCATACTCAAGTATGGTTAAAAGCGAAAAATATTAAAATTTCCGACCAGAATCCGATCGATAACATGTGTGGAATCTTGACTCATCGTGTCTATGCAGAAAACCGCCAATACCAAACTGTATTTTACCTCCAAGAAGTGATATCGATAAATGGCGGTCAATCGATGCAAACTTGCGAACAATTTTGATCAACAGTGTGATGGATAAAATTTTTGAACTTATTCAAAATAAGGGAGGGCCTACCCATTATTTATAAAAGTTATTTTATTTAAGTTTAAAAAAATAAATTTTTCTAATTTTGTAAAAGTGCGTCTATAGTTATGCAACACCAGTAATTTTGAAAGTGCAGAATTCGGCGAAACCACAAAGAATAAATTAATTATTTTTGTTGAATAATATGTGTTTTTGATCGTTTTATTGTCAACCATAACTTAATGGGTCCATTTTATTTGTCAACTAACATACCAATTGAATTAAAGGTGCGGCTATTGTTATGATACGCAGTGTATTACGGTACATTTCTTTCGGTAATTTTGGGAGTTTGGAATATTTTTACCCAATTTTATATTTTGGATTCGATTTGGGTCCACAAAAATTATCTATATTGGTCTACTTTCTACGGTAGCAGTAATTTGAAGTTGTTTTTTTTTGCATGTTTGAATAATCTAATATTCCTACACATATAAATAAGCCGTTCGATTTTAGTTTTTTGGGCTTCCAATTCATTGTGGAGGGCATAAAAAATCGTCCCGAACGTAACGATGTTTAAATTGTGTTTTTAAATCTTGAATATGGAACAGGGTTGTAAAATTTATATTCACCCAATA
Source organism: Musca vetustissima (assembly GCF_032173495.1). NCBI lineage: Eukaryota > Metazoa > Arthropoda > Insecta > Diptera > Muscidae > Musca > Musca vetustissima. The sequence continues at coordinate 185,918 of NW_026880928.1, read as the reverse complement.
TCGTAATTTTTAAAATCTCACAACATTTTATTAAATTAATAAAAAATGTATCCCATTTGTTATTATTTGCAAATTATATTTCTTTAAATATATTCTATTTGCCACACACTAATCCGTGGTCACTGAAATATCCCCTAAAATATTCCATCCGAAAATCCCCTCAACTGATTATCTAATAAGTCTAGTAACGATCTGGCCAAATTTCCAAATGTCATCATATTGTGAATTGGCAGCCATTTTTCGAACAAGAAAAACGGTACCCGCAACGAAGGTTCTTACATTCGGCAACACTGCCCTGTAAGTTGAAAACGAAGACGGCCACATTGCCTGCAAAAATTTGCTGTTTCGTAATCGGTGAGTGCATAAGTTAAGAGGTAGCTGCTGTGTGAAAAAAATTCTTTTGATTTTTTCTGAAGTAATTATTGCAAAAAATATTAATATTATTTTATGAAAATTATCTGTTTCAGGAGCGCGTTCACCTTAATTACTTTCTTTACGGGCAAATTATAAAAAAATCGAGAAAATGTTCTCTGCCGCACGTACGGCCTTAAGCAGGTCAGATAAGAAAGTTATATCACTACTTGCCCAAAGCCAACGCGAGTACGCCAAGGCTGCCGCTAAGGCTGCTGTTGGTAATGGCAAAATTGTGGCTGTTATCGGTGCCGTCGTCGATGTCCAATTCGAGGATCAATTGCCCCCAATTTTGAATGCCTTGGAAGTTGACAACCGCTCTCCCCGTTTGGTGTTGGAAGTAGCCCAGCACTTGGGTGAGAACACTGTCCGTACTATTGCTATGGACGGTACTGAAGGTTTGGTTCGTGGACAAAAGGTCAACGATACTGGCTACCCAATCCGTATTCCTGTCGGTGCTGAAACTTTGGGCCGTATCATCAACGTCATCGGTGAACCCATCGATGAACGTGGTCCCATCCCCACCGACAAGACCGCCCCCATCCACGCTGAAGCCCCCGAATTCGTGGACATGAGCGTCGAACAAGAAATCTTGGTTACCGGTATCAAGGTCGTCGATTTGCTTGCTCCCTACGCCAAGGGTGGTAAGATTGGTCTGTTCGGCGGTGCTGGTGTCGGCAAGACTGTATTGATTATGGAACTTATCAACAATGTCGCCAAGGCTCATGGTGGTTACTCCGTATTCGCTGGTGTCGGTGAACGTACCCGTGAAGGTAACGATTTGTACAATGAAATGATTGAATCCGGTGTCATTTCCCTTAAGGACAAGACCTCCAAGGTAGCTCTTGTCTACGGTCAAATGAACGAACCCCCAGGCGCCCGTGCTCGTGTCGCTTTGACTGGTTTGACCGTTGCCGAATACTTCCGTGATCAAGAAGGCCAAGATGTATTGCTTTTCATTGACAACATTTTCCGTTTCACCCAGGCTGGTTCTGAGGTATCTGCCTTGTTGGGTCGTATTCCATCTGCTGTCGGTTACCAACCAACCTTGGCCACTGATATGGGTTCTATGCAGGAACGTATTACCACCACCAAGAAGGGTTCCATCACTTCTGTCCAGGCCATTTATGTACCTGCTGACGATTTGACTGATCCTGCCCCAGCCACCACATTCGCTCACTTGGACGCCACCACTGTATTGTCCCGTGCTATCGCCGAATTGGGTATCTACCCAGCTGTGGATCCTCTTGATTCCACCTCACGTATTATGGATCCCAACATCATTGGCCACACTCACTACAACGTTGCTCGTGGTGTCCAAAAGATCTTGCAAGATTACAAGTCCCTTCAAGATATCATTGCTATCTTGGGTATGGATGAATTGTCTGAAGAAGACAAATTGACTGTCGCCCGTGCCCGTAAGATCCAACGTTTCTTGTCCCAACCTTTCCAAGTCGCTGAAGTTTTCACCGGTCATGCCGGTAAATTGGTGCCCCTCGAAGAAACCATCAAGGGCTTCAGCCAAATCTTGGCTGGTGAATACGATCACCTTCCCGAAGTTGCTTTCTACATGGTTGGCCCCATTGAAGAAGTCGTCGAAAAGGCCGAGCGTCTCGCCAAGGAAGCCGCTTAAGCGTCGTCACCATTACCATCTTCTTCAACATAACCTATAAAATCAACATTAGTTCTAGAACAAAAAACAACCAACAACACAGTTATAATTCAATAATTGAATTAAAATACAACATAGCCCGAAGGATTGCTGCCATCAGACAATTGGAAAACCTTCCTCAATCTGTAATTGTTCGTTTAAAACGATTTCGTAAGAGAAAAATGAAATGTTATTTAACTTAAAGTGCTGATAAAACATGATTATAATATCTTCGGAAACAGAAAAAATGTATGCTAAAACAAAACGAAAATCATAATAAAAACTAAAAAACAAAAAAAAATCCTCCTGGACTTTTAATTTTTCCAAAAAATTTTCATTGTGGATTACATATTAGATGTGGTGTTGCATAACCAACTACTTTGAACTTTTTCTTTTCTGTCGTCGGCATTTGTGTGTATCAGGCATGTGTGAGTGAGTGTGTGTACGCGTGATGGGGGAAATATGTGTGTGTGTGTGTTGATGAATTTAGAAGTGAACGAACATGGTAAAACTGGGACTTGGCATGTGAAATCATATGATGAATAGAATTTTTGATGAAATAAATATTAAAGAAAATATATATTTTTTATTCGATTGCAAATATTCAGTTAGTATTTCTGAAGAAAATACAAGGGAATGTTGAATCTTTTATATAAAAATGCAATTTATTTCAAATTACAAGTAGTGCAAAATTTAGTTGTTGTGTAACAAAGGCGTATCCGGCATTGTTATTTTTTCAATCTATAAAGCCGGTGTAGGAACAATTTTGGTACATTTCCAAATGTTGCAACGAGTAGATTTTTTATCTTTAATTATGATGGGGTATCATGCAATGAAATGCCTATTACGTGATTAGTAGAACTTACTAGCACTTATTATGCAAAAGAATGGATAGTAAGGAAGCAATCGTGGAAATAAGCGTATAATTTTAACAATGTTAGGTTAAAGTCGGGTTAATAGTTATGTTTACAAATATTTTTTTCTAAAGTCTTATTTTTTTTAATTTTCAACTTTTGGCCTAAATTTGTTTTGCGGGCGATTAAAGGCGATTTTTTTTAAATCTGAAATTATACCCTGCTATAAATGTGGACAATATTACACATGTAGATTGTTTATTGATTGATTTTTTTACTAAAGGGAACAGATTTTTATTACACAAATATTTTTCGTTTGTAGGCAAATACGTAAGTGATTCAGTAAATGGAATCTAAAGCAGCAATAATAGGATTTATTTATATAGTATAAGTAAAGTTTGCAGAAATTAGAAGTTCCCATGAACCAAGACTGCAATTTGTTATTGGATAGGGGAAAGTGGGGCAATCATTTCGGCTTGTATATATTTATGTATGTACTAATTGGATTTAAAAACATATAGTTTACTTAAATTGAATTTTCGAAAATATTGTTGAAGAAACAGCAAAGTTGTTTTCCTACAAGTGAAGTTATTTTCCGCATACATACTGCAGATTCCGAAATACATTAAAGCTGTTATATGAAAAAGTAATAAGCCGTAGGCTTTATAAGAACATGAGTTTTTCTAGGGAAGAGTTGAAACATTTTCAGGAAAAAATCTTGTTTTTTAGATACTCATCCGGCATTATTTGTTTACTAACTAAAAACATTGGTAGTAACAATTTGATTTGTATGTACATATGTATGTTCCTAATTGTATGATAGTGTTATGGGAACAATAATATTGGGGAAAATCCGTGCAGCTTTATTGATAATTTCTAAAATATAAAGAATCCATTGTACATACAATGTATGCAAATGATTACAAAATTCATTGTAGCTAATATATCTTAGCATTGTTTTTCTTTTTCATCTTCTTTTGCAGTATATTCACATTCTTCAACATAACCTTAAAAGGTTACGTCAAAAGGGGGAATATACTAATAATGAACACTGACAGTTTAGTTGTAGCTAATCTGATTGATTAATAATTTTGCAAAGAACTAATACATTAATAGTAGTAGGAGCGTTGCAGATATTTTAACTAAAAATGTTGTAAATATATGCGTTTATTTAATTTCTTTGTTGTGTTGTTACTTTAATTCCTATCAAACAAATTGATTTTCATGTTTTCTGTTTTGCATGAGCGTCACACACACGCACACAACAGATGTTCGTTTCTTGCGTCAAATGTTACGTGAAATGCAAAAAGTGATAACAAAAAAATATAACAAATGTAGGTACTTTGGAAATTAATTGTTAATATTACTGCAATTTAAATGGCCTTTTCAATATTTTTTCCATTTAGTTAAAATTTAATCTATATATAAAAATGGAGTAAGAAAATTGTATACTAACGCATCAATTGAGAACGACTGGACCGGTAATTACAGTGGGAAGGTTTTTATGAAAGAAAATTTTGAGAAAAATCCGCGAAAAAATTATTTTAAAAAAACGGCTGGACCGATTTGCCTTAAAGTTTCTGTTAGTAGTCTGTAATTGAAGTTGAAAGGTTTTGATGTAAGAACATTTTGAGAAAAATCCGCGAAAATTTTGCAAAATATATTTTGAAAGATATTAGCTTTTCCACACGTTTTATATCGAACCGATTAAGTGGTTCCATTATGTGGAGCCTGTACCAAAAACTATACCGGCAATTATGAGGGAAGTTTCTTACCCAATGTGGAATACCGAATTAAAGGCAATTTGGGCCACTGACCGAAACGTGATCGTGTCCTTAATAGGAAACACCACCAGGAATATTTTTGAGGAAATTGCCAATACATAGACATATGTTTTTATGTTTTAGTAAACGAAAACGTATATCAAAGTATTCAATACAGTTCAATGAAACGAAGGTATTATTGAACATTTTCTTATATTCGGGAATAATACATTTAAATTCGAATCCTACATGGAGGCAATTCCGCATTACATGCTGTTTGTGTCTAACCTATATGTGCCTTTATGGTTCCTCAAATGTATTTTTAAAGATGTGAATAACGTTTGCATGGTATATTGACTGTACCGATTTCACTCAAGTTTTCCTTCGGCTGTTTGTAATTGCATTGGGAAGGGTTTTCCAAGAAAATGTTGAGAAAAACATCAAAAAGTCGAGAAATATACAAATCAATAGAACAGTTGGAAATGAAGAAAATGATATTGTAATTAAGAATCCTTCAAGAAGGGACAAATAAGATAATGTAAAAACGTTGGAGCAATAATAAAATGTGATCTTCTATTGAAGAAAACCTTTGGTGAAATAAGTTCTACTAAATTAAGCACATAATAATTTAGTAGTTAATACTTTTTATTGACATAAACTTAGTGGCAAATGGTTTTTACCAACCTTATATTGATGCAATATTGATAAGGCAAAACAACGTTTGCCGGGCCAGCTAGTTTACTATACAAATACAAAAATGTTATGTATTTACGGACCTTAACACAAATATTTCAGAATTAGTCAATTCCAAATGTGGAATTGCAGGAAGGGTTTCATTCCATTATGAATTTGATATAAAATCTTACTGACGAAATATTTTTGTATATATTTATATATAATCCCGGCTAGAACTAAACTAATTTATAAGTTTATTTATAAGAATTTAGTTATAGAGTGTTTTTCATATTTTAATAGCCATGGAATAATGCAGATTTAATATTCAACATGTTCATATTATTAAATAAGCATGTGTTTCAGAGAATATGTTGCAACTATTGGCCATTGAATTTACAATTTGGCTTTATTTTGCATTGTATATTATATAGAGTAAACGAACCTAATTCCGGCATGTATCAATAGTCGGCATATGTTTTATATAACTTCAAATAACTAAAAAATTCTATAACTATCTATCTCTGTATAAAATTTAATCGAGCTAACTACATTTATTAAGTCAAAATTTGGTATTTGGTCAATGAGATCTGTCATCACTAGCGATAACTCAAGTTTCTTGAGAAAAAATTGGTGGGCATGTCGATTTCAATTTTCTCTGTATAAAATTTAATCGAGCTAACTACATTTATTAATGCCATGTCCAGACGAGCGTTGTTCGCTCTCTCATTCGTTGTTCGACCCTTAATTATGAAGGAATTACTTAGTTCCCCATACAAAATTGTCTGAGCGAACACCGACTTTTGTACGTTGTTCAATTCGAATCACTCTCTGAATAACCAATAAATTTGTCCCATCCCTAACAATTGAGAGTATTTATCGAAAATAAATTAATTTTGACAGTTTGAAAATATTTATGAAATTTTCAAACTTTTTCAGTAAAATTGAAAATCATGAATGAAAAGTAAAAAATTGTATAGATTTTATATATGCAGCAGGATGTAAATTTTGTTTTCTATATAATGCAATATGCATTTCTTTTCCCTTGGTTCTAATTAGCGTACAAAACAAGAAACAAATGTGGGGCAACTCAAACAAAAAATTCCCCAAAATTTTATTTGTGACAGTATGTGACATTTGAATTGAGAAAATATAAAAATGTATTAAAAACAACAACATTTTCAGAAAAAATGGAAAACATGAATGAAAAGTAAATAGATATGGGTTCATACTATAGTCAGGAGAAAGAGAATTATTTTTTCTATTTAGATCCCTATGTAATTCACTAAAATATGTTACATATTTGGTGTAAAACAAGAAACAAAAAGTTTGAAATAAAAAACTCTGATGATATGAATTATGAATAGTGTTGTATGAACGGGTTAATTCATGTACGTAATTCTGAGAGCGAACTACGTTGTTCGGATGCCCGTCAGAACATGGCATAAGTCAAAATTTTGTATTTGGTCAATGAGGTCTGTCATCACTAGCGATAACTCAAGTTTCTTGAGAAAAAATTAGTGGGCATGTCGATTTCAAAAGACTTGTAAATATATTAAAATAATATATTTCTCACCAGGATCTTTTTCGTAATTGTAAAGAATTTTAAATCATTAAAAAATATTTGTAATTATCATATTTTTATTAATGCCGCCCTTAGGAACAAACATTTTTAAGGTTTTCCTATCGGCATATGGGTGAATAATAAGCACCTTTTCGATCACTTTGGCTCAAAATTGGAAAATGTCAAATAAGTGCTCTAAATAGCGATTAATTTATAAAAAAATCTGTTTTAAGTGATTTTACATAATTGAAAAATTAGGTTTAATCTTAAATTCTTTTAACCTCTGAAATGCTTAATTTAGCCATGCCGATAATTGGATGAGAGGTTCCCAAAGTCGGCACCATGTTTTACAATTGTAATAATTTAATAAATAAAATTATTTTATATAACTTTTTCAATACAAAACTGATGGTATCGTCAGATAATAATAATTTCTTAATCCAAATAACAGAAAAATCAATTAAATAAATATTTTTTGTTTAACTAAAATACGACATACCGACTATTGGAGCATGACATGCCCACAATTGGAAAAAAGTGCCTACTATTGGCACAAAGGCACTATTTGACCTAATTATCAATTTAATCTACTATAATACAAATTCATTAAACAAATTTTAATTGCATCGGGTAGTAAACAAAATTTGGAAACATATGATCCTAATTTCAATATAGTGGAAAAAATTGTCTCGGAATGGTGAAACGTTTAAAATGCGAAAATCCTTAAAGTGCCGACTATTGGTGTACTTACCCTTCAATGTATGTATATTATATATTTCGTATTTGGCCGATAATAATGATTTGTTATTTGGAAATTAGGCTCTTTATACTCTACACAACTATGTTGTTAGGGTATTATAGCTTTGTGCAGCCCCATGAGTTTGTAACGCCGCCAAATATTAGTCCTAGACCCACCTTCATATAGATTGTCATATTTAGCAGATCAAATAGACCCTGACTTTTGTCCTGAAAAATTTGTACAAAATTTGTGGCCACAGTATGGCGTATAAAGTAGTATGCTCAAGAGGAGTGGTTGACCTTTAAATTGATAGCAAGTATATGGTCGTATGTACACGTATGTAGGAGTTACACCATAGACTAATGAAAATATAGACGACGAAATGCTCTCACCAGTCCTCTCTGAATTGAGTCTGCTGATTGCGCTACTCAATTTTAAATGCTGATTTACTTAAATATTTGAACTTTTTAATTTGGAATCCCACTAAATATAGTTAGTTTTAAGCAAAAACTATATCCTCAGATAAAAAGATTAAAGAAAAATAGGCCATTTTCCCCAAAAAAGTCTTTTAACATTTTTGAGTTTTTTATTTTGAGTCACTTGACCGCGCATTTTTTGAGTATTTCGTCGTCAAATCTTCATTAGTCTATGGCGGAAATATAACGCTGATCGCTTTGAAATTTTCCATGAGATCCCAGTTATGTTCAAGGACAACGTCTATAATTTTCGGTGATGATCAGATAATAATTTTGGGATGAAGTGGTCCGAAAACTTAATTTATTTGTGTTTTTTTCGAGTCGATTTATAGGCCACAATTGAAAGCCCAACATCACAACATAACCCACGGTAAAGAGCCCTCGTCTATTGAATATTAGAAATATTTGTTGACATTTAGTCTATTGCCCAAGCTCAGAATATACAACCACATAAAGTTAGATTTTCGTGGAAGTTGTGTAGGGTATCAAATGATCGGCTCCGTCCGACTATACTGCTCACTGGTTTAAATTATTTTCATAGGAATATACATTGTAATCAACGAATTTTTAATAATACTGCCTTAAAATTTTAAATGTTGTATACACGAAATACTTACGAAAAAGAATGGAAATATTACACAAACATCTGTAAAAATACAACAAAACTTGAATTAAAAAATATTGGCTAGAGATTTCAAACGTTTGCGACAGTTATTTGTTTCGATATTCGATACTTATGGATCAAACCTAGTGATGTACAATGGGAACTTCATACCGAAAACGTATTGCCGAATGTGCTACAGTCTCCTCTACACGTACCTATATGTTATTCACTTCGATTTGTTGATTTCCAGTCTTTCGATATTATGGGATGATCGGAAAAATTGGCTGAGTTAGTCTGTGTTTATACATGCAACTTTTATAAGGCGCCCGACATCAGCAGATGCCATGGGAACCAGGGTTCAAATCCCAGCCGAATTTTTTGAGTTTTGTTTTTATTCCTTTTTAGGTCGAAGTCATTATTCATGTAAATATTTTTTATTAATGTCTCTTTCGAGATCAGCTACATGATCGGAGTTGCAATGAAAAGGAAAGCCAAAGAGATACTACATTCCCACCACTATGCGACGTGTTTCGACGTTTGTTAAGCGGCTCATCAGGCATATTGGGCAATGTGGCTTACAAATGTATTTACTTGTCTTCTTCAGGTTTGATCTAGGTTTGATAAAAGTATTATGATTTGCAAACTTTGAATAAAATAGCATAAATATTGACACTTTGCGAGGTATTAGAAGGTTCATCGGATTTGATCTATGCTAGCTAAACATTTTTGGACGAATTTGAATATTCCATTGCTTCATTCATTTGAGGTACTAAAAACATTAGACTAAAATATTATTCTGTGCGATGTTTGGTTAAAATCATATAATACGGTCGGATATTATTATAAAATTTATATTCAGAAAATTTTTGACAATTTTATGAGGGAGCTACTAGAATGACCATAATTTAAATTTAAAAAGAAATCTTACGATGGGCAAATTTTAGATGAAATTAGTTACTCTCTTCAAGAGTTGTAAATCAGAAACATTGAGTGGATTAATGCAACTATCGGATATAGAGGTTCATAATTGACATGTTCCAGAACTGCAAGAATGTTAACTATTGCTTTCGGTGTTATAAAGGAAAAATGTGTAATCGTAGTAGGAATTTGTACATTACTTTCATTTTTGAACAGGGCAAAAATTATTCATTATTTTTTTCCTAAACGATATTTTATTGCAAGCTACAACGAAATGTGTTTAGGTAGAACAGTAGAGAATATTTTTTTTAATTGCAGCTCCCTAAAGTATGCTTTTATTTAGTCTAACATATTTGTGTTATTGTTGCCACTCTCATGTAAGACTGACTGATAGAAATAATATGATGCATGTTCATTTAGATATCCAATTTATGAAGTTCGTATATTTCTGTTCGGCTTTAAGTTGGTCTATCGGAAGGTTTTTATTTCCTGAAAAAGCAAAGAAACGCCGAATTACAGAAACTTAGGTTCATGGCACAATGAATAGGTAGTGGGTAATTTCTACTTGAATTCGATGTGCAGTGTTGCCAATCATTTGAAATATTATATGGAAAATTTTGACAGATAATCGAAACAAAAACAACGGTTTTTGTTCTGATACATCACCTTATTATTGCATCATGCTTACGTTATACGCATCCGAAACCCTCCAAAAAGCAGGAATTCCTAATTACAACCAAAACGGTGCGAAGAAGGGACGGGAGATTTATATGGGTGCAATGCAAGGATGCGAAATGAAATTATTCAAATTGTACTGGCTTTCAATAAAATGTGTACTTTTTTCAGTCCGATTGTACTTTTTATATATTTTTTAATACAATTTTTATTGTTATTATCAATTAATATATAGATAAGATTAACACATATAAGATTAACACATATATATAGATAAGATTAACACATATAAATTAACAAAAAGGTAGAGGGTGGCCAAAAAAAGACTGAAGGATTAAAAATGGGTTAAAAATTGTCTCTTGCGAGTTATTTACTGATTTTTGGTGATAAATCATGGCTACAAATGTTGTGCAGAAACGCGTCAAAATCATTGAATTTTTCTTATTCTTCTGGAAGGTGAATTATTACAACTCAACTAAAATATCGTCGTCATTTTAATGTCCGACCAGCACCCACTCAAACATGATTAGGAACTTAGTCTCCCGTTTTGATGAACATGGAAGATCTTCCAGGAAGAGATCGATCTGTGCGCAATGAAGCAGTTGTGGATGCTGTACGACAGCATCTCTACTCGTCGTCGTTGTACTCAGATGGGAATCTCCAGAACATTCCTGCAAAGAATTTTGAAGCGGGATCTTAAAATGTTTCCGTATAAAATTCAAATGGCACAGCAACTGCCCCAAGACCATCAGGCCTGCAATGTGCTTTTCGAATAATTTCCAGAGATTGTGATTTTGCTTGCCCTCCACGTTCACCAGATTTGACCGCTCCAGACTTTTTTTGCGGGGCTATTTGAAGGGAGTTGTGTTTATCAATAAACCTCAACCAAGTCAAGAGCTTAAGTACAACTTTCAAGCAGAAATAAGCAATTTGGAACCAGAAACCCTACGGGCAGTAATGGAAAATGCGGTTAAAAGAGTCAATTTTTGTTTGCAAGAAAATGGACACCATTTGAGAAATGTTATATTTCACACTTAAATGTAAAAATTTCCATGAATTAAATATTTACAAACTTAAAAAAATTATCATTATTTTTAATTCTTCAGTCCTTTTTGGGCCACCCTGTACATAGAAATTCAGCTATATCTAAATCTAAACCGATTTCAACTAAACTTGCCACAAGTTATGTTATAGTAACTTCAGTACGTAGTGCAAAATTTTGTTCCGATTGGACCCACGTTGACGAAGCATTTATATTCAACTTCTAGGTTATACTAACTTCAGTACGTTGTGCAAAATTTGTGTCAATTGTGTGTAAAATCGGACGAAAATATACTTGTAGAAGCTATATCAAAATCTGAACCCATTTCAATGAGACTTGTCAGAGATTAACAAATGTTAATACAGTTCATTGTACCAAATTGTGTGGCAATCAGACAAACTTTGGGTCTTTAGTGCACAATTTACATACACTCGGACGAAAATATATATGAGAGCTATATCTAAATCTGAACCGATTTTCACGAAACTTAACACACATCATTCTACACCTAATTCAGTACGTTATACCAAATTTCGTACAAATCGAAAGATATAGAGGGTATTTGGTGGATCATTTACAATAAATCGGACGAAAATATATATGGGAGCTATATCTAAATCTGAACCGATTTTCAGGAAACTTAACACACATCATTCTAGACCTAATTCATTACGCCGTGTGAAATTTCGTGCAAATCGAAAGATATAGAGGGTATTTGGTGGATCATTTACAATAAATCGGACGAAAATATATATGGGAGCTATATCTAAATCTGAACCGATTTTCAGGAAACTTAACACACATCATTCTAGACCTATTTCATTACGCCGTGTCAAATTTCGTGCAAATCGAATGATATATAGGGTATTTGGTGGACCATTTACATTAAATCGGACGAAAATATATATGGGAGCTATATCTAAATCTGGACCGATTTTCAGGAAATTTAACACACATCATTATAGACCTAATTCATTATGCTATGCCAAATTTCGTGCAAATCGAAAGATATATGGGGACTTTGGTACACCATTTTCATTAAATCGGACGAAAATATATATGGGAGCTATATCTAAATATGGAACGATGTTTACGAAACTTACAAACATATGCACAAAGGTATAATACCCTGTAGCACAAAGATATTTATCAGACTCCAAGAGCATGGAATGCTAAATTACCACCACTATAACCACTATACCAAACATCTTAAGAGTATTAACCACAAATGTACCAAATTTTAAAGCTCTACCAGATGAAAAATCAATTATTCTCATTATGAATATTTACCTTATTTCGAGATGTGACAACTGAATAGTAGACCCAAGTTTTTTTCACAAACATGCAAAAATAACGACATATTTTTGAAGAGAATTTATTTTCTAATATCGATAATACCTTGTATTTTTATTTAGAAATAAATAGTTTTTAGTGTTTAGTTTTTAGTATTTAGAAATAGTTTGTATTGCTACTAATTATTTCTATAATTTGCAAAAAAATATGACACATGTTAGGAACTATTTTAATGGGCGAACTAAATAAAATATAAACAGAATGACAGACAACATAATTATAATTACGGGAGTTTTTTGTGAAAATTATTACCATATACACGTACATCAATTTATAATTTAATTGTAATACTTAGTTGAGTCACAATATTGAAAATAAAAAAAAAAACAAACGAACGAACAATTTGTTAATGATTATAATTGCCATAAGTTTTAACGTTAATATACTATTCACATTTTTAAATTAAACACCTAATAAAAATTAAATTTGCAATTAACAAATTAGTACATACCAACATATAATGTATGTCGCCAATATTTGAAATTGTAACAAATGGAAAATTTTGGCAGAAAGTTTGTGGAATTGTTTTGAAAATTATTGAAGCAAAAACGAGGAAGTTAAATTTGTTGCTGATACCCAATATGGATTATTACAGAACGAAATATGTGTCAAATATAAACATTTTGTAAATTGTTCGAATTTGCGAGAAATTATCATTGTGTAGCATTAGCAAAATCAAAAATGTTCCTTCCATAAATATAACATAAATAGATGATTAAGTTATAAAACAATGTTTTATCTATAAAAATGGAGCAAGAAAAATGTATACTAACACATCAATTGAGAACGGCTGGACCGATTTGAGTCAAAATTTCTTTCAGTAGTCGGTAATTACAGCGGGAAGGTTTTTATGAAAGAAAAATTTGAGAAAAATCCACGGAAATCTTGCAAAAATTATTTTATAGAAACGGTTGGACCGAAAGTTTTTAATGAAAGAACCTTTTGAGAAAAATCTGCGAAAATGTTGCAAAATATATTTTGAAAGATATTAGCATTTCCACAGATTTTATATCGAACGTTTATGGTTTTATCTTTTCGTAGTTCTTTCTGGACATATTTTGCGCGAAAATGGGCAGTGTATATCTTTAAGTAATTGTCAATTATGGAAAATTCTCAAAAATTCTGCAATTAATTGGATTATATGTTTGTATGTTACCGATAGACGCAAAAACCACTGAACAGATGTTAATGAGATTTACACAGTATGTCATGACGTGTCCTGAACGTAACATAGGTTATATAACTTCTAAAATTCCGCGTGGATGTAGAATTATAGCATCAAGATTTCTGTACATGTAATATGCGTATATCTTTAGAACGGTAGATACCGTCTTCAAAATTTGACTGAATAACGTAGGTGTAAATACACATCATCTATACAAAAATGAGCGTACGATTAGGGAAAATACACTCCCCGTTGCATTTAACTAATTTGCATACAGCATTTTTTGTTTGATTAGTCAGAAACCTCTCAACAGATTTTACTGCACCCCATGGAAGTACGATATGCAAAATAAACATTCAAAATTCAGCGATGACGAATAGTTATAGCATCAACCGTAATCATACCTCTGAACTAATATTTATTTTTTATGCACATATCTGAATATCTTGAATAAGCCTTTTTATAAAAGTATATATTATACTCAGATAAGTACACATCCAATCTTAAATGACCAGGAAGTAAAATTTGATCAAAATCAGCAATTTTCGACTCATAATTTTTTATCCGGATGATGGATTAAAAGTTATAATAATCTGAAATCTGTGGTGGGTTATCATCATAGCTGACCTGAAAACAAAATGTGTACATTATTTGAGAAATTAAGTTTAGTTGATCAAACGGATATTACTAAAACTATTATATCGAGGATGTATAGAGGAAACTACTTACTCAATAGCCACAAAATTCTATCTCGGAACTTGAAATTGTTTTGCTAAAAATACCAAGGTATATACAGTAAAGAACATGATACAACCATGAGTTAAGAAGAAGGGATCCCAGCCATATAATGGGAAATCAGATGAGAATACAGACATAAAGGTAGGTGGTAATGCGAATGAAGGATTTTAATGGCCTTTGAACGATTAATGGAAAACATGTGAATATTGTAGAAAATATGTTAGTGTATAATCCTATTGAGACAAGTCAATCTGTTTCAAATAACGTATACAATAACCAGTTGCTACGATATTAGTACTGATACATTACACTTCGAATTATATATAGTCGAACAGTAATTGGGGCTACTATAATACCTATATCAATCCTATCAATAAATAGTAGCATTTAAACTTAATCACTTTAGTAGGGCAGCGAAGCGCCACGGGTCCAGCTAGTTTTAATATAGATCATTTGTACACATGTTAAATTCGTAAATGTTTATTAGAAAATACAGTCAACGACCGATATAGAGAATGATATATTGCCAAGTCCATTCTTTATATCGAAAAATTCGTTATAACGCGAAGATTTTTTAAGGTGTAATTTTATTACACCCTTCACCATAGTGTGGTATAGGGTATTATGTCTTTATGCATATGTTTGTAACATGCAAAAAGAGATAGACACATGTTTGCTTGGGAATATGCATAGAATCACTTTCGATTTATGCATGTCCGTCCGTCTGTCTATCCATGTTAAATTGTAAACAAAGTACAGGTCGCATTTTTGACAATCATTCGCTCGCGAATGATTCAAAATACATACTAATCGTTTTGTGCTCATTTTAAGAATGAATTTGTGGTGATAAATTCTTTGCCAAACGAACATTTGCCAAAGAATGGTCGCACACACATAACAAACGAGTGAGAACACACAACAACGTTCGTTCTTTCGGTGGTTGAAATTCTTTCTGACATTCTCTCACGAATGAAAACAAACATTCCCGAATTCTCGCGAATGCTCAAAATGGCAACAACAATAACAACAAACGTTCGTGAACTCAATATTTGTTGGACATGTGTTTTGTTATTCCACACACATTCTTTCGTTATTTGTGTGTGTTTTTATAATATTTTTGTTTGTTGTTGTTTTAAACAGTGCTCGCGAGCATTCGGGAACATTTGTTTTTTGACTTTTTCAAAAGAATGTTCTTCAGCAACAAATTCTCCCGAAAGAATGAATCGACGACGCTTGCAGCGAAATTTTATCATTCGTGAATTTTTCGTACAATGCGAACATTCGGGAGAGAATGCAAATGCTTGTGCATTCATTGTAACTTTGTCATTCGCGATAAATAGAAAACATTCGAATTCTCGCCCATGAGCATTCGTGAGAAAGAACGCACCCTGATTTTGATGAGGATGAAATTTGGCACAGCCCATTCATTTGGCCCAAGGACGAACCCTATTGAAATGGGGAAAAATCGCTTCAGATTCCGATATAGTTCCCATATCTATTTTCGTTCTATTTAATGTAAATGGTGCACCAAAGTCCCTCTATCTCTTTAGATTTGCAAAAAAGTTGGCATAGCGTGCTAAATTAAGCCTAGAATGATGTGGGTTAAGTTTCGTAAAAATCGGTTCAGATTTAGATATAGCTCCCATATATATTTTCGTCCATTTTAAGTTGAATATTGCACCAGAGTCCCTTTATATCCTTCGATTTGCACAAAATTTGATATAGTGCACTGTATTGAGTCTACAATAATGGGTGGTAAGCTTCGGGAAAATCGGTTCAGATTCCGATATAGCTCCCATATATATTTTCGTTCGATTTAATGTAATGGACCACCAAAGTCCCTATATATCTGTCGATTTGCACAATATTGGGCATAGCGTATAGAATTAAGCCTAGAATGATGTGTGCTAATTTTCGTGAAAATCAGTTCAGATTTAGATATAGCTCCCATACATTGTTTCATCCGATTTAAAAAAAATGGTGCACAAAACTTATGAAATTTTACACAACGTACAAAATTGAGCATGGAATGACGTAAATACGTTTTATAGAAGTACGGACATAGCCCATATATATTTCCGACCCGCTAAGTGTTAATTGAGCTCCAAATATTAAAAGGGTGTTCGATTAATATTTGCTTTCAATCGATTTACATAATTTTGTCCCATTCTAAGTCGGTTCACATTTAGATAAAGATCACATATTTTAGTTCATCCAATTTTATGTTAATGGTCCTTCAATGTCTGTTAGGATGCATCTGTTTAATATATCCACAGTGGTGAAGGGTATTATATAGTCGGCCCGCCCGGCTTTACTACTTTCCTTACTGTTTTTTTTTTATAAAATTGCATTATTTCTTTAATTTATAATTTTTGATATTCCAGAAATCTGTTTGTCGTCCAAAAATGAGATAAATGATGTAGTTCTATAAAATGATTCGGAGTTCGAACTCATTACATTTAACAAGTAGAAGGGTTGATACGCAAACAACCCTTCTTCTACCCCAAATTTGTTGGGAACAATTTTTGGTTTCCATGTATATTTTGTGAAACATTGTTTGACTTTTGCAGATACCATATCTACAAATCTTATACATATTGATAGCTACTCATCTCCGAAAATATCCGAGGTTTCATCCGCCAAAACCGAAAATAATACAGCTCTTTTCATTTCTTCTACAATAGACTTCTGTATTCTCCAATTATTTCTATATAATCGTTCTGTATTCTGGGACTCAGGTATAGCCCTTCTAAACCCGGTACACGTGTCCAGTGTTGCAAGTTTTTTAATCATGATTTTTATATCCTTCACCACGCTGCACAGTGTCACGACCGCGGCCAAAAATTATCAAAACCAAGTACCACGGTTGACAAAATTTTACAAAGCACTCCAATTAGAATAAATATGAAATGTTATATCGATATGTCGACTAGTTTTGTCTCTACAAAGGTTAGAATAAATATGAAATGTTATATCGATATGTCGACTAGTTTTGTCTCTACAAAGGTTCAAATCTAATAATTATTTATAAACTGATTTTTTACCATATTTTCGAAAAATGGGAGTGTTTTTCTGATGCTCCAATATTTGAATATTGAAATTAACGGTTATTATAAAAGTGTTTATTTTGGTTGCTGTGGATGTAAAAACTAGGATTCGCTTTAGTTTGTATGTATATAGATATCATATGGTGCATACAGTCGTCCACACTTGTTGTACTTAGTTCATCAAATTTGTAAAACAAATTTTGAAATTAGTGAAGCAGAAAAAAAGTTTAAAAAAGTTTAGCTCTAATTTTTTTTTATTTGAGTGGTGAAAAGTGTGTTATTTAAGGAATACAAAAAATTAGCTGCGGAGACCTGCGGTCCTAAGAGTTATTTAACTTTTTTGGTGACCACCTTATGAAGAAATATGGCATATTCATAAAATGGTTAGAAGCGAATGGTCCAATATTTTATGTATACAATTAAATAAGTAATTGAGGGTCAAATAGGAAGGAGAAGATGGATTCAGAACATAGTAATAATACGATATTTTAATTTCAGTCAGCTTGAAGATTATACTTATTTATCAGATCATTGGAGACATAATCTTATAATCTAAATTTAGAGGTCGCACATGAATTACCTTTGTGGAAAGTTCATACAGAAAAATATTAGTTCACTAAAAATTCTCTCCACTAAAAATTATAAATATGGGTCCCTGTTTTCGGATAGCCCCCATATAAGGGTGCCCCCTAATTTTCTGTATTTTAGGGTTCTTGAGCGCGGTTTTCAACTGAATTCGCTGAAATTTGGTACATTGGATTCTTCTTATTGGTACATTGGATTCTTCTTATTGGGTGGCAAATCTCTATACTAAAACCAGTGAGCGGAGCAGTATAGTCGGGTCCATTTCATACCTTAAATATTAACCGATCTTTTCCAAAAACAATAGGGGTCTTCATTGGCCAGAACCCATCCTACATAAAAAATTTCGTGAAGATTGGTCCATAACTGTATCGTGTTTACAAATTATAATGGACAGACGGACGGACGGACAATTTACAAGATACGTCAATTTTTTCGGGTAACCCTCATATAAGGGTACCCCCCAATTATCGGCATTTTAGGGTTCTTGAGCGCGGTTTTCAACCGAATTTGGTATTTTGTAGTCGTATATGGTAACAGATCTCCCCACCCCCTCTTTTTAGGGGAAGTCCCCATATAACCCCCTTTTTTATATTACCATAATTATTTGATTTGTTGCGGATGGGTAGTCGTTAAGGGGAATAGTCAATTTTTACCCTACAAAGACTATTTAGCTATCTGTTGTAAGCATTCCGCCTTCTAAAGATATTGTGATAAAAGAAAACTCAAACATGACTATAATGACATATATCGGCAGACATTTAGCCATCTGTACTTAGTTCATCAAATTTGTAAAACAAATTTTGAAATTAGTGAAGCAGAAAAAAAGTTTAAAAAAGTTTAGCTCTAATTTTTTTTTATTTGAGTGGTGAAAAGTGTGTTATTTAAGGAATACAAAAAATTAGCTGCGGAGACCTGCGGTCCTAAGAGTTATTTAACTTTTTTGGTGACCACCTTATGAAGAAATATGGCATATTCATAAAATGGTTAGAAGCGAATGGTCCAATATTTTATGTATACAATTAAATAAGTAATTGAGGGTCAAATAGGAAGGAGAAGATGGATTCAGAACATAGTAATAATACGATATTTTAATTTCAGTCAGCTTGAAGATTATACTTATTTATCAGATCATTGGAGACATAATCTTATAATCTAAATTTAGAGGTCGCACATGAATTACCTTTGTGGAAAGTTCATACAGAAAAATATTAGTTCATGGCATGGGATATGCAAAGTGCAGTACAATATCTTTTGAGCGACTTTCACAAGATGCTAACAAGACATGCCAACAAATAATTAGTAGCAGCTGGAACTTTTGTTAAAGCCGAGTTAAATAAGGATTTTATTCAGTATTTTATATTACAATTCGACCTTGTAATATCCTTAAACAGCCATAAAGTAAAGGCCCGAGGTTATAACGTAGATGATACTAAATCGTACATTTGGGAAGACAATATTATATATATATATATATATGAAGTGTGTTTTGAAAATTTCGTGAATGATAAAAAAGTAATTTATTATTTACTAAAGGATATCAAATATTTATTATATTATAATAAAAATAACAAAAATAAAACTACTATACTTAATTTAGCTGCATATAACGAAAGTAACATTTTTAGGGACTTTTGTTATGGTAGGTACCTGAAATATGGGCCAACAACTAAATTACAACACCTCTTACTGTCTTCGTCCAAATTTGATGTAATTTGGACGAAGACATGAAAATGTTCATGGAATTTGGATGAATATAAACAATTTATAGGTCCAAAAAGGGGATTTTCAAGACCCTTTATATGGGAGGTATATCAAATCTTGGTCCGATCTACCCAGTTTTTGGTCCGTTGCTTTATAGGCATAAGTAAATATAAATTGCCAATTTTAATGAATATGAAAGATTATATAGTCCAAAATAGTAAAATTTTCAAGACCCTTTGTATGGGAGGTATATAAAATCTTGGTCCGATCTTTTTTGGTCAGTTGCTTTATACATCGTTAAAAAATACTAATTAACGTTTTTAAATAAATTAATGTAAAAAGTCTGTTTATTTGTGAAAATTATATGGGGATTCCCAAAAATGTCACTGACATCAAATTGTATCATTTGACTATTCATACTGAATTTGCGATGATTCAGTGTGTAATAATTGGTTTTCATACCCTCCACCATAGTATGGAGGGTATATTAATTTTGTTTTTCCGTTTGTAACTCATCGAAATAATCATTTCCGACCCTATAAAGTATATATATTCCTGATCAGCGTAAAAATTTATGACGATATAGCCATGTCCGACTGTTTGTTGTAATCACTCTGCAGGCAGGTGAAGTTCGAAGATGGGCTTTATCGGTCCACGTTTAGGCAAAGCTCCCATATAAGGGTACCCCCCAATTTTCGGTATTTTGAGGTTCTTGAGCGCGTTTTTCAACTGAATTCGCTGAAATTTGGTACATTGAGTTCTTATTGGGTAGAAAATCTCTCCACTAAAAATTATAAATATGGGTCCCTGTTTTCGGATAGCCCCCATATAAGGGTGCCGCAAATTTTGCGGTATTTTGAAGGGTTTGATCGCATTTTTCGACCGAATTCGCTGAAATTTGGTACTTTGAGTTCTTATTGGGTAGAAAATCTCTCCACTAAAAATTATAAATATGGGTCCCTGTTTTCGGATAGCCCCCATATAAGGGTGCCCCCTAATTTTCTGTATTTTAGGGTTCTTGAGCGCGGTTTTCAACTGAATTCGCTGAAATTTGGTACATTGGATTCTTCTTATTGGTACATTGGATTCTTCTTATTGGGTGGCAAATCTCTATACTAAAACCAGTGAGCGGAGCAGTATAGTCGGGTCCATTTCATACCTTAAATATTAACCGATCTTTTCCAAAAACAATAGGGGTCTTCATTGGCCAGAACCCATCCTACATAAAAAATTTCGTGAAGATTGGTCCATAACTGTATCGTGTTTACAAATTATAATGGACAGACGGACGGACGGACAATTTACAAGATACGTCAATTTTTTCGGGTAACCCTCATATAAGGGTACCCCCCAATTATCGGTATTTTAGGGTTCTTGAGCGCGGTTTTCAACCGAATTTGGTATTTTGTAGTCGTATATGGTAACAGATCTCCCCACCCCCTCTTTTTAGGGGTAGTCCCCATATAACCCCCTTTTTTATATTACCATAATTATTTGATTTGTTGCGGATGGGTAGTCGTTAAGGGGAATAGTCAATTTTTACCCTACAAAGACTATTTAGCTATCTGTTGTAAGCATTCCGCCTTCTAAAGATATTGTGATAAAAGAAAACTTAAACATGACTATAATGACATATATTGACAGACATTTAGCCATCTCCTCAATATAGTGATACTTCCTGAAGGAAAGAATTGAGATAAAGAATTAAAATATTGGGTTCAATATTGGCATATACCTGTCATTAATTAGGCATAGCCCTCATATAATGATATCCCCAAATATTCACTATTTCCTACACTATGTAATCAATATTGGTTCCCCTTTAGGCATCGCCTCATATAACTTTGTAATCTAAATTACAGTAGTTTGAGGATTTTATACTCTACCATGCGTTATCAGTATCAGCCTACTTTTTGGATCTTACAGATTTTAGGAAAAATCCCCATTAAAAATTGCTGAAGTTTGTATTTGGTGTACATAATGGTTTACATAAATCGGTTTGTAGAATTATCGGTATACGCACACTTTTTGGTATGTTCCCTATATTTTCATTGCATGTATCTGTCAGTATGGTGGAGGGTATCCAAAATTCGGCCCGGTCGAACTTAACGCTTTTTCACTTGTTTTAATTGATATTTTGTTATATGGTGTGATGGGTGTCCATCATTACCACAACAATCCTCTCTAATAAAAAATCTTATTGTCTTGATTGGCCAAATAATCTGTGCCTACCATATCACATCAGTAAAATTGGTCACATTAATTGGATAATAATTTTCATTCCGAATTTTTCATTTAGCAGTATATTTAAATAAATTCACTAAAGTTCATTGCCAGCAAAATTGATGGCCGCAGATCTTTGAATAGGTATATAAATATGTGATGAGGCATTCGATGTGTCAACAGTTTGATTTTAGAACGCTAATAAATAATTTAGGAGAACGGAAGCTTAATTCGCACGAAAATGTCACTAATTACATATTTGACAATAATTTGTTCATCGTTGATAATGGTAAATATCATAAAATATGGTAGATAAATTTCATAGTAGTGAATTGCAGGATCATGCAAGAGGATACACGAAGAAAATGTATTAAAGAAAAATGTTGTTGTTGTTTTTACAAATAGAAAAGTGCTTCTTTTGATTTGCCAAAACTTATAAAACTGTGGACACTTTACGCAAAAATAAATAAAAAATTCGTTCGTGCGCGTTGAGACCATCTAAAATCGGCCATGTCAAAACATACAGGAGGATTTTTAAACCCTCAACCTTATGGCTAATTGGTGGTATATGCACTGTTATACGACAAAAATATGCCTCATCGAAATATTGGTTTTAGACCCTATTGTCCTTTGTCTGTCGGTTACACTCGATGGGAGTAACCGATTTCATCCCAGCTTTGCACATCATAATATTTTTTCCAATATCAGTTTTGTTACAAATTCCGGCTGGGACCTCCAACATACGGAAAATGATGGCTATGTGCATACATGAACCTCAATTGACCATTTGTTGGCGAAGAAAAAAATGAAAGCCAATAAATGTTGGCGGAACCCACAATTTACGATTTTTTTATACCATTCATCATGAGTTATGTATTTAAAATACCAAAAAAAAAAAAACGATCAGGAAGTGTGGGTTATGTCACGGCGAAATGGTGCCAAACTAACGAAGATTGGGATACACGATACGATACGATTTGATATGATAATGAGATACGAAAATATCAAATTAGTGTCACTTTAGTTGAAAAACGTGCCTTATATCCCCAAAATACTGAATACCTACCAATATTGTTATTGAGGTCCATCTTAAAGCATGGGTCAATTTCTTTTATTTTTGATAGGGAGATTTTTTAATATTTATATCCTTCACCACACTGTGGTACAGGGTATTGTGTCTTTGGGCATATGTTTGTAACATGCAAAGGAATCGGTTCCTTTTGAGAATATGCATAGAATCACTTTCTAAGTCGATTTACGCATGTCCGTCTGTCCGTCCATGTTAAATTATAAACAAAGTACAGGTCGCATTTATTATTCGAAATGCATGAAATTTGGCACAGCTCATTTTCGTCCGATTTAAGGTAAATGGTGCGCCAAATTCCCTAAACAGCTTTCGATTTGCACGAAATTTGGCATAACGTACTGAATTGAGCCTAGAGTGATGTCTGCCAAGTTTAGAGAAAATCGTTCCAGATTTAGATATAGCTCCCATATATAGTTTCGTCCGATTTAAGGTAAATAGTGCACTAACGACCCTATATATCTGTCGATTTGGTACAACGTACTGAATTGAGCCTAGAATGATGTCTGCCAAATTTCGTAAAAATCGGTCCAGATTTAGATATAGCTCCCATATATAGTTTTGTCTGATTTCATGTAAATGGTGCACCAAAGTCCCTATATATCTTTCGATATCTCCGAAATTTGACATAACATACTGAATTGAGCCTAGAGTGATGTCTGCCAAGTTTCGTGAAAATCGGTTCAGATTTAGATAAAGCTCCCATATATATATTTTCATCCGATTTAAGGTAATTGGTAATGTCTTTCGATTCGCACGAATTTTGGTATAGGGTACTGAATTAAGTCTAGAATGATGTTCCTAAGCTTCGTGAAAAGATCCATAGCTAGGCCGATTGACACAACGTACTGATGTAATATAAATTAGTCTCTGGCAAGTTTCCCTGAAATACGTTCAGATATAGATATATAACAAAAACGCGTCGTCTGTTGTTCACCAAAGTGGTGAAGGGTATCATATAGTCGGCCCAGTCCGACTTCACTACTTGTCTTACTGGTTTTTTGACACGAATATATGAAATTAAATACATTTTAGTAGAAAAACGTTATTGAGGGGTGCTTGTCCATACTAACAAATTTTGATAGGGAGATTTGACCTATAAAGAATACAAAATAAAAAAGTGCATTCAATAGGACAGAATATCGTTTTCAAATTCTCTAATCATAAGTTGGAGTGTATATCGAATTACTCATTCCATTTGCAACACCTGGATGAATTTGATATATATATATATATATAATCAGAATAAAATTCTATTTTTAGGCTGTTAGCCGCACATTTCTACCAAAAAAAAAAAAAAAAAAAAAAACTCTAAAAACTCTAATAGCCCCCAAATAAAAGTCCCACCAAATTTCGGTGTGCATTTCTGCAAAAAGAGGATCATAATAGGTCATATATTTTTGGCATAACCCCTCATATAAAGGTCAATGGTTGTAATTATGTAGAAGTCCCGATTAAGGGTACCCCACGCATTATCGGTTTCAAAAAAATTAATTTTTTATTTTGATTTAATTTGAAGTTACACTAATTCAAGAATGTCCCTATCAATTTTCAAGTGAAAATCTCCAGAACCCTTGAAGATATAACCGATTTTTTGTGTCAGCATCAGGTTACAACAAGAGGGCTTCTCAAACTTAAAGAGCGTTTTCCTCCAAACAGCGTTTTTACGAATAGCGGGCACGATAACTCAAAAACTAATAACCCAATCGATTTCAAATTTTGGGACGTTTCTCTGTGAGTATATAGCTATAGTATGAGCTAGGATAAAGCCAATCGGTGAAGATCTTCTTTATTTTTTAACTTAGTTTGTGGTCAAAAATAGGCGATTTTCCAAAATATGTTTTTCAAAGTTCCGCCATTTTGTTAATTGTTGTGCGAAGTCTATAATCCTAGTTCATACCAAAGCCAGGCATGTACTATTTCTAACACCGTTGGAATTTTCGGATTCCCATGTTCCAGTGACATTAAGGACATTCCTTTGATCACAAAAAACAACAACAACAATTTTTGGTAAATTATTTTTCTTCCTTTTTAAATCTTCAAATATATATGTGCAAAGATACAAACCTTAACATGCATTGGTATTCATTTACCAGCCCATTTAAAATCTTAAAAATAAACAAGTGAAAAAACGTTAAGTCCGGCCGGGCCGAACTTTGGATATCCTCCACCACAGGTATACTGACAGGTATTTAAAATGAAAAAGTGGACCGATATTTAAAATTTTTAATAGAGATATTTGGTACCCAATAAGAACCCAATGTACCAAATTTCAGCGAATTCGATTGAAAATCGCGCTCAAGAACCTCAAAATACCGAAAGTTGGGGGTGCCCTTATATGGGGGCTACCAGAAAAAGTGGGCCGATAATTATAATTTTTAGTAGAGATATTTGTTACCCAATAAGAACCCAATGTATCAAATTTCAGCGAATTCGGTTGAAAATCGATCTCAAGAACCTCAAAATATCGAAAATTTGGGGGGTACCCTTATATGGGGGATAACCGAAAACATTGACCTAAATTTATAATTTTTTTTGAGAGATTTGGTACCTACTAAGAACTCAAAATACTAAATTACAGCCAATTCGGTGGAAAAATATGATAAAAACCCGGAAAATACTGGAAATTAGGAGGTACAGTTATATGGGGGCTACAAAAAAAAAAGTGGACCTATATTTAAAATTTTTTGTGGATACATTTACTACCCAATAAGAACCCAATGTACCAAATTTCAGCGTATTCGGTTGAAAAACGCGCTCAAGAACCCCAAAATACCGAAAATTGGGGGGTACTGTTATATGGGAGCTATACCTAAACGTGGACCAATATATCCCATCTTCGAACTTGACCTGCCTGCAAACAAAATACAAACCTATGCAAAATTTCAGCACACTATCTCAATTCCTTCAAAAGATAGCGTGACGGACATGGCTAGATCGTCTTAGAATTTTTTCCTGATCAAGAATATTTATATTTATAAGGTCGGGAATGAATATTTCGATGAGTTACAAGCGGAATGACAAAATTAATATACCCTCCATACTATGATGGAGGGTATAAAAATCGAGAATGGGGAGTCTAGTTCTCCAACTTTAATTTTATACGAGTTACACATGGTTCGAGGTTATGTTCGCCGGATAGAAATTAATCACGTTTTTACTTGTTGTTTTTGAATATCTATAGAAGATCTTTATACTATATAAAATATTATACATTTATATACTTTTTTAAGATTATATGTATTAAGTATAATTACCCTTAAATCTACAGATAAAGATAGAAATATCACTCTAAATTTAATACTATGTTATAGAAAAAAAGGTTCAATAACATTTCTCTCTTTGTATTTATTTTCAGACTACTCAATCATACTACAATCCACAATTTCCTTTTCCATTCCCCGTTTACGTAACACCTCCGACATTTGAAGTCGTACCAACATTTTCTGATATAGGACCATCCGCGTACGCAACATCGAACCCGCAACTACCTTACTATTATCCACAAAATAATCAGAAAATGCGTATCTGGCCCTATGTTATAGATTCGTACATGGAAAATGAAATGCCTCAAATGCAGTATCCATATCTGCCGACGTTGCCGCAGAATTGGTATCCGGGCAAAAAGTAGTAAATAAAAAATACTAGTTTTTTTCATTGTAAATACGTTAAATTCTTGTTTAAAATTCGGCAAATAAATTTGCAGATTTTTGTAGGCATATTTATGTAAAATGAAATAAACAAATTTGTATAAAATATTGGCATATGCATTTTACATAATAAATATTTTATAGGTTTTAGTAGGCAATTTTTTTATTAGCAAACTGTTTTGGCATTGGAATGCCAATCGTGAAATTTATTTTCAATTTCTCTACTAACTTCAGCTTATGTTGATATCTTAAAAAATACATAGATATAAGACATAAGAGAACTTAGTAATTTGTTGATGGACATATTTCATTAAAAGCAAATACAAACTTAAATTTTACCCTAAAAACTTTAGTGTGGTCATATCAAAGATCACAATTATTTTTAATTAATGTCAACATTACGTGCATGCACAACATCAACACCTGGTTAAAAGGGTCACCTTTCAATCAATGAAATAATGCGACACAATAAAAACGACCTGGTGTAACATATTGTAGTTGTCCATATAACATACTTTTTATTTTATTTCAAAAATACGGTAATGTTTACATATATTTAGTATTAAATGTGGAATAATAATTATAATGAAAAATATTGTAGCTATTACCTAATGAATTGAAGCAATTGAGGAGTGATAAAATATTATGTTGTAACTGTACTAATCAGACCGTCAGCGTAATGAGGAAATATAGAGATTGATTTGGCAACAAATAAAAACTTCGTTATGTTGGGTATCAAATTTTTATAACTTCTAACATGAGGTGCTCATTCCAAATACCTAAAATAGGCCTACCAGTTATATGGAAGCTATGCCATTATTATGTGCCAAGAGGTTTTTTTATCCTACGAAACAACAATATGTCAATTACAGACACTCAGCAAAGTGCCTGCAACTTTTTAGAATAGTGATATTTTCCATTCATACAGAAATTACACTCAAACCAGTAAGGAAGGTAGTAAAGTCGGACTGGGCGATGCCCTTCACCACTTTAGGTAT
Source organism: Musca vetustissima (assembly GCF_032173495.1). Classification (NCBI taxonomy): domain Eukaryota; kingdom Metazoa; phylum Arthropoda; class Insecta; order Diptera; family Muscidae; genus Musca; species Musca vetustissima. Next base: position 158,005 of record NW_026880928.1, on the reverse strand, counting down.
ATTTATACCCTACACAACTATGTTGTCAGGGTATTATAGCTTTGTGCAGCCCCAAGAGTTTGTAACGCCGCGAAATATTGGTCCTAGACCCACCTTTAAGTATACCGATCGTCATATCTCGACTAGCTGAGTCGATCTAGACATGTATGTCCGTCCGTCCGTCCGTCTGTCCATTATAATTTGTGGACCAATCTTCACGAAATTTTTCATGTAGGGAGGGTTCGGCCCAATGAAGACCCCTATTGTTTTTGGTAAAGATCGGTTAATATTTAGGGGATGAAATGGACCAAATACTTAATTTTTTTCGGTTTTTCTGGTCGCTTCAGAGGCCGCAATTATGGTCTAAACATCGCGAATTTTTGCATGGAGAAGGGGATCGGACCAACGAATAAGCTTGCATATAATAAGCCTGCATGTTGTTGATAAAGATCAGTTAATATTTAGCGTGTCAAATCGACCCTGACTTTTGTGTGAAAAATGTTAAAATTTGCATTCTATGGCGTATGTATTTAAACCTGAATGACATAGACCCGAGAAGTTGATAGTATATCCGAAGAGGAGTGGTTGACCTTTAAATTGATACAAACTATATTGCCAAATGTGCTCGGATGTGGGAGTTACTCTTAAATATTTACAGGTGCTTACGTATTCTGATATTATTTAGTAACCCGTTACCACACAGGAGGGCGGAAATATAGCGCTGATCGCTTTAAAATATTTCATGAGGTTCCAGTTATGGCCAAGGGTAACGCCTACAATTTTCGGTGATGATCAGATAATAATATTGGGATAAAGTGGACCGAAAACATAATTTTTTGTGTGTTTTTTCGGTCCGATCTATAAGCCACAATGGGAATAAAACCATCACAACACAAGGGAAGGGAATCTAGACATGTAATTAGAAGGGCTGTACTGAACATTAGTAATATCGCGAAATATTGCCCAAGTTAAGAATATAGAACCACAGAAAGTTAGTTTTTCGTGGAAGTTGTGTAGGGTATCATATGGTCGGCCCCGTCCGACTATACTGCTCCGCTCACTGGTTTAAATATGTATCCTTACAATGGCATGTCAATGTTACATACTCATGTCTTTGTGTAACCTATGATAAATTTAATTTCATTCGGGCAGATTTATAGTCGCCTGCGTACCATAGTACAAATTTATGGAAAACGATTTATAGCAAAATTGATACACGCTTTTCGGTACGCCGCACTGTTAAACGTTTAATCACAATCAGACACCCGTTTGAAATACATACGAGTATGGAAACTATGGCTGAAACTGCACCAATTTCAACAAAACCCAATAACGTCATTCAAGTCTCAATTTGATACGTTGTGCAAAATTTCGTGTTAATCGGACAAATATTAGGAGTTTGATGCACCATTTATGTAAAATCGGACGAATATATATGTATATGTTTGAAATCTGAACCGAACTGAAGTTACCACACATCATTCTAGACTCAAATCAGTACGCTGTGGCAAATTTCGTGCAAATCGAAGGATATATATGAACTTTGGTGCACCATTTACATAAAATCTGACGAAAATTTATATGGGAGTTATATATAAATCTGAACCGATTTTCAAAAAACATTACACACATCATTCTAGACTCAATTCAGTACGATATGCCAAATTTCGTGCAAATCGAAAGATATATAGGGTCTTTGGTGCACTATTTACCTAAAATCGGAGGAAAATATATATGAGAGCTATATCTAAATCTGAACCGATTTTCACGAAACTTAACACACATCACACTAGACTTAATTTAGTACGCTATATAAAATTTCGTGTACATTTAAAGATATATAGATACTTTGGTGCACCATTTAACTTAAGTCAGACTAAAATATATATGGGAGCTATATCTAAATCTGAACCAATTTTTCCCAATTTCAATAGGGTTCGTCTATAGGCCAAATAAATGAGCTGTGCCAAATTGGACAGACAAACGGACATGCATAAACCGACTTGAAAAATGATTCTATGCATATTCTCAAAATGAACCATGTGTCCATCTCGCTTCCTTTGAATCTGGACCGACTTTCCTGAAACTCACAACTCATCGTTCTCTACTCAATTTTGTACGCTATGCCAAATTTCGTGCAAATCGAAGGATATATATGAACTTTGGTGCACCATTTACATAAAATCTGACGAAAATTTATATGGGAGTTATATATAAATCTGAACCGATTTTCAAATAACATTACACACATCATTCTAGACTCAATTCAGTACGATATGCCAAATTTCGTGCAAATCGAAAGATATATAGGGTCTTTGGTGCACTATTTACCTAAAATCGGAGGAAAATATATATGAGAGCTATATCTAAATCTGAACCGATTTTCACGAAACTTAACACACATCACACTAGACTTAATTTAGTACGCTATATAAAATTTCGTGTACATTTAAAGATATATAGATACTTTGGTGCACCATTTAACTTAAGTCAGACTAAAATATATATGGGAGCTATATCTAAATCTGAACCAATTTTTCCCAATTTCAATAGGGTTCGTCTATAGGCCAAATAAATGAGCTGTGCCAAATTGGACAGACAAACGGACATGCATAAACCGACTTGAAAAATGATTCTATGCATATTCTCAAAATGAACCATGTGTCCATCTCGCTTCCTTTGAATCTGGACCGACTTTCCTGAAACTCACAACTCATCGTTATCTACTCAATTTTGTACGCTATGCCAAATTTCGTGCAAATCGAAAGATATATAGGGACTTTGGTGGACTATTTACCTAAAATCGGACGATAATATATATGGGAGCTATATCTAAATCTGAACCGATTTTCACGAAACTTGACACACATCACTCTAGACTTAATTTAGTACGCTATATAAAATTTCGTGTACATTTAATGATATATAGATACTTTGGTGCACCATTTACCTTAAGTCGGACTAAAATATATATGGGAGCTATATCTAAATCTGAACCGATTTTTCCCAATTTTAAGAGGCTTCGTCTATAGACCAAATAAATGAGCTGTGCCAAATTGGACAAACGGACGGACATCATAAACCGACTTTAAAAAGTGATTCTATGCATATACTCAAAAGGAACCATGTGTCCATCTCGCTTCCTTTTGCCTGTTACAAACATGTGCACAAAGTTTGGTGAAGGGTGTAAAAAGGCATCCGTGTACAATAGCTGTCACCTTACCAAATTCCAATTTAGTATTTCGAGTCCAAATGTATACTATATCCAAAACATAACCCTTCCAAAATTATATTTTCAAACTGCATTGATTCATTAACTACTAAATGTACTAATTTTGGTAACATTTATTACCTTTTGTGATCTTGTAGTACTTATTTCCCAAACTAATTCCAAATTTCATGATTCGAGTTCTATAGGTTCACCCAAATCTTAATTTTATCAAATTAAGTACGATTTAGTACAGATTACTACACATTAGTAAAAATTTCCAAAACTTCCTACATACCCCAATCCTACATCTTAACAGAGCCGATAACATCAAATTCCAGGATTCCAGTTCTATCGACTCACCCAAAATCCAAAATGGACCAAATATAGTACCATTTAGTACTTTTCGTACACATAACTACATATTTCTAAAAATACCTACATTCAACGGTAATGTTTATTTCAGGATTCCAGCTGCATGCATTTCTCTAAATTCAAATTGTACCAAATTTAGTACAGTTAGTACTTTTCGTGTACATGAGTACACGCTTTAAAAACTACCTCCTTATATCGACCCTACATCTCAACCTGGATTAGCATTGTAAATTTTTTAGCTCTATCCGTTCACATACTACGAAATTGTAACAAATTTAGTACATTTTAGTACTTGCTGGATACTTATACTTCGAATTTCCAGAGACCATTTGTTTCATGTGTCCTACACCCCATCAATGACCCTTAATCACTGGTTTGCCGGTACAAATGGTACCAAATTGAGTACTTTTTGTGCCGTTTTAGAACGAATTTCCAAAGCCTTAGCCTTATCTGACATCTTTGGACCAAGAGTGAACCTCACCCCAAATTTAAAAATTAATTCGCCCAATAGGTCTGTTGCAATTAGTTGTTTTTGGTTTCTATCAATGATTGAAATTGATCGTTAAAAGTTTATGTTTTACTACTGGGTCACTCAACGGTACCTGGCCATTGTTGGAGGAATTTTGTAGGCCTAAATTTTGAAAGTGATACAGGTCATAGGTAACCCAATGACATTGTTTATATATTGTTTGACATATTTTTAACTCAAAGAAATGTTCCAATAGATGTGAAAAGAAATAAAACAATCAAATTCCGCATCAGGAACAATAGCTGAATCAGTTTTGAATTAATGAACCATTTATATGTTAGAGTGGCTATATTCCCTATAAAACAATGTAAATGGCCAATATAACAATAGTTTAATGCGATCACTTTCCTATGCTAAAGAAATAAATGAAACGATTAAAAATTAAAACAATTCAACGAAAGTTGCTAAATACCAAACAAAAGACTTAAGACACAAACTCTGTGGTAGAAAATATCATCAGAAGTATTCACTTTTACATACATACATATTTAGCATTTATTTAAATAAAATCTCTAGTTTATAGTAATTTCATTGAATATTTTCAGAATTTCTGGAGAATTCTTCTTCTTCTTCTTTTTTGGATTTAATACCGTTAAAGAAAAAACTTTTCTATTATTATGTAAAATGAACATGAAATATGTTCTTCTCGTGTTCTGTTTTGCCCAATGAAACCGAATTCTTACTTAAGCTCGAAGAATGCACAACCGGTAGTAGCAAATCCCAGCAATTCTTAGGGAGTAAAATCCATAAAAAGACTAGTTTAAATTAATCATAACATCAACAACAACAACGACAGTACACCCATGTAGGCGAATGCTTGTTTTTTTTTTTATTTATTTAAGAAAAATACAACTGAAGTTATTACAAAACTTGTGTTAATTGAAATAACCGTTGTCGCTGTTAAAGAGTTATCAAATGGAATGTGAAACATAAACAAATAAACGATGGTAATGTAAACATTTAAATGTTTTACCATAGCTCTGCCGCCCATCATGTCTGTGACGTCACATTGTTTGTTTATGTGTGTTGGGTAATGGGAAAACGCTTAACAAAACACCTGTTGTTGTCTTTGATATTTCTTACTCTTTTTGATTGCTTTCTTTCGGTCCACCTTTCTTCTGAGACACACACACAAAAAACACAACAACAATAACAAGAGGTTGTTTGTCGAGCAGTGGGAAAATGTGCCAATAGGTAAGTAAGTGTACAATATGTGGAAGAGTCAACTCGACTCACCATTATGTATGACATTCAAGAGAATGAATAACAATTTCTCAATGTGTCAACAGAAGAACAACGGAGATTTCAACAATAAGTGTTGTCAATTACGAGCATAAGTAATACGGTGCGTGTTTCAAGACGCGTTTAGATAATTAATTTATTAGATAAACTTCCCAAATGGTTAGAATAGAAAAATTCTAGAAATTAATTAATTATCGTAAAGACAAGAGTGAAATTAGTTTATGGGTCTCCATAAACGATTGCTCATCTTTAGATGAAATATCAAACACTTGGGGCCGTCTGTCTCTATGGATTAAGCATTTAACTTTATAGTCGGATGATGCCTGAAAAAATGTTGGCAAATTTACATTACAATTGGACCTATGCAGACAAAGTTTTACAAGGATTACTTACTACTTTACTGAACATCAGAATACTAAATTATAGTGACTTTTGATGACATATCATTCATTTGCTGCAAGGCGGGTATCAATAAAAAATGATTTTGCAGAAAATGCGTTTAAAGTTTTCAATCGATCCACGCCTTACAATCATTTACTCAAAAATCTCGTTTTAGGGTTTACGGCGGTCTTGCAGCAAATGAGCGATATGTTTTCAAAATTTTCGCATGATGCAGCTTCCCGAAGTGAATATACACCCGAACAAATCAACATATGACCTCCCAGTGTATAACAAAAAGGGGTATAAATATGTTAAGTTCTGCCCACGCCCTTTCTTCAAATTATATAAGGGATTTACTTAAAGGTGAACCAATGTTTGTAATTTCTGAAAGGGAATTTACTGTCCATGGCAACCAAAAATATCAAATAAAAACAGACTACGGGAACAGAGTTTTGTGCTATCGATGGTGTCCACAGGTTTTGGTTGCAGATTAGGAAAACTCAAATCGTCTAAGGTAATTTTCCCTTCCTTACGCTGGGGAGTTAGACGACTTCGTTCCCCTCTGTGATTCATGTTTAGCAGTCAGGGACCGACTATATACGATCGGAGTCGTGTTCTCATACCTAGGCGTTTCAACAATATTTTCGGTGGTTTGGTTTCGGTGGTATAAATAATATTAATAATTTAAGAAGAATCTCAAGTTCTTCAAGAAATTCACTAGGAACTATGTAGAAAAAAATATTGAGAGACTTCTTGATTAAAAGAATTTCTACGTCACTTACGAAATTGGCTGCAGTCGGGGGAGATGAGTATGAGTAACCAAGGTAAAGCTGGTAATATGAAGACAGGAATATGTACCAGATCTCGACTAAAGCCTCGAGGGGGTCTCTGGATGGAAAGAGATTCGTTGCACCATCGACCAGTGCAAAGGATGGCAACGACGAGAACATATATTGGAGAGCCCGTAAAAAGAGCGACCTAGCTACAAACGTGTTCCCCATTCCTATTGTGGGTGTTTATAAAGTTCAAATCGACTCTTTCTACACATTTTGTTTCGATAATATAAAGAGGTTCAGAAAAAGCGAACGTTTGAGTTATAGTTGTGGGTTATTACCTTAAAAGGGTCTAAATATAAAAAAATCAGGAATATATAACAACTTTCTTAAGAGATATCAAGTTCGATATAAGTTCTGAGAACTAAAATTTTCGTTTTATAAAATTCACACATATCCAACATCCAAATTTAGGAATAATGGGCCTACCGTTATATGAGTTAAATAAAACTCGCTCAAATCCCCCAAAATACTTAAATCTTGACAAGTACCATTATATGGAAGATACTCAAAGACTGATCATTTTTGGTATGAAGGTTTGCGACCCAATACGAACCTTAAATATCAAATTAACCCTTTGCGGCCCAATGTTGCCAACCGGCAACAACATGTTTTGGAGCTTATTTTTGGTATGCAGCTAATAGATGTATATTTTTTGGATTTTATATGTCAAGACCTGATTATTGACGACACATACCAAAAAAAAAAAATTAAGAAATAAAAATTTTGGTAAAGTTATAAGTTTTTCAATAGAGAGATGAGGGTAAATTTGTGTACAGTACTAATTTGTGTATACAGTCCAAATCATTTAAATCGCTTCGAATTGTACGAATTCTGCCATCAGAATTATTTTTTTATTCTTATAAAAATGAATATAGAGAATAATTTAAAATGATTTTCTTTTTTTGTCGATTTTGCATTTGGTTTTCTTGATATTGGACTTTAATATTTCCCAAAGAATGTACTGTATCTCCCGAATGCAAGGATGTAGCGATGTCAAATTTTGTGCATATCCTATTTAGCTGAAAGGGTTAAAGTCAAATCGGTTGAAAAACGAAATGCCGAAAAATGAGGAGTACTGATATGTGGGCCGATATATCTCATTTTCATTGCCAAATTTCCAATGCAGTATTAGCAATGAAAGCGATTAAATATGGTGAACTGTACAGCAGATCAAGAATATATTGAGGAACTACGGGTAATGTGAACTACCATTTTCTTGTTTATACTCATCACCACACTGTGCTACAGGGTATTATGTCTTTGTGCATATGTTTGTAACAGGCTTAAAGAAACGAGGGAGATTGAGTCTAGAATAATGTGTGCTAAGTTTCGTGAAAATCCGTTCAGATTTAGATATAGTCCCCATATATATTTTCGTCCGATTTAAGATAAATGGTGGCACCAAAGTCCATATATATCGTTTGATTTGCAAGAATTTTGGTACAGCACGCTGAAGTAAGTCAAGAATGCTGTGTACTAAGTTTCGTGAAAATCGGTTCAGATTTAGATATAGGTGTCATATATATTTTCATCCGATTTAATGCAAAGGGTGAATTGAGTCAAGAATGACGTATATTAAGTTCGAGAAAATAGGGACAGATTTAGATAAAGCTCCCATATATTTTTTCGTCCCATTTTATGATAATGGAGCACCAAAGCCCCTATATATAAAAATATATAATTATAGTATAGTTCAGATATAGATATAAAGCCCCAACATTTCTGTTGATTTTCGCGAAATTTGTCATAGCGTACTGAATTAAGTATTGAATGAAGTGTGATAAGTTTCGTGAAAATCGGTTCAGATTTGGATATAGCTCCCATAAATATTTTCGTCTGATTTAATGTAAATGGCGCACCAAAGCCCCTACTTAAAGTATATCATATGTATTAATTTGAAGGCTATTATTTAAAATTTATAAAAACCAAAAATTATAAAATAAAAAATTTTATGAGGCTTGAAAGTAAAAATTGTTCAAGGTTCCCCTCTCTCCCCTATACAAAGATAGGCTCGGTCGAACTTATTGAAGTTTTTACTTGTTACATCGATAAATTCGGCAATAAAAATATCTGCACTTTAAAATGTTATTTAACGAATATTAATATTATTAAATAGTAATGTAAATAACATTTTCAGTTCCATCGACTACTTGTTTAACCTGGTTTTTTAAGTTACGGAAAATATTTATTTCTTCAAAGTTTTCGCAGTAGGCAACAATGAAACACGCTACAGCAAAAAATAGATATGTAAACCAACAACAACTTTGGAGAAATGTATGCACCCCAACAAAAAAAGCTGTCGATGAGAATACCTGTGTAAACATTACCGAATAAACTTGATAGAGCACAAACAAAGAGTGTAAAAGAAAGAGGGAGAGAGTAATGGAGAAAGACAATGTTAATGTTATGGCCAAAAAGATGTAGACGGCCATGGTTGTTGCAGATATAATCAACAAGTTGCTGGTGAAGCTGGAAATTTCAGTTAGTGTTTGAAGACATGTCAAAGCGTTAAGGTGGCGATAGAGTGACTCGTTTTAACGTCGGCTAAAAAAGGAGAAAACTAAACAAAATAATAATAAATAAAACCGATAATAATAAAAATACAAAAGAATCCTTCAGAAATTACGTGAAAGTCTGAAAAAATTGCATACACTTAAAGTGTAATTGAATATAAAGTAACGGAAACTTAAATAATTAATATAAATCTTTCGATTTGCTGTTTAACAAAATGGTAGGTGAAGCAGATGTGTAAATGTAATTGTGCTCCCACGATTTGGGTTAACCAAAAAAGATACGTCATATTGTTAGGCGACATATTTGGTGGCTCCAAAAACAAAAATCGATGTGCGTGTTTTCACGTTGCCTTCAAAATAACAACAAAACAAAAATGGTGAAAATAAAAGTTGGCAATTAGTGTTGTTTTTGTACGATAATGATTGGCACGATGAAAAAAAGAAGCACTCTGCTCTTATTGAAAAACATTCACCCTGTTTGTGTTTTTGATGTTTTCATTGTTTACTTCATTCTCGTTATACTTTGCATTAAAAATATAGTTTACAGATAGCGCCAATTATATTTTTCGCATTGAATTTAATAAAAATTTTTAAGAATTTCTTCTTCTTCAAAAAAAAAAAAAAAAAAAAAAGTTGGCATACCCAATTCCATGCGTAATTCGGAAGTATGCGATCTGTTCAAACGTTCAAACGTGGTGTGCATTCAAAATTCTTTAAATCGGTCGGGACCTTTATATGTTCATGCATAATAAAAAAATATTTTCCAAATTACAGACACTCAGATTGGAAAACTTGGGCCAATAATAAACATTTTTAACATGCCCATTTTATACTCACTGAGAATCCAAAATATAAAATCAGTGAGCGGAGCAGTATAGTCGTACGGGGCGGACCATATGATACCCTACACAACTATCACTGAGCTCTAAGTTTCTGTTTGGGGTCTATATTCCGAGCCTGGGTAATAATTCGCGATATTTACACTCTCTTGATCAATTAGAAATATCCCCGAAATATCATATGATCATCATCGAAAATTGTAGGCATCGTCCTTGACCATAATTGGAACCTTATGCACAATTTTCTAGCCATTGGCGCGATATTTCCGCCCTCAAGTGTGGTACTAGTAAGACTAAACGATATCATAACACATAGAAACCTTTAATATTTACGTATATAACAATATAATTGGTATCAATTTAAAGGTCAATCACTCCTCTTGGATATACTATCCGCCAGCAGTAAATATATACGCCCAAGAATATAACTTTTCACACAAAAGGTCTAGGTCCATTTGACCCGTTAAATATTGACCGATCCGCATAAAATCATTCATGCTTTCGCGGTGTTCAAGTCATAATTGTGGTATAATTATCCTCTAAATATTAACGGATAATTATCAAAATATCAATAGGGGTCTTCTTTGGACAGAACCTGTCCTACATGCACATTTTCATGGCGATTGGTTGATAACACTGTCTTGTTCACAAACTACAATGGGCAGACGGAAAGACTCACATGTCTAGATCTATTCAGCTAATCGAGATATGGCGATCGGTATAAGTAAGGGTAGGTCTGAACAAATATTTCGTGGCGTTTCAAACTCTTAGCGCTGCACAATGCTATAATACCCTGACAACATAGTTGGTGAGGGTATAATTACAACGAATTTGATTGAAACAGTTTGGACTTTCCACAATAGAGAAATTTTGGATGTAAAGTTATGTGGGGACCAATATTGATAATTTTTTGTATGCAAATTGTATACCCATAGTGCCAAATTACAACCAATTCGAATGAAAAAAAATGTCTAAACTCTCTAAAATTCCGAAATTGTGGAGGTATTATTAAATGAGATTATCCTAAAAAGTGGATCAATATCGAAATTTCTTAGTAGGAATTAAGATGTGTTGCCTAATTAGAACCGAATGTACCGAAGTACAGTCAATTCGGTTGGAAAATAAACGTGCCCATACTCCCTAAAATTTGGAAGGTACCGTTAAATGTGGGCTATCCTAAAAAGTGGGCCAATATTCATAATATTTTTTGTAGTGAAATTCGACTTCCACTGAGTATTTAAAATACCAAACTGTAGCCAATTCGGATGAAAAAAAAGTGTCCAAACTCCCCGAAATGCCAAAATTTGGGAGATATCCTTATCCTGAAAAGGGACCAAAATTTATGGTTTTTATAGTAGGAATGTGTATTACAATATGAGAAACCAAAATACAAAATTAGAGTCAATTCGGTTGAAAAGCGTGCCTCAAATCTACGAAATATCCAATATTTGGTGGTACCATTTTCAATATCAAGCATCTTATGAGTAATAACAATGTATGTTGAAAAGTTCAAAGCTTAATTTTAAATATTGCGATCTCTACCATGATTTAAACAGACAGACGGACATGGCTGTATAGGCATAGATATAGCCATGTTCTGATCAAGAATATATAGTTTATGGTTTAAAGTAATTCCCCCTTCAGTTTTTTTCGGGTTTTCTTCCATCCCATCAATTATACCAAAACGTTTTCCTTTCATAAGAGTCTTCAGTTTGGGGAAGAGGAAAAAGTGAGCGAGAGTCAAAACACGACCGGTGTAGTTATACTTTTAGGTATTGTGTACATTTGGACATTGCGTTAAAATCTAAAATCTATATACAATAAGTATCAAAATTGATCGCATCCCAGTACCCACAAATTTTCGGTATTTATTGTCAGGTATTATATGTTTTCAGGGTATTATAGCTTTGTGCAGCCTCAAGAGTTTGTAATGCCGCGAAATATTGGTCCTAGACCCACTTTCAAGTATACCGATCGGCATATCTCGATTAGCTGAGTCGATCTAGACATGTGTGTCCGACCGTCCGCCTGTCCATTATAATTTGTAACCACGATGCAGGCCACATTTATGGAACAATCTTCACGAAATTTTTGCATGTGGGAGGGGTTCTGGCCAATGAAGACCCCTATTGGTTTTTGTAAAGATCGGTTAATATTTAGGGGATGAAATGGACCAAATACTAAATTTTTGTCGGTTTTTCTGGTCGCTCCAGAGGCCCGAACATCGTGAAATTTTATATGGAGTAGGGGATCGGGCCAAAGAATGAGCATGCCTGTTTTGATAAAGATCGGTGAATATTTACCCTGACTTTTTTGTGAAAAATGACAAAATTTGTATTCTATGGCGTATATATTTACTCCTGAAGGATATTGAAATTGATGGTATATCCAAGGGGAGTAGGTGCCCTTTAAATTGATACCAAATATGTATCTATGTATCTATTCGGATATGGGAGTTACACTTCAATATTTACAGGTGCTTACGTATTCAGATATTATTTAGTATCCAATTACCCCAATAGAGGGTGAAAGTATAGTGCTGATAGTTTTGAAATTTTCCATACGGCTCCAGTTATGGTCAGGGACAATTTTCGGTGATGATCTGATAAAATTTGAGACCGAAAACTTAATTTTTTGTGTTTTTCGAGTCGATCTATCGACGATCGGCCACAATTATAAGCCGAACATGACAACACATCCCTTGGTGAAGGAAATCTGGACAAAAAATTAGTAATATTCGGAAAATATGTCAGTGTAAGGGGGAGGTGCAGTTGACATCTAATCGAGCAAGAGGTTGCAAATAGCACGAATTATTGCCCAGGCTAGGAATAAACTTCCGGAGAAGGTCATAGTTCCGGGGTAGTTGTGTAGGGTATCGTGTGGTCGGCCCCGTCCGCCCCGCTCACTGGTATCATTGATACTTTATCAGAAATTCGTTTGGTATTAGAGCCTATAAATAACCTAAAAGTTCAAAAGGGAACCTTTTTTGAGGAAATAAATTTCCTTTCTTTCTTCTACCACAGAATATAAAATTTCATTCTATCTTTTTCAAAAGCAAATTTTTATTAAATCTGTATTACACCAAACATTCAGGGATATTAAACTTCCCCACATATTGGAAATTTTTTAATTAAATGCGATTCGAAAATTGAAATAATAATAATTTTCGAATCGCATTTAATCCTACAAAATATTGTAGTTGTAACTAATTTGGTTTTATAACCCTTGCATAGTTAAAGAAAAACTATTAACGTACTTCGCGGCTGCCGGAGACAGACCTATGCACATAACCTGAACTTTGTTTATGACTTTACATTTTTATTTGTTTTTTTTTTGGTCTCGCGCATTCATATTTAAGACAATAGCAGACAAATGTGTGTTTCACGAAGTAATAATGGTTTTAACCACAGAGCACGTGTTATTTTACAACCCGACTGCATGATGTGTGTTTTATGTCGGCGGTTATATAATATTATTAACAGTTTTTTTATTATGAACATATGAGATTATTTTGTGGAAAAATAAATCGTTTTATTTTACAAATAATTACATTAAGTGAAATAATTGTTGTAAAATCAGATGTGTTTACATAATAGTTGACATTTAATTTTATGCTGGACATTCGATAGATACAAATTTTCAAAAAGAGAAGATTTGGGGAGGATGGATCAATTTATTCAATATAGCCTTTAAGACCTATAAGGGAAACAACCTCTACCCCCATTCTCAATTAAAAATTGTTTCGATTTTCAACCGGCTGGAAAATGGACGTGTATTACAGTGAAAGTTTCTAACATTGTATATGTGTACCCGTTGTTGTTGTTTTTTTTGTAAGTAACGAAAAGTTCGTCGATCCCTGGAATGTCCGATTCCAAAAGTTCCAACGGCATTCGAATGGGTTCATGTCTGGCTCTAGTATAATCTATGATTCTTAACATCGCACAAAAATTAATAAAAGTGGGGGCATATTAAATTAAATTTTTGAAAAATTCCCTGATTTTCGGTCATGACAACAGCTACCATAGAAATGACTAAGCAGTTGTGTGGATGGCACATTATTTATCGTTAGTTTTGATTCTCGAGGAGATCTATACATTGCTGACAGCCTTCAGAACCTACTGAACAATTTTGTAAAATTATGTTTAAAGAAGAACAAAAAACAAGTGAACGGAGCAGTATAGTCGGATGTGGTCGACGCAACTACCACAAAAATCTAACTTTATGCGGCTCTATATTCTGAGCCTGGGTAAAATTTAAAATAAAATTCTCTTGACCGACTATTGATCAACAGCTTCATTTTCTAACCATGGCATATTTTCCATATCTTGTAAAAATTTTGGTCACTTTAGGTTTTAGATGATTTTAACCATCTAAACAGTCATTCTAAGTGTTTTGTCAGATGCCCTGTAAAATTTGTGATTCTGGAGCGACTAGAAAATCTGACAAACATAATGTATTCGATTCATTGCACCCCCTAAATATCATCTCAACATTATCGAAAAGTATAGGCGTCGTCCTTGAACATAACCGGAACTTCATGTAAAATTTTTTAAACGATCAGTGCGGAATTTTCATCCTCTAGCGGGGTAATAGTAACACTAAAAAAATATCATAACATATAGACACATTTCGATATTTATGAATAACTCCTACATCTGAATACATACAGCCATATAATTGGTATCAATTTATAGTTAAAAAAAAACTCCTCTGAGATATACTGCCAACTTCTCGGGTCAATGTCCTTTAGGAGAAAATGTATACGCCCCAGAATACAAATGTTGACATTTTTCACACAAACGTTTGTGTCCATTCCTGGTGTAAAATCATAATTGTGGCCAGAAAACAGACAAAAAAGTTATTTCATCCTCTAAATATTAACCGATCATTATCAAAAACAATAGGGATCTTCATTGACCAGAACATATCCTACATGCAAAAATTCGTGATGATTGGTCCATAACTGTGGCCTGGTTCGACTTTACAAATTAAAAAGGCTGATGGCCATCCGGGCGGACACACACTTAAATGTAGGTTTAGACCAATATTTCGCGGCGTTACAAATTCTTGGGACTACACAAAACTATAATATCCTGACAAAAGAGTTGTGTATGGTATAAATATTGAAATAAATTTTGAAACACATCTAAACTTTTCCAACAACTCTTGTAAGGCCCTGATATAGAAAATTTCGATAAGGATATTTTCCACATATGAACCAAAACAAAATATAAAAGTATTCGATGTGAACCAAACTTTGTACAACCTTATATTTTAAGCAAGCCTGTATTATGTTAAAATATGAGATCCATCGATCCACTCCTTCTAGTAATTCCCCAAAGATATGTAAATCTCATATGAAACGAACGGAATAGTCAGTTGCATAAAATATTGGCACATCGTAATATTTTCACCCAACCTAGATTATGATGGACCCAACCAGCCATTCTTGTTGCTCTTTTGTAAATTTTATATCAAATATCGAGGAAATGAAGAGCGCGATTTGTCCAAAATGTTAACACATATTTATAATTTTTGTTAGGAAGATTTGATCTCATAAGAACCAGAAAAATAAAATTTTAGTAAAATTCTGTTGAAAAACGGGCCCAAGAACCCCAAACTACCGAATAATGAGGGTACAGTTATATGGGGTCAATAAAAAACGGTAAATCCCAATATCTCCTATATTCAATATTAAACATTCAAAGAGTACTAACAATGTTTGTGTAAAATTTCAAAGTGCTATTTATACTCTACACAACTATGTTGTCAGGGTATTATAGCTTTGTGCAGACCCAAGAGTTTGTAACGCCGTGAAATATTGGGCCTAGGCCCACCTTTAAGCGTACCGATCGACATATCTCGACTAGCTGAGTCGATCTAGACATGTGTGTCCGTCCGTCTGTCCATTGTAAACACGATACAGGCCACAGTTATGAATCAATCTTCATGAAATTTTGCATGTAGGATGGGTTCTGGCCAATGAAGATCCTTATTGTTTTTGTTGAAGATCGGTTAATATTTAGGGGTTGAAATGGACCAAAAACTTTATTTTGTCTGATTTTCTGGGGCCTCCGAAAGCCTCAAATATGGCCCCAACATCGCGAAATTTTACATGGAGAAAGGGATCGGGCCAAAGAATAAACAAGTCTGATTTTATAAAGATCGGTCAATAATTAACGGGTCAAATGGACCCTGACTTTTGTGTGAAAAATTAAAAAAAAATGTATTCTATGGCGTATATGTTTACCCCTGAAGGTCAAAGACCTGAGATGTCGATAGCATATTCAAGAGGAGTGGTTGACCTTTAAATTGATACCGATTATATTGTCGTATGTACTCGGATGCGGGAAATTATTTAGTAACCCATTACCAAACATGAAGGCAGAAAAATAGCGCGGATCGCTTTGAAATTTTTTCTGTTTATGGTCAAGGACAACGCCTATAATTTTCCGTGATTATCAGATAATAATTTTGTAACCCATTTTTTGTATTTTTCGAACATTTATAGGCCACAATTATAAGCCGAACATCACTACAAATTTTTTCTATTTATGGTCAAGGACAACGCCTATAATTTTCGGTGATTATCAGATAATAATTTTGGGATGACACAATTATAAGCCGAACATCACTACCCAGGCTCGGAGTAAACATCCGCAGAAATTTAGAACTCCGTGGTAGTTGTTTAGGGTATCGTATGGTCGGCCCCATCCGACTATACTGCTCCGCTCACTGGTTTTAATATTGCGAACTCTATCGTAATTTCAACAGACAGGCTGGCGCAAATACACCTTATTCGACATAAAATTAGGGTATCCAGTGATTTTTTCAAGGTGTTGTAAAAGGAATTACAAAATTAATATGCTCTCCACCTTATCGGCGGGGAGATATAAAGTCAGAAACAATTCTGCTTAAACAAGTGAAACTTAATTAATAGAAAACAAAAGACTTAAGAAACAAACATGAAGGCATTCTTATTGGAACAATAACAAGAACATTTGCCAGAGAATTTAAAATCAATATAGAACAATGAATTTATAGTTTCGACCCATGACCCATTTCATTTGATACCATATAGAAATTTCAAAATCTTTTGTATTTTATTTTTTTTTAATTTTCATTGAAATAAATATTTGTTACAAACAATGGTCAATCTGTTAACAGATTTGGCAATGAATAATTTATTTTAACTGTAATCATTTGAAATATTAGATATTTTGAAGTCATTATAATGAAAACTAAGTGATTTGTGGTGTATTCAAGGGCCCACACAATTAGCGGCACACGAAAACAATGCGAAATATGCTGGCATTTAGTTTTCTTTTTAATTGTTTATTTTCTTGTCTTGGGTTTCTTCTTTTTCTCTGTCAAGCTTTTAAGCAATGTGCGAATATTTAGTTTGGTGTGTGTGTGACTGTTATTTTGCATGTTGTAAGAAACGAAATCAAAACAAAGAAATGTCAAATTCCACGAACATCAAAAGTGACCGTTATTTTAATGATAATTTTTTTTCACCATCTTCCATTTTTGGGTGACTGACTAATGACACCAGTTAAGAGGGTATTTTTTCGTTTATTATTATTTTTTTTTTTTTTGAAAAATAATATATTTTTTGTTTTGGATAGGTCATGGGAGCAAATAGAGAAAGCTTCTTTGTGTATTAATAATTGGCTTTGTTGTTAACCAAAATTCTGTTATAGCTAAAGTCGAATTCATAGGATTTTAATATTTGGTTAATATATTCACGGTATTCAGGCCTATTGAAACTACGCTCATCTTGAGCGACCCACATGTCAATTCTCGTTTGTATGAGACTTTGGTTTGTATGGGATATTCCGTTAAAAAGTGAAATTGTTACAGAAAAAAAAATTAAATTCACTAAAAAACATGTAGTGGAATTCAAAAAATTCCAAAATATGAAACTCTTGATTGATTTCCAAAAATCATTTTATTGACAAAAATAAAACGTTTCAGATGGATTTATGATATTTTCCTTTAGAAATAGAAACTGAACATCTAAGTCGTTCAACATAGTTTAAGGTGCGGTAGTGTTTGCGTTTGTGTGCGTTTTCATTCACTGATCTTTTCAAACCAAATTCATCGAAGACGATCATGTTGAGAGAAAAAAAGTGAAATTTTAGTGTTTATCACTTCTTTTTTACATTAACACGTAAGTTATGTCACTGTGGCGGTGTGTCGGATTAATCAGATCTGAATATTATTACACAATACTCATGGGGTGTGAAAAACGAAAACAATAACAAAGAAAGAAGATGGAACCATCAAGAAACCAGGAGGCTAGACATTGAGTAATGTTCGCTCTCACAATTGTGGCAGCGATAATAAAAGTAAATCATTGTTCATAATGTCTAAATAAAATATTTACAAATTAAATTATAATATTGCGGATTTTCGCATAAACTTTCATTGTTTGTTTAAGGTGGAAGTTGTTATTTTATTTACATTTTGACCTGACTGAGATAATTTGACAAAAAACAAATAATTTGTTATATTTTTTTTCGTTTGCATAATAATTGCCATAATGTTGCTGGAAATGAAAACATTTCAGTAAGGGTCACACGGTGGAATTTAAATTTTTTTTAAATAATTTTTTTCTATGAATTTCTATGGAAACATTATAGGGTTTATTATGTGCTGTATATTTAATCTGAATCGGTTCTGATTATGACTTATCATAGTAGTTATATGAAATGCAAGCACCAAGTACTATCTGCCAGTAGAATTCAAGAGACTTTAATTTGTGTTCGACAGATGTCAAAAAATTTGAACTATGAGATCCAATGATTTTTTTAATGTGGAAAAGTTTGAAATTACGATGATAACTGTGCCCCAGATTTCAATTGTAAAGCAGTAAACAAATACCAAAGTCGGGCGCCACCCAATATATAATCCTTATTTAAAACTTTACACTCGCCTTACAAGATTCAATTCGACAAAATTATTTAAAAAATCCCCCCTGGTTTGTCTATGACACAATTCTTTAAAAAATGGGTCTATAGATGTTTGAGAAATGTCTTTCAAAATCTACGCTTAATGTAGAAAGCACTTTATATCCTCCACCATAAGGACGAATATATATTAAATTTGTCATTGCGTTTGCTACACCTCGAAAGATTGGTCGGAGACTCGATTATATATATATATATATATATATATATACATGGGGAATTCCCATTAAATAGAAAATTTGCATACCAAAAATTTTCAATATTGGCCCAAGTTTCCTGGTAGGCTCCATAAAATGGTACCCACTATCATTCGGTATTTTTGGGTCGGCTTTGCCCCTTTTTTAACCGAATTGACTCGAATTTGAAATCATAGGTTTTCATTATATGTCAATTTCCTACCAAAAATTATGAATATCGATTAAAGTTTTCGTATAGCTTTCACATAACAAGATCACAAATTTTCGGTAAATTGACGGCCGTACCACCACATCATCAATATTATTAATCATCAATTTTTTTACCGAATTAACTCATCGATGTGGCATGTCGGATTGCTCTTCAATAAAAAAATGTTTTTATTTTATTTTAAAATATCCCCCTTAAAATGTGCCGTTTGTTGGATATATATGTTGAATATCCTACCCCAGTTTCCCAGCCTGTGTGCACAGCCATGGATGAGGGTATAACAAGTTCGGCCCATGCTGACCTTAACTATGTTTTTACTATTTGAGATGAAATTTATAGTCTAATCGAATTGGGAATATTTTTGTAAATTATATCCTTATTCGATTCCTCATTTAAAAGATTCTATCCAAATTTTACACAATCGGTCGTAATCATTTTAACATATTTTAATATTCGAATTGAGAATTCTATCCGTCCACTCCTTTAGTTACCTCCCCTACTATGCAGATTCGTTTAATGCCAATAAAATTTCCAAAAATATAGGACGAAAAAAATCCAGATGAAAAAGAATTTCATTCTCAAAAAGCGTAATGCTAAATTACAGCCACGTCTGTTGGAAAATGCAGATAATACCTAAAAAATGGTAATACCCTACACAACTGTCACGAGCCTGTTTTGCATGCAGAAAAACAGGGTGAGATGAAAAAACTGCAACCAACTTCAGACTGCTGTCATTTCTAAGCCACTCGTCCGAATTGTTTACAAGCGTACAACAGGATTTTCCAGAAAAAAGTTATTCTTGATGGAACAGAAAGAGAATAGACTGAAAAGAGCTAAAGAGCATGGCCGAAAGTGGTGAACTGCCGAGTTTGGTTTTCCTTGATGAGAAAACATTCTTTGTCCAACATGGCCATCCTGAGTGCGAAAGTTGACGCGCCACCCAGTAATGGTTACGAAATGAGGTTCCTCGCTTCATTTCCAGCGCACAATGCTCACCAACATCTCCTGATACCAATCCGTTGGACTATTGTGTCTGGAGTATTTTGGAAAGCAAGGTTGGCACTAAAGAATACCAAAGTGTCGATCACCTCAAGCAAGCGATTCGCCGGGAATAGGCCAAAATACCGCAGAATAACAATCGGGTAGCGATTGTTGCTCTACGGCCAATAAAACTATTAGCTGTTTGAAGGCCATAATTCGCGCCATAGGTGACCAATGCGAACAAATCTAAACTTATTCTAAAATTTGACGTTATTTCCGACATTTTTACTTTCATTCGATAAAATTAAAAAAAAAATGTTAAAAATATGGCGCTTGACTTCGTTGCAGTTATTTTATCTCACCCTGTATATTCCGAGTCTGGGCATTTTTCGATATTTGCACTCTCCTGAACATTTAAATCATAAGATTCCAATTTTATTATTTTACACACAAATATCATGGCTTAGTTAACCCCCCCAAAATATTGAAAAGAGACATTTTCAATAGTGGACCCGATTCCCGTGTGCAGATTAGAAAACCTGACAAAAATAACATTTTCATTCTATTTCATTCCCTATATATCATCTGATCAATACCGAAAGACCTTGACCCAAACCCAAACTTCATATAAAATTCCATAGCGATGATGGGTTATTTTATAACCCATTACCACCGCCCTCTAGTGTGGTAATGGGTTATAAAATAATATCAGAATACGTTGACACCAGTAACTATTTTAGTATAACTCCCATATCCGGGCAAATACATCACTATAATTAGTATCAATTGAAAGGGTCTATGCCCTTCAGAAGCCATAGAATAGAAAATTTTGAAATTTTTTATACAAAAGGTATTCATTTGACCCGCTACATAACAATCATGCTTATTCCATGGGCAGACACCTTTCTCATGATGTTCGGGTCATAATTGATCGGAATACCAAAAGGACCAATATTTCGCGGCGTTTTTAACATCCAAGGGTCTAGATTGTCAAATTAACACTAGATTGCCGAAGGCGGTCATTTTGAACCGCTTTTCAATTTCAATTAAAAAACCAGTGAGGAAAGTTCAAAAGTCGGACGGGGCCGACTATATGATACCCTTCACCACTATGGGTACATGCAAGATATGTTAATATCTACAATATCCTGTAGATATAGACATTTCGCATACATCAGTCGGGACCTAATTCAGTACTCTGTGTAAAATTTTGCTTCAATCGGACCAATATTGGGAGTTTGGTGCACAATTTACCTTAAATATCTAAATCTGAACCGATATCAACAAAACTTCGCATTCATCAATGACCTAATTTAGTACGCGGTGCAAAATTTTGTCTCAATCGGATAAATATTGGCAGTATGTTGCTCCATTTACATAAAATCGGACGAAACTATATATAGCATATTTAGATATAAATCTGAACCGATTCCAACAAAATTTGTCATACATCAGTCGGGACCTAATTCAGTACTCTGTGCACAATATTGCTTTAGTCGGACCACTATTGGGAGGATCATAAATGCGATCTGTACTTTGTTAACAAAAATACATGGACGGACGGACGGACATGCATATATCGACTCAGAAAGTGATTCTATGCATATTCACAAAAGGAACCATGGGTATATCTCGATTATTTTTGCCTGTTACATACATATGCACAACGACACAATACCCTGTACCACAGTGCGGTGAAGGGTATAAAAAGGTGGTTATAAGGGGACCACCCCTAAAAGGAGGCGAATATTAGTAATTTTTAGGAGGGAGGTTTGTTACCATATACGACTACAAAAAACCAAATTACAAAGAATTTGGTTGAAAAACGCGTTCAAGAACCCCAAAATACCGAAAATTGGGGGTACCCTTATACGGGGGTACCCGAAAAAGTGGACCTATATTTATTATTTTTAGTGGAGATATTTGCTACCTAATAAGAACTCGATGTACTAAATTAAAGTCAATTCGGTCGAAAAATACGATCAGAACCCCCAATAATTTGGGAGTACCGTTATATGGGGACTACCAGAAAAACTGGAACTATATTTATAATTTTTAGTGGAATAATTTGGTACACAATAAGAACCGAATGTACAAAATTTCAGAGAATTCAGTTATAAAACGAGCCCAAGAACCCCAAAATACCGAAAACTGGGGGTACCTATATATAAGGGCTACCCGAAAAAATGGACCTATATTTATAATTTTTTGTGGGGACATTTAGTACCCAATAAGAACCCAATGTACCAAATTTCAGCGTATTCGGTTGAAAAACGCGCTCAAGAACCCCAAAATACCGAAAATTGGGGGGTACCCTTATATGGGAGCTATGCCTAAACGTGGACCGATTTTCTCCAATTTCAATAGGGTTCGACCGTGGGCCAATTAAGTGACCTGTGCCAAATTTCATCCAGATGCGACCTGTACTTTGTTAACAAAAATACATGGACGGACGGACGGACAGACGGACATGCATAAACCGACTCAGAAAGTGATTCTATGCATATTCTCAAAAGGAACCATGGGTCTATCTCGATTATTTTTGCCTGTTACAAACATATGCACAAATACATAATACCCTGTACCACAGTGTGGTGAAGGGTATAAAAACAACTGTGCATATATCCACACTTTTTAAAATTTGGTGACTTTTTGTACCACATAGAATTACGTTTATTATAAAAAAAGTCACCTAATTTAAAAAAGTGTCAATATATGCACAGTTGTTTTTGTACTTGAAATTGAAAAGCGGTAAAAATGACCGCCTTCGG
The DNA here is from genome assembly GCF_032173495.1 of Musca vetustissima. Lineage (NCBI taxonomy): Eukaryota > Metazoa > Arthropoda > Insecta > Diptera > Muscidae > Musca > Musca vetustissima. The sequence goes on along the minus strand of NW_026880928.1, from coordinate 134,974 downwards.
CAATCTAGTGTTAAAATCATGTTGATGGAAAAGCGCTCCACGTTCATTAAAATTTCTTAAAATGGGGCGTGTCCTGTATATATCAAAACATGGAACTATAGTGAAATAAAAATATTCTGCGAATCTATGAAGGAGACCGGAATATACAATTAACAATTGTGACCTATATATCCGACTTTCAGCACTAACCATCAGAGGAGTATGGGCACATTTTCAGAGCTCTATCTTAATTATTGTAATCTATATTGGAGTAGTGATGGATAGACGTACATTGCTAAACCGATATGTAATATTAATCTGGTCCAGAATATATGTATATACATTTTATATTTCGAGGTATTGCAAAACGAATGACAAATTAATTATACGCACCATCATATGGTGAAGTATATACAAATTATAAATCGCATGAGTCTCATGTTTGAATTAAATGTTAGATTTTTCACATTATTCCCTGACTTTTAAAATCCGACTCCACAGACTTCATATAAAACTGAACTAACACATTGTGGGGGTATTTTTCTGCCCGTAACGGCGATTTATACCTTCCAACTAGTTTTCATATGACTTCAATTCGACTATTTTTATCCATGATAATTTTAAAAATAGCCAAGTTTTAAACGAACTGCTCAGCACATGGCGAAATTAAAAATGACCTGCTTCATAATGTTTGAAGTTCATATTTTGTATTTTAATATGTAGCAATATTGGATGTTTGCTCTTAAGCGTTTTCATTATTTTTTGTAATTTTTTACTTAAAATGTTCGAACGTATAAATCTCGTTCGGCTGTTGTTTGTTTTATCCACACATGTATATATTTACATATTTAATAAATATTTTAATGTCATTTTTTGGCATTTCATCGCATAGTCTTGCTGCTATTTATTTTGTTGTTTTCTCCATTTCATTGTTTGTTTTGTTTTTCCCCCGACAGATGATGGTGATAACGAAATCCCGAATTCATCAACTATTTCTATTAACCTTGGCCATTTGTTGTCTAACAACAGCGGTAAATTGTGGCAAAATAACAACAAATACTAAAACAAAAGCCGTTACCGAAACTGGAGACGATGTAACAACAACGACGACGGCCAAGTCGGAAGTTGCTGCCGCAAACACTGATGCTGGCGATGGTGAACAAGACTCCGGCGAAGATGATGATGACGACGATGATGCTGCTGAAAAAAATGCTGTACAATCGTCGGACGAATCTCTGTTTAGTGTCTGGGGCATTGTCAGAGGTGTTTTAAATTGGATTAAAGATGACATATCGGCTGGTCTGTTTGGAGCGGACGATGATGTTGCAGCAGGTAAATTTTGATTTCTTTATTCTGTCGAAATAGTTGTTCCGTTGAAAAAGTAATTAGGCCTTGTTTATTTTTTTATGAGTATCGGTTATTTATTTAATAAAAATAAAAGGTTTATATGTCTTATTTACAACATACATAGATATGTCGATAGGCATGTTATTGTTGTTTAAAACAAATCACATTAGTTATTGTTTAACAATTTAGAGTTTATTTCTAAGAGAAATTCAACATTACGTTGAGTTTTATTAATTGCGAGATATTCTTTTTTTATTGCTTCCCACTTTTTGTTTTTGCTCATTTGCTGACTTGTGGCAATAGAAAAAACTGCCGTGGATGGGCCCGATGTAGCGTCATCACGCGTATGGGGTATTGTTAGAGGTATTTGGAATTGGATTAAAGCTGATATTTCGGCGGGACTTTTTAGTGCCGATGATGACACGGCCACTTCCGTAACTGCAGGTAAACTTTTATGATTTTTTTGTGTAGATTTTAGATTTTGAATCAGATTTTTGGTAATTGAAAATTTAATTTCCGCTTTAATTTGTAATATTAATATTATGTAAGCGTAAAATAATAGGATTGTAAATTTCTAAAATGGCAAATGATAGAGAAAAATATTTGATCGAATAAAAGAGATCAAGACAACGTTTTGAAAGGAAATATTAAAAAGAAACCAAATTTTTTAAGGTCTGCCGGACCAAACTTTTTATACCCTCCATTATGGGGTGGACATTCAAAGGTCAAGGGACAGGCGAAATTGGTTGCTATAACCAAATTTGTTATAAACAAATAAAATTATAAATAAATATATAACCAGTGAGCGGAGCAGTATGATACCCTACACAACTTCCACGAAAAACTAACTTTCTGTGGATCTATATTCTGAGCTTGTGCAATATTTCGCTATATTTGAACCATCTGGACCAACTAGAGGCCGACAATTATTACTAATGTTCAGTACAGACCTTCTAATTACTTGTCCAGATTCCCTTCCCTTGTGTTGTGATGTTCTTATTCCCATTGGAGCCTATAGATCGACTCGAAAAAACACAAACATATTAAGTTTTCGGTCCACTTCATAACACTATAATTATCTGATCGTCACCGAAAATTTAAGGCGTTATCCTTGACCATAACTGAAACTTCATGGAACATTTTAAAGCGATCAGTGCTATATGTCCGACCTCTAGTGTGGTAAAGGGTTACTAAATAATATCTGAATACATAAGCACCTGTAAATGTTTAAGTGTAACTCCCACATCTGAGTACATACGACCATATAATTGGTATCAATTTAATGGTCAGCCACTGCCCTTGAATATACCAACAACTTTTCGGGTCTATGTCCTTCAGGGGTAAATCTATACGCTATAGAATAAAAATGTTGTAATTTTTCACACAAAAGTCAGGGTTCATTTGACCCGCTAAATATTGACCGATCCTTATCAAAACAGGCAAGCTTATTCTTTGACCCGATCCCCTTCTCTATGTAAAAATTCGCGATGTTTGGGTCATAATTGCGGCCTCTAGAGCGACCAGAAAAAAATTAAGTATTTGGTCCATATCATTCCCCAAATATTATCCGACCTTTACCAGAAACAATAGGGGTCTTCATTGGCCAGAACCCATCCTACATGCAAAACTTCGTGATGATTGGTCCATAACTGTGGCCTGTATCGTGTTTACAAGATATAATGGACATACGGACGGACGGATACACATGTCTAGATCGACTCAGCTAGTCTAGATATGACGATCGGTATACTTAAAGATGGGTCTAGGACCAATATTTCGCGGCGTTACAAACTCTTGGGTCTGCACAAAGCTATAATACCCTGACAACATAGTTGTGTAGGGTATAAAAATAGAGTAGAATCTTTATACCAGAATTTTTATACAGAACTTATACCGTCTTCATAACCGACATGCTACTAAAAACGGTGTCGTTATAAACGATTTCGGCTGTACCTAACCGAACATATTGTGACTTTTATATGACCACTATATCATATTAAAATGGTGCCAAGATACTACGGCTAGGATCATCAACCTGCCTGAATTTGGATTCATATTTAACTGGAGGTTTATCTAAATATCGACCGGTTATTATAATTTCTGATAGAAATATTGGATATCAAATCCAATCAGACCTCAAAATATCAAATTAGAGTCAACTGGGTTAAAAAAAAACTCCAAAGTAATCAATATAATGAATGTATGGGTGTACCAATATATAGGGACTATATTAGATCATGGACTAACATTGGATATTTCTAGGTACCTAATCATTACCAAAAATATATAATAATTGAAAAACGCATCAGAAATCGTCAAAATATCGAAAGTATGAGGGTTATCGTAATATAGATGGTCATATTGATAGTTTTTGGAGGGAGGATTTGCAAGCCAATATTGAAATTTTTCGATAAGAAGAATTAATATCAATGTTTTGGTTGGTAGACTTTCTATTGGATGGTAGGGTAGTAAATCTACCCACCAAAGCTGATCTAAATAGGTTCAAATTTTAGGTTAGTCTCCATATAACAATTCCTCTCTAATTTCGATTTTTGAATTGATCTCATATGTATCATATGTAGGAGTGTCTGTATGGAGGAATCGTTAAAAAGTGGACCAATATTGATCAATTTGTGTAGGAAAATTGATGAGAACCCAAAGTACCAATTTAGAGCCATCCCGGTTGAAAATCATGTCCAGACTCCCCAAAATCAAAATTATGGAGGACCTAAAAATGGGCCAATTTCGATCATTTTTAATAAGAAGTTTTGCCATAAAGTCCGTTATATGAAACTTCGGCCAATATTGATAATTTATAAATGAAAGATTTACAACTCAATGAGAATGTTTGCAGACCAATTTTAATAATTGTGGCAGGATGATTTGCTATCCAAAAACTTAGATCGAATTCGCATAAATAACGTATTCGATCCAAATAATTTAGGAGTTTGGTGCACCATTTACTTAAAAGCGGACAAAAGTATATATGGGAGCTTTATCTAAATCTGAACCGATTTTAAACGAAACTTGCCAGATAATAATTTATATTAATTTCAGTACATTGTACAAAATTGTGTGCCAATCGGACAAACTATGGGTGTTTAGTGTACAATTTACTAAAAATCGGAAAAAAATATGTGGTAGCTATATCTAAATCTGAAACAATTTTCACGAAACTCAGCACATATCATTTTAGACATTATTCAGTGCGCTATGAGAAATATCGTCCGAATCGAAAGAAATATAGGGGCTTGGTGCACTATTTACATTTGTTGATATAATTCGAATCTACACTGATTAAAGAATGTCTCTACACAATTTCAAGTGAAAATCTCAAGAACTCTTATATGGGGGCTATATCAAAACATGGACCGATATTGTCAATTTTAAATACCAAAATTTCAAAGCTCTATCTTGTATATTGCGATATTGTGATTTCAACAGAGAATTTCATTCTGATCTAGAATATACATATATACTTTATGGGGTATCCGATGAATATTTCATGTTGTTGCAAATGGAATGACAGATTTAATATGAACTCCACCTCGGATATTTCTCATCGAAAAACATTCTATATATTTAAGAGTCTTTGAAGGTACATTTTTAGAATAGTTATTCGTTCAAAAATAAAAAAGTAAATAAAAACCAGTGAGCGGAGCAGTATAGTGGGACGGGGCCGACCATATGATGCCCTACACAGCTTCCACGAAAATCTAACTTTCTGTGGCAATATTTCCCGATATTTGCACACTCTTAACCGATTAGAGGTCAACCAATATTACTAATATTCAGTACAACCCTTCTAATTTCTTGGCAGTATTCCCTTCGCCCTGGGTTGTGTTGCGATGTTTGGCTTTCAATTGTGGCCTATAGATCGACTCGAAAAAAATATAAAAAATTAAATTCTCAGTCCAGTTCATCCCAAAATTATTATCTGATCATCACCGAATATTATAGGCGTTGTCCTTGGCCATACATGGATCCTCATGGAAAATTTCAAAGCGATCAGAGCTATATTTCCGGCCTCTAGTGAGATAATGGGTTAATATATAATATCTGAATACGTAAGCACCTGTAAATATTTAAGTGTAACTCCCACATCCGAGTACATACAACCATATAATTTGTATAAATATAATTTGTATAAATATAAATGTCAACCACTCCTCTTGATATTCTATCAACTTCTAGGGTCAATGTCCCTCAGGAGTAAATATATACGCCATAGAATACAAATTTTGTCATTTTTCACACAAAAGTCAGGGTCCATTTGACCCGCTTAATATGACCAATCTTTATTAAAAGAGGCATGATTATTTTTTGGCCCGATTCCCTTCTCCATGTAAAAATTCGCGATGTTCGGACCATAATTGCGGCCTTTGGAGCGACCAGAAAAACTGACAAAAATTAGGTATTTGGTCCATTTCATCCCCTAAGTATTAGCCGATCTTTACCAAAAACAATAGGGGTCTTCATTGGTCCATAAGTGTGGCCTGTATCGTGTTTACAAATTATAATGGACAGACAGACGGACGGACACACATGTATAGACCGACATATGACGATCGGTATACTTGAAGGTGGGTCTAGGACCAATATTTCACGGCGTTACAAACTCTTGGGCCTGCACAAAGCTATAATACCCTGACAACGTAGTTGTGTAGGGTATAAATAGATAAACAAATAAAGATTCGGGATAACCCTTGATATGGATTTTTTCAATTTATTTTAAAACTTGATACCAGTTGATATCAATTCGAGTTTGAAAAATGTAAATGGCATGATGCGTGCTCTTGAAATTTTATTTGCTGGCAAAGAAAGCATTAATACTTTCACTATTACAGTACTAATAATAATGACGTCATAAAATTATATGAATCATAGCCAACGAAAAATACCCCCAATCATTTCATGGAAAATATCCATAATAGGCCTTGTTCAAATTTGGCAATGATTATTAAACATTGCCAAATTGTTAACTTTCCATAATGCCTATTAGCTAGAAATAAACAAAAAATCAAGAGCGGATTCAAGTTCATTTTACACTTCTTCGTTTCATTTCTTTTTCTATGACTTCAATTTCACTTTCATTGTCCAGACACTATTCGTTTGTGGAATGACTTGAAAAAAACAAACCGAAGCCTCTTTGTTGAGTTAAGAAACGCATGACTTATTTTCATCTCATGTAGCTGGTTTGGCATTCTGCCATCAGTTGCCATGATTTTGAGTAGTTGAAATTTTGCCTCGGTTTTAACAGAGTCTATTGAAATTGAGTAATGTTGAATCACTGCCATGTAATGTGGTTAATAGATAATAGCATTACAAAGTAGCGATGAAAGGTGTGTTTCATGCCCAACACAAAAATAAAAATATTTTTCATGTGAAATGCCAAATATTTGGTAAAATTTTAATTTTCATAAAACTTAACACATCATAGTAAAAGGTAAATAAATAAGTCTGTAGTTAGATGTGAATGAACTTTGATGAGATATTGAGACCAATATCAGGTTAATTTCAGTCTCTAATTATAGTCTAACACTTTAGAAATACATCACATGTAACCTAGGCATCCCTATTCGTTCCACATATTCTTGTAATCAGGTTATCTATACTAATAAAAGAGTGAAGTGATTGACTGACTGACAGATTTAACGATTCATCAACGCCCAGACGAAACGGCTGAAGCTAGAATCTTAAAATTTTGGGTGAGGGTCACTCTTGGTCCAAATGTGACAGATAAGGCTGGGTTTTTGGAAATTCGTACTAGAAAGGCACGAAAGGTACTAAATGTGATACCATTTGTATTTGGCGAACCGTTGGAGCTAGAAATCTGAAATTTGGTTGAGGGTCACTCTTGGTCCAAAGGTGACAGATAAGGCTGGGTTTTTGGAAATTCGTACTAGAACGGTACGAAAAGTACTAAATGTGATACCATTTATATTTGGCGAACCGGTGGAGATGTACCAAAGGGTTTTTGAACATTCGAACTATAACTATGCGAAAAGTACGAAAATGTACTAAATTTGGTACAATTCTGTGGCATGGAACGAATAGTGTTTGCAAACTTGAAATTTGGAGTGTGAATTAAGGTTGAGAAGTAGGGTCAATTTATGGAGATGGTTTTGAAAACGTGTTCTCATGTGTACGAAAAGTATGGTACTATATTTGGTACAAATTTAATTTGGAGAGACAAATCGAGCTGGAGTCCTGGAATTTGAAATTAAAATTACCGTCGGAGTGTAGGATTGGGTTATAAACGTACTTTTGGAAATTTGTAACTTATGTGTACGAAACATACTAAATCGTACTATAATGGGTACAGTTGGGATTTGGGTGATCCTATAGAGCGGGAACAATGAAATTTGGAGTCAGGATCCCTGTAGGGGTGTGGGATTGGGGTCAGGATTCATTTTAAGAAAATAATACTTATGGGTACTAAATGGTTCTAAATTTGGTACAATTTGAGTTTTAAATGAACCAATAGAGCTAGAATCATGAAATTTGGAGTCAGAATCTCTGTTGAGGTGTAAGATTGATATATGTAGGAAGTTTTAGAAATGTGTACTAAATTTGGTACAATTTGAATTGTGAGTGAACCAGTATAGTTGGAATCCTGAAACTTGGATTTGTGATCACCGTGGAGGTGTAGAATTAGGGTGGAGGTGTAGAATTTTGGAAATTGGTACTACTATGTACTAAATTTAGTACAATTTGAATTGTGGGTGAACCGATAGATTTGGAATCCTGAAGCTTATATTTTGGATCACTGTGGTGGTGTAGGTTTGGGGTAAGTAAGAGGTTTTGAAAATTCATACCACTGTGTACTAAATTTGGTACAATTTGAATTGTGGGTGAACCTATGAAGTTGGAATCCTGAAACTTGGATTTAGAATCACTGTCGGTGTGTAGGTTTAGAGCTCGAATCATGAAATTTGGTACTAAATGGGACTCAAATTTAATTTATGGTCGATATTAATGTGTGGATTGTTTTTTCTGACATATGCAGTTTTCTCTGAAAATAAAATAATATGTTAATACATTTTTAAATATTTCCTACATTTCCTACAATCGATAAAAAAAATAATAGTATGGTTCTAATAATTTCAACACGTTCTTAACCATATATTATGTAATGACAAACTAAACGCCATTAAAAAAAATAATTTCATTTTCCATTACAGAAGGACGTTCCGATGGCAGCGTACAAGGTCGTACATTTGGCAAAATTCGTCGTCTACAAATGGCTCTCATACCCATTATCTTCAAATTTGGTGTCCTCACTGCCATGGTGGCTTTCCTAGTGGGCATCGGCTTAAAGACTCTCTTCCTTGTCAAGGTTCTCTTGGCCATGAATGCTTTGGCCCTCCTGGCTAAATTCTTTACCCTGAAAGCTAATATTCTACCACAAATTCAATATTCAGCTCCACCACCATCATGGAATCATCATGTTGAATATTCGGCTGCACCAAGTTGGGGTTGGTCGCCATCATCATCGGCCGGTTGGTCTTCGGCTCCAGTTCACGAACACGAACATCATTCAGAGCATCCCAGTAAGGAAATTCATTTACACATTCATGGTGCTGCATCACAACCCAAGGCAGATACTTATACCGCATACGTAGCAAGTCCATCACCAGCAACCGGTAACAGTTGGCAACGCAGTGATCCCTACAGTGCCTATGAACCGGTGTCACATCAAACCGGTAATGATCTGACAGTCGATGCGACACAATCGATACCGGTTAGTGTGCATGCCGATGTACCGGCAAATCATCGAATGTTTTAGTTGAAAACATAAGGAGAGTACACACTAAACAACATGGATGTCAGTCAGCGAATTTTTAGAAAACTTACATGAAATCTATAATTAAAATAATTATTGAATAACGAAAATTAAATTTCTTCACCTACCTTTTGAATACAAAGATAAAAAGTTTATATGACTGTCATTCGTTTTCGTTGGTGTGTATTGTACCATAGGACCAAAATGTAAATCATAAGCTTTTTTGTGATTTTCAACGAACTAAATATGTAGTCACTTGGAATTATTTTTTTTAAACAATGAACTTAGGAATGATAACAGGGACAACTTTATCTCAAAGTGTGTTTTTGTTTAGGTTAATTAAATTTATGAAACAAAAAATATTTTTTTTATTGTAAATACTTATAAGCCTATTTATAAATTTATTTCTATTATAAATCTATTGTAATTTATTTCATTTATTTTAGTATAAAGAATAATAGAATAAATAAAGCATAAAACAACAAAATATAAAATATTTTATTTATCTTAGTATCACAGAGAAATATATATATTTTTTTTAATTGACGGTTGTAGTGAGTAGTAATTGGTAATTTTAGATTTCAGAAAAATAATTAGTAAACAGGGTTATCCATTTTGTAGCTTCAAAAGTAAACTCCACACGTAATGCTGCTAGCTTTGCTCTTTATACCCTTCACCACACTGTGGTACATGGTATTATGCCTTTGTGCATATGTTTGTAACAGACAAAAGGAAACGTGATAGACACATGGTTCCTTTTGAGAATATGCATAGAATCACTTTCTAAGTCGATTTATGCATGTCCGTCCGTCCGTCTGTCTGTGCATGTTAAATTGTAAACAAAGTACAGGTCGCATTTATGATCCGAATTGGATGAAATTTGGCATAGGTCACTTATTCGGCCCAAGGACGAACCCTATTGAAATTGGGAAAAATCGGTTCAGATTTAGATATAGCTCCCATATATATATATTTTACAGATTTAATGTAAACGGTCCCTATATATCTTTCGATTTGCACGAAATTTGGTACAGCCTAATCATTTAGGTCTATAATGATGTCTGCCAAGTTTCGAGAAAATCGGTCCAGATTTAGATATAGCTCCCATATATAGTTTTCATGATTTCATGTAAATGGTGGCCCAAAGTCCCTATATATCTTTCGATTTGCACGAAACTTGGCATAACGTACTGAATTGAGCCTAGAATGATGTCTGCCAAGTTTCGTGAAAATCGGTCCTGATTTAGATATAGCTCCCATATATAGTTTCGCCCGATTTCATATAAATGGTGCACCAAAGTCCCTATATATCCTTCGATTTGGACGAGATTTGGCACGAAATTTGGCATAACGTACTGAATTGAGCCTAGAGTGATGTCTGTCAAGTTTCGAGAAAATCGGTCCAGATTTAGATATAGCTCCCATATATAGTTTCGTCCGATTTCATGTAAATGGTGCCCCAAAGTCCCTATATATCTTTCGATTTGCACGAAATTTGGCGTAACGTACTGAATTGAGCCTAGAGTGATGTCTGCCTTGTTTCGTGAAAATCGGTCCAGATTTAGATATAGCTCTTTCGATTTGCACGAAATTTGGCATAACGTACTGCATTGAGCCTAGAGCGATGTCTGCCTTGTTTCGTGAAAATCGGTCCAGATTTAGATATAGCTCCCTTTTAATATAGATTTATTTTAAGTAATTGACGCACCAAGGAACCAATAGGCTGATAGGAACGAAACGTTCTGAAATTAGTATAACCTAACCTGTGACAAGTTTGTTTGAAATCGCTTAATATTTGGATAGAGCTTCCATATATATTTTCGCCCGATTTCAAGTAAATTGTTAGTCAGTTTGACATCAATTTTTGCACAACTTACAAAATTGAGCATAGAATTACGCAGTTGCGTTTTCTAGAAGTACAGAAGATAGATCTAGGTAGATTCACATTTTCATAAATATCACATATTTTATTTCATTCAATTTCATGTTAATAGTCCTGTTTAATATACCCATAGTGGTGAAGGATATCATATAGTCGGCCCCGTCCGACTTTACTACTTTCCTTACTGGTTTTAGGTAAGTATCGACCACTTTTTGTCACATATGGATAAGTATCTCAGTCATATCTTCACGAATGTTGGTTTTAAAGTGCTCATGAACACCGTATTTCGCGTAGTCAAATCGAATGTTCTTGGTGGGCAGTTTATATCACCAGGACAAGAAACTACACAACCAAGTCGTATTCTTCTAGAGCAAGCAAAAATATCGGTTATTATATGACCATAATGCTCCGAAATGATAGTCGTTCCATCGTAGTTTTAGAAGAAGTATGATCGAGTCACAACTTCGGACCAAAGAGCGCGCCGAACGATGACTTTCAATTATTTGAGAATCTGAGAATCCTTAAATAATTAAAGAGAGGCCAAATAGGACAATTGTGATACCCTCCATCATAAGATGTATATACACTCCATAGGGTGGAGTTTATATTAAATTTGTCATTCAGTTTGAAACACATCGAAATATTCACCGGAGAACCCACAAAGTAGAATAAAATTATATATCAATTATTGACAGTCTGCCCGTTGAAATCACGAGAGAACACACAATATTTAATATAGAGATTTGAAATTTTGTATATATCGATATTTCGGTCCACCTTGTTGATACAGTACCACCAACTATTCGATATTTTGGATATTATTGACACGTTTTCCACCGAATTGGCTGTGATTTGGATTTTTCAGTTATCCTCGGATATCAAATCTTCTTACTGAAAATTTTTAAAATCGGTCGTTAAGATTGGGTTCTCAATGGATAACACAACTAAAAAATATCAATATTGGCCCACTTTCTACGATAGCCCCAGATGACGGCACCCCTAAAATTTCGAATTGTCTATAATTTGAATTTAAACGTTGTAGCAGATCTTCATACCAAAAAAATTATTAATTTTGATCGACAATGGGAGAGACCACCCATTATTTTGGGAATTATGAGTACATGTTTTTGGTAGTTTGAATTCTCATTGACTAGAAAATCATCTATATTGGTCCACTTTTGACGATAGTCTACATATGAGTCGTTTATTATGAAAGTGGTATAAGTCCATTTTAGGACTTGATTAAAATCTTGGTTTTCTAGAAAAATTTACAAAACATATTACGTTATATATTCTATCATGTTTAAGGTCACACAGCCACAAACAAAATACTTTAGAAACGAGTCAAATAAATATTTCGATGCCAGAAAAATGAACTTAAGTCACTTTCAAAATAAACGACTGACATAACGGTATTCGGTATTTAATCACAATTTACTGTAATGTTGTTGTCATTGGGTGTCAAATCTTCCTAACTAAACTGTACCATAGGAAAACCCGAACGATTGCACGTATTTTAAATGTCCAGATCATGGTGGAGGGTATAAAGGTTCGTTTTTATTTTGTTCTAAAAATTGCCGTTCACCGTTGTCCAAGCTCCCATTCCACGTACCTACGACGTTGTGAACGGTCAGCTGCCTTCAGTTTTTGTATTAGCTGGACTTGCATAATACAGCCCTAACTTCTGTAGCAGAATCACAATTTTTGAAGTAGGCTTTGATAATTTTAATGAGTAGTGAAATTTTCACAGTTTTTAAATTTGGCACTTATTTGGACAAGGAGAACCCCATTGAAATTGGGAAAAATCGGTTCAGATTTTGATATAGCTCCCATATATATTTTCCTCCGATTTTATGTAAATTGTGTACCAAAGTCCCTATATATCTTTCGATTTGCACGAAATTTGGCACAGCGTACTAAAGTAAGTCTAGAATGACGTGTGTTATGTTTCCTTAAAATCGATTCAGGTTTAGATATAGCTCCCATATATATTTTCGTCCAATTTAATGTAAATGGCCCCTATATATTCATTCGATTTTCACGAAATTTGGCATAGCGTAATGAATTAAGTCTAGAATGATGTGTGTTAAGTTTCGTGGAAATCGGTTCAGATTTAGATATAGCTTTAATATATATTTTGTCTTCCGATTTTATGTAAATTGTGCACAAAAGACCCAACGTTTGTCCGATTGCCACACAATTTTGTGCAATGAACTGTAGTTAATATATGTTATTTTCCGGCAAGTCTCATTTAAATCCGTTCAGATTTTTATATAGCTTCTATATATATTTTTTCGTCTGATTTTATACAAAATTGACACAAATTTTGCACAACTGGAGTTAGTATACCCTAGAAGTTGGGTATAAATGCTTCACCAAGGTGGGTTCAATCGGCACAACATTTTGCTTACTTTACTACTTTCCTTACTGGGTTTTAATTAACTAATACACCTTTCTTATTACATTCTTAAGATAATTTTTGATTGAAGTTTGAATTTTTTTTAATAGAAATTTCAATTTCGCTTTCAAAATGTAACAATCTTATAAACCACTTAAATTTTTGTTGCACGAAAAATAAAAACAAAAAGAGTTCTTTCAGAATTACTATTATTTTCTCTGCGATATTTAGATCTTTAGTGACACCAAAATTTGCTGGGTAAATATTTAGTTTGGTGAGATTTCTTTTTTGTTTAAAGAAGGTTAAATACACAGTAAACTTCCCCAAAGAAACCCCCCGACAAAAACAATTTCACTCGCTCCGTCATAATTGCTTTAGAAAGATGAATGAATGAACGGTGAACAATCATCAGCAGTAGCATTAATTTCACTTTTTTCGGCTGCAAATAATTTTAGAGGACAGTCGAGAGAACAATCGGCTTCCATAAAACAAAAGACTTAAGACACAACCGTTTCAATAACAACTTGTGTACACAGCAAGATGGCCAATGAATGGCGATTGTATCAATCAATCAATACAGCAGACACATTGAAACGAAACTTCAGCAGGTTTATTTTGGGAATAAAAAAAAACAATAAAAAACAGAATTGATTTTATTTCAACATAATTGTTAATAGCGGTATGAACATGTTCAATGAAATTTAAAATTTTAATGGTATGAAAGATATTTTTTTATGGATGAAAGATATTGGGGAACACCAATATAATTTGTAGCTGGCGCTACATGAGTCAAGTGATACTATTAAGAATGGAGTAGTTCATTAACTTATCAGCGAAAGAATCGATTACAAAGTATTAATTATGATGGAACATTAGAAATCAGTAAGAAGTCGAATTATTATTTTTTGTTTATGTTGGAAAATATCTACCACTGTGAGTAAATGATAGGGATGCTCAATTCAATATTTGTATACCCTCAGCCTATAATTAAAATTTGCTCATCGAAATATTGGTTTTACAACCCATGTTCCTTTGGACCAAATCCGTTTCAAGCAATTTGGAGCCAATTTACAAAGGTGGCCAAAAAGTGCCAAAACTCTCTAAAATTTCAATATTTTGAAGGTGTTGCTTCATATGCAGCCTATTTTGTTACTTTGTCTTTCACCTTTGATTTGCAATTTCATTCCCAAAAGTGATAAATAAATAGCATACAATGTCAAAGACATAGAAACCGTAAAGACTCGAAAAAATGCATTTTGACAAAATAGTTCATGAAAACATATCCAGAGAGAGTCATGCATAACAGAGGCATGTTAACAATAACCAGTAAGGAAAGTAGTAAAGTCAGACAATTTTGTAAGTTGTGCAAAAATTGATGTCAAACTGACTAACAATTTACTTGAAATCGGGCGAAAATATATATGGAAGCTCTATCCAAATATTAAGCGATTTCAAACAAACTTGTCACAGGTTAGGTTATACTAATTTCAGAACGTTTCGTTCCTATCAGCCTATTGGTTCCTTGGTGCGTCAATTACTTAAAATAAATCTATATTAAAAGGGAGCTATATCTAAATCTGGACCGATTTTCACGAAACAAGGCAGACACCACTCTAGGCTCAATTCAGTACGATATGCCAAATTTCGTGCAAATCGAAAGATATATAGCGACTTTGGTGTACCATTTACATGAAATCGGACGAAACTATATATGGGAGCAATATAGAAATCTGGACCGATTTTCTCGAAACTTGGCAGACATCACTCTAGGCTCAATTCAGTACGTTATGCCAAATTTCGTGCAAATCGAAGGATATATAGGGACTTTGGAGCACCATTTATATGAAATCGGACGAAACTATATATGGGAGCTATATCTAAATCAGGACCGATTTTCACGAAACGTGGCAGACATCATTCTAGGCTCAATTCAGTACGTTACCCCAAATTTCGTGCAAATCGAAAGATATATAGGGACTTTGGGGCACCATTTACATGAAATCGGACGAAACTATATATGGGAGCTATATCTAAATCTGGACCGATTTTCTCGAAACTTGACAGACATCACTCTAGGCTCAATTCAGTACGTTATGCCAAATTTCGTCCAAATCGAAGGATATATATGGACTTTGGGGCACCATTTACATGAAATCGGACGAAACTATATATGGGAGCTATATCTAAATCTGGACCGATTTTCTCGAAACTTGACAGACATCACTCTAGGCTCAATTCAGTACGTTATGCCAAATTTCGTCCAAATCGAAGGATATATATGGACTTTGGTGCACCATTTATATGAAATCGGGCGAAACTATATACGGGAGCTATATCTAAATCTGGACCGATTTTCTCGAAACTTTACAGACATCACTCTAGGCTCAATTCAGTACGCTATGCCAAATTTCGTCCAAATCGAAGGATATATAGGGTCTTTGGTTGTTATGATACCGTAACAACAGAGGAAAAGCCATCTGTTGGAAATTGTTTACGTATCAATTGTCGTAGCTTTATACTTTTATGTCTTTGACAATGTGTAGCCACCTTGCGGAAATGTATGATCACTGTTAACAATAATTTATGTACTCCTTAAGGTATGCAACGAACTTACATACCTTTTAATTTATTATATTCAGAATCCCGTAAAGTATGCAATATTTTAGAAGTAAATCCAGTAGAGATTTCAAATTATGAAAAATGTGAGGTTAAAATCTCCACAACGAAGAAACCATAGAGAAGATAATGCTGTAAAATAACTGTTGAAATAATATAGGGTAATAATTTTTGAGAAAATGTCTAATGGTGTCTAATCCAGTTGAAAACGACACGACGACCTCTGAAACCTCGAAATGGATAACCCCTAATACAGCAGGCACAAGG
Source organism: Musca vetustissima (assembly GCF_032173495.1). Taxonomy (NCBI): domain Eukaryota; kingdom Metazoa; phylum Arthropoda; class Insecta; order Diptera; family Muscidae; genus Musca; species Musca vetustissima. Next base: position 118,699 of record NW_026880928.1, on the reverse strand, counting down.
AAACCCGCAGGTGCAGAATAGATGTTTTTATGTTGATTCAGATCGTGACATATTTGTCTTATAGCCTCAGTGCATAGAAGTTGCAAAAAAAAAAAGAAGACCAGGTTCAACTGGCCATAATTTTCTGTTTCTGTACACCACACTGTGGTACATGGTATTATGTCTTTGCGCATATGTTTGTAACGGCAAAAGAAAACGAGATAGACACATGGCTCTTTTCGAGAATATGCAGAGAATAACTTTTTAAGTCGATTTGTGCATGTCCATCCGTCTGTCCATGTTAAACTGTAAACAAATTACAGGTCGCATTTATGATCCGAATGGGATGAAATTTGGCACATCTCATTTATTTGGCACAAGGACAAACCCTATTGAAATTGGAAAAAATCGGTTCAGATTTAGATATAGCTCCCATATCTATATATATATAAAAGCTTAGTCTTAAGTGAGTGACTGACTGACAGTCAGTCAATGGTACCTTATGTATTAGGCGAACGGGAAGAGCTAGAATTCTGAAATTTGGACTGTGGGTCACTGATGGAATGTTAGAATGATGTACAAAAGGGTTTTTGGAAATTCGAACTATAACTGTACTAAAAGTACTAAATTTAGTTCTAATTTTACATATATTGAACATAAATAGCTAAAATCTTGAAAATTTATATGGAATACAGGTTGGGAAGTGGTGTTGATGTATATAAATGGTTTAAGATTTTCGTACTTATGTTTTTTTAAAAGTACTAAATGGTACTAAATTTGGTACTATTTACAATTAGTTGAGTGTATATAGATGGAATCCTGAAATCGGAATTAGGACTACTGTTGGAATACAGGATTGAGGTAGCTTTAAAAAATCGTACCTTTGTGTACGAAAAGTACTTAATGGTACTAAATTTGGTGCAAGTTGGATTTCGGTTCACATATAGAGCTGGAGTCTTGAAATTGGGAATTAAAATGACAGTTGCAGTGTAGAATTGAGGTAGTTTTGGAAATTCGCACTTATTGGTACGAAAAGTACTAAATCGTACTAAATATAGTAAAATTTGGATTTTGCTTAAACGGATGAGCTTAAAACCTGAAATTTGGAAATCTGATTACTGTTGAAGATTGAGCTATAGAGACATCTTGTGTACATTTGTGTGTACGAAAAGTACTAAAATTTGGAATAATGGTTGCTTTTAGAATATAGAATCAAGGTATGGAAGCATAGTACGTATGTGTACTAAATGGTACTATATTTGGTACAACTTGATTAACAGAATTTTGGAATTAAAATTACTTTTGAAGTGTAGGATTGACGTAGTTTAATTATAGAAACAAAAAGTACTAAATGGTACCAATGGATAGGGTTGAGATGCTCAAATTTTGATTAAATTAATATTACTGTTGGAGTGCAGGATTGAAATATGTCGGTAGTTTTGAAAATTTGTCATTTCGTGTACTAAATGGTACTAAATTTGGTACAGTTTAGATCAGAGTGAATGGATAGAGATGGAAAACTTAAATTTAGAATGCAAATCACAGAATTAAGGTAGTATTGGAATTTCGTACTCTTGGATACGAGAAGCACTAAATTGTACTAAATAGGGTACAATTCGTTTTGTGTGAGCGGGAACCCTAAAATTTGGAATCAAAATTAAGGGTGGAGTGTAGGATTGAGATATGGAGGTAGTTTTGAAAATGCATGATTATGTGTACTAAATGGTACTACGTTTATTTAGATTGAGATAAAAAAATTATATTTGAAAATAAAATTACTGTTAGAGTACAGGATTGAGACAGTGTTGAAAATTCAAACTTAAATTACTAAATATGCTACAATTTGGATTTATGTGAACGGATAGGGCTGGGATCCTGAAGTTTATGATTAAAATTACTGTTGGAGTGTGGTGAACGGATAGAGCTGGAATCCTTAAATGTGAACTAAAGGTTATTATTGGAGAACATTACTGGGGTAGTTTTGGAAATTCGTACTTATGGGTACGAAAAACACAAAATTTGGTACAAATTGGACATTGGTGAACGGGTGGAATTCGAATCCAGAAAGTTGCAATTTGGTTAGTGTGGGAGTGTAGATTTAACAAAGTTTGGAATATGGGTACGAAAAGTACAGAATCTGGAATTCTTACATTTTGACTTACGATTACTATTTGAAATAAGGATTGAGGTATATTTGGAAATTCGTACTTATGAGTACGAAAAGTACTAAACTTGGACTTTGGTGGAATTAAGATTACTGTTGGAGAGTAAGATTGATGTAGATTTGGAAATTCTTACTTTTAAATACGATGGTATATTTGGAACCATTTGGATTTGGTTGGATCCTGCGATTTAGATTACTGCTGAAGTGCAGAATTTAGCTATAGAGATAACTATGGAAACTCGAATTGATTTGTACGAATAGTAAATAGAATAGCAAATACACTAAATTTCGATTTCGGAAACGGAATCACATTACATGCATAGAATCACATTCTATGTCGATTTATGCATTTATGATCCGAATTGGATGAAATTTGGCATACGTCACATATTTGGCCCAAGGACGAACCCTATTGAAATTGGGAAAAATCTGTTCAAATTTAGATATAGTTCCCATATATATTTTAGTCCGATTTTAGGTAAATAGTGCACCAAACTTCCTATATATCCTTCGATTTACAGAACGATGTGTGTTAAACATCGTGAAAATCGGTACCGAGTTAGATATAGCTCCCATATATAACTTCGTCCGATTTAATGTAAATGGTGTACCAAAGTCCCTATATATCTTTCGACTTGTTTTAATCTGTTTAACCCTTTCAGTGTCAAAAAAAATTTTGGTCGGAATAAAAATCTAAAATTTTGTACTTAAAATCATATGAAGGCACAAATATATAAAAAGAGCAATTCGATTTAATGTAAGTTTTGTGTCTTTCAGCAAAAAACAAATATATCAATTGTAACGGTACATAGAATAATCGAAAAATTGCAAAGGAAGAGAGTAATTTTAAATGTCGAATATATTCGACAAAAACACTGAAAGGGTTAATGGAAGTAAGAGAGATTTCGGAAAATAGTGCTTATGTGTATGAAGAGTACTAAATCGCAAACTATAGTACAACAAATTTACAGTATTTACGATACCATATGAAATATTTTTTGTATTCCCTTTCCGCATACGAAGTAGCGGGCACTTTGCTAGTATATATATACATATATATATATATATATATATATATATATGTCGATTTTTTAGGTAATTGGTCTACCAAACTCCTAAATTTTATCCGATTGTGTAGAAATTTAGCACATCGTATGCGACGTAGATTGTGACGTCTGTTAGGATACATATGTAGAATATAGTCCGCACCGTGCGACTTTACTTCTTTTCTTACTGGTTTTTTTCTCCGAAAAGGTTAATCAAGGATATTTAAATATTACAAATCCTTTCCTTTGGAAAAATACGGCTACTACCCAAAGTGGGATTGGAGTTTCATATAGGGGCTATGTTAAACACGGTCCTATATTTATTCTGTTAATAATATTTCTACTAATAATTTTTTTTCCAGAAAGAACACGAATTGTCATCTGTAGTTTCAATGCCAGTTTAAATGTCAAACATCCCAGGAGTAGTAGTAAAGTAAGTCCATCATTAGTTATGTCAAATTGACAATATATATCTTACGAACTGGAACCATTGGAAATCTAAGGGAAAGAAAATTCCCATTGCTTACGGTATATTATATCGAGTAGACCCAGTCATTCGCCCTAACTTCCATGAGAGTAATTCTACGAAAATGTGAAATATTTTTTATATCTGTAACTAAACCGACTTGAACCGAAACTAACATATTCCTCATCGAACGGACACAAGTAGCATCATTGGCGATTCTAAGAGTTTTATGGTGTCCTTCTATAAATGTTTATAGAATAAGAACTAAAGTACGCATGCGTACAAGTTTATATAGTTCCTTAACAACTATCATATTAAACTGTGAACTTTGATTTTCTTTAGACATATTAAAAATGTATGAACCGACAATCGTGTATGTGACTATACGCTTAGTATTCCACGTTCAATTATTATTCATCGCGTATGTCGTTGAAGTATTCCCTTTTTATGGTAATATTTTATACACTCCATATACACATATATCAATTTAAAACTGAAACTAATTATTTGTATCGAAAGAAAAACAAATCAAAGGCGCTAATAAAATCTCCAAAGATGTGGAATAAAAATTAAATCATCAAGTCCCGTTTATGAGTTGGTCTACTTTCTTTTCAATGTAATAGCTATACATATAAATATGGATAGATAGATATACCACTTGTCTATTCAAGATGCAGTCTGCAGCCTTTTAATGATTTTATAAAATATGTAACAATAATTTCCCTAATCGTGTGCATTACCCAAAAATAGTAGTCTATGGAGATTTTCCATTTATTCGAAGTGTATTCTATGGCTATGGTGATTGCTACATTGTACTGATCCAGTTTCATTTCTGTTCATTGTAAAATAATGTGATATTGTCATATTCAATTTCACATTTGAGTTGCTTAGTATACGAACGAATGTTTGATTGATTGAATTCATTGAAAATGTAAGAAACACCGAAAATTTATTTCTTCCCCCACAAAGTTACCGTACAAACCAGTAAGGAAAGTAGTAAAATCGGACAGGGTACCATGACTATATGATACTCTTCACCACTTTTGGTATATCCAACAAATGGAATCCTAACAGACGTCGCATTTTTGAAGGACCATTAACATGAAATTAAACATGTCATTCTGAAACATTTACTAAATTTCGGTTATATATAGAGTTGCTTCTTACAATGGGACAAAATTATGTAAATAAATTTAAAGCAAAATATCGAAATCTAAGCCGATTTCATCGAAACTCATGTTAGGTTACACTTATTCCAGTATGTTTTGTACATTCGGCCACATTTTGAGTTCTTCTTTAACTTACAAATCCAAATTTCGTGCAAATCGAAGGATATATAGGGACTTTGGTGAACCATTTACATAAAATCGGACGAAAATATATATGGGAGCTATGGGAGCTATATCTAAATCTGAACCGATTTTCACGAAATTTAAAACACATCTTTCTAGACTTAATTCAGAATATTATGCCAAATTTCGTGCAAATCGAAGGATATATAGGGACTTTGGTGCACTATTTACCTAAAATCGGACGAAAATATATATGGGAGCTATATCTAAATCTAAACCGAATTTTCACGAAATTTAACACACATCATTCTAGACTTAATTCAGTACGCTATCCCAAATTTCGTGCAAATCGAAGGATATATAGGGACTTTGGTGCACCATGTACATAAAATCGGACGAAAATATATATGGGAGCTATATCTAAATCTGAACCGATTTTCACGAAATTTAAAACACATCTTTCTAGACTTAATTTAGTACGCTATGCCAAATTTCGAGCAAATCGAACGATATATAGGGACTTTGGTGCACTATTTACCTAAAATCGGACGAAAATATATATGGGAGCTATATCTAAATCTAAACCGAATTTTCACGAAATTTAACACACATCATTCTAGACTTAATTCAGTACGCTATCCCAAATTTCGTGCAAATCGAAGGATATGTAGGGACTTTAGTGCACTATTTACCTAAAATCGGACGAAAATATATATGGGAGCTATATCTAAATCTGAACCGATTTTCAGGAAATTTAACACACGTCGTTCTAGACTTAATTCAGTACGCTATGCCAAATTTCGAGCAAATCGAAGGGACTTTGGTGCACCATTTACATAAAATCAGACGAAAATATATATGGGAGCTATATCTAAATCTGAACCGATTTTTCCCAATTTAAATAAGTGAACTGTGTCAAATTTCATCCAAATCGGATCACAAATGCGACTTGTACTTTGTTAACAAAAATACATGGACGGACAGACAGACGGACATGCATAAATCGACTTAAAAAGTGATTCTATGCATATTCTCAAAAGGAACCATGTGTCTATCTCGTTTCCTTTTGCCTGTTACAAACATATGCACAAAGACATAATACCCTGTACCGCAGTGTGGTGAAGGGTATAAAAAGGAAACTTCTAAATGAATAGAGTATCCGATTTATTCAAAAACTCTGCAAAAAGTAATATTTTGCCAAAACTCAAAAACAATTGTCAATAGTCCCCAAAATACCGAATAATAGGGAGTACCACTCCAAGCTGGCTACCTCAATACATGGACCAATATAGATAATTATCGGTAGGAAGCTTTTCAACCCCATCAGAATTCAAACAATTAAATTAAAACCAAATAACATCAAGACATACAGTGTGTCAAGAATCAGTTGACACATGGAATATATTTTTCCGATATATATTTACGACTAACTTTTTGTTAATTGTACACCAAATAATTAAATGATATCCAATTGAGACTCTGTGTTGTAGCATAATGAATAGTTTGGTTTAAAGGCCCCCCATTCTTGGGGTCAAAAATTTTTTTGATTTTATTCGATTCTACAGTAATTCAAGAACGTCCCTACAAAATTTCAAGAGAAAATCTCAAGAACTCTTGAAGATATAGCCGATTTATTGTATCAGCATCAAGTGACGGCTAAAGGGCTTCTCAAACTTTATACGCGTTTTTCTTTTTTGTGAATGGCTGGCACGATAACTCAAAAACTAATGACACAATCGATTCCAAATTTTTACACGTTTCTCTGTGAGTGTATAGCTATCGTATGAACTAGGATAAAGCCAATCGGTGAAGATCTTCCTTATTTTTCACTTGGTTTTTGGTAAAAAATCGGTGATTTTCCAAAAATATTATTTCAAAGGTCCGCCATTTTGTTAATTTTAGAGCGAAGTCAATAACGAGAGCCAGACATGTACTCTTTCTAACACCGTTGGAATTTGGATTCCGATGTTCCAGTGAGGAGTTATCATGCCCGCCATCAAAAATAAGGATTTTTCTTTAATTGCAAAAAACAACAACAAAGCAATAACAAAAAATGTTTGTAAATTATTTTTCTTCTCTTTTAAATCTTCAAATATATATGTGCAAAGTTACAAACCTTAACAAGCATTGGTATTGATTTACCAGCCCATTGAAAATCTTGAAAAATTGAAATCGAGAATGGGTGGGGTTCCCTTAAATCGATTTTCATAATTTCTCCAAAAAATATTAATCTAAATCTGTCCTAATAAACTGAAATTTGACATAGGTTACCTTAATGTAGCCAATAGGAACGCGTTGTACCAAATTTCAGTGAATTCGGTTGAATCCCAAAACAGCAAAAATTGGGGGAGTACCCTTATATGAGGGCTACTAAAAAAGTGGAACGATATTTCAGCGAATTCGCTTGAATAACGCGCTCAAGAACCCCTAAATATAAATCTATCTCAATTCGGAGATCTATCTCAATTCGTTTAGAGGATAGAGTGATTACAACAGACAGACTGACATGATTAAATAGTCATAGAATTTTACGCTGATCAAGAATATATATATTTTATAGGGTCGGAAATAATTACTTCCACTTAATATAAAAGGTACAAATGTAACCGGTTATTGATCGTAGGGTTAAGTCAGTTCACATATAGACACAGATCACATATTTAATTTTGTCCAATTGCATGTCAATGGTCCTTCAAAACTGCGAGGTCTGTTAGGATGCATCTCTTGAATATAGACAAAGTGGTAAAGTATAACATATAGTTGGCCCCGTCCGGCATTATTATTTTCCTTCCTGGTTAATAGTTATCCATGTGTAAGTTGATTCTTGACATACTGTAGATTTATATTCAAGATTTCGATACCAAATATCCTAGGAATGTGAACCATATACAGTAAAGTACGGTTATAGTGATCTTGTAGGGACCAGGCAAATTAGTTCGTTATAGAAGAAGTTTGTTATACCCAAGGTAAGGTATAACCTAGGATAAACACTAACAAATATATTCAGTTCCGAAATTGAAAGTTTTTGTACAATACTTAAGCGGCTTTTTAACAATACTTAAGCGGCTTTTTAACAATACTTAAGCGGCTTCTCTTTTCCTTTGATGAACCTGACATTTTTTGCAAAGGTTGCCAGTGTTAGGATACAAAAAGAACTTTGTGCGGATTGTCATCGTTAAGTAGTTTGTATATTTGTAACAAGTTCGTTATAACAGAATCAAAATAAGTGAAAACTGAAAGTTGGGACCGAATAAATATGTCGTTATAAAAAAAGTTCGCTATATCCGTAATTCGCTATAAGAGTAAAGATTTGAATAAAAAATCTGTCTTAAAACTTCGGGACTAGGAAATGTGTTCGCTATAAGGAAAGTTCGTTATAACCGGCATTCTTTTTAAACGTACTCGACTGTATGTGTACCTCTACCTATTAAACACTGCATATCTATCGTGATTTCAAAAGGCCGATAAACGAACATGATTAATGTTGGCAATGATCTCCTTCAAATATTTCTAGATTTTGGAGGGTACATATAAACCATGAAACATTTCTGTATTCCTTTGTGACGGAACAAATTGCACATTTTTGATAAGTTTTATACATATTTCCAATTTTTTTATGCCATAAATATATCAATTAAATGAAAGATGACCGATTGTGATGCTACCATCAATTAATTGACCATATCGATGAGCAACATTGCAAACATTATCAAAAATCAAATCAAAAAATATAACTTGATCTGCGCCATAATTTCAACAAGACAACCGCATATGTACACAAATATCTATGTACAAAAATGTGTCTTTATTAAGATTTGTAATTTTAACGCACGACACATTAGAAGAAATATGTTTTCACTGAATTTTCTTTTGTCACGTTTCATCGCGCACATACTCACGCCGTCATATATTAAGCGCGTGGTAAGCCGAAAACAATGCGAAAAGTAATCGTGTAATTGCAACATGTAAGTACGTACGTATGAAATGATGATGACGATCATCGTGGTAATCGCTGTAACTAGGTAGCCTCCACAGAGGAATTGTCAATGGCCTATGGGCATTTTCATTTTCATCAAGAAATTTGTGGTTTCTTCAACGCTACCAATTATGCATAATTGCATGATACCAGTTTGTACTTGTGAAGGAGAATGTGTGTATGTATTGTCTGAAATGTTTGTAGATGGTACGAGGGGGTTTGGTTTTCATGGAATTTTCTTAAATTCTATAAAAAAGAAAATAAATAAATAATTTTAGACCATCGAAAAGGTGTTAGCTCTGATCGGACAGAAGTTTTCTACATTTTGAATGGTTTGTCAAGATTTTAAGTCGGTGTTGCCGACAGATATATAGCCTCAGCCTATGCTTGTCTTGGAGGCCTTGGAAATTACACACAAGAAAATTATCTAATATTAATAGGTTGTAGAAAGTTTGGTTTATATCGACAATTTTTGCCATTTTATGGGAGAGATACCAGAATTTGTGGACCGATATTCCCCATTTTCGAACTAGAACTAAGTTTAGATGTTCGGTTGAAAACGATTACTTCCTTCGAGAGTTATCGTGCGACTAGCCGGCTAGAGAGACAGACGGACGGGCATTTGTAAATCGACTCCAAATTTTCTGAAAGGGATTTGATCCAAAGAAAAATGGGATCAAAAATCAATATATCGATCAGATACATTTTTGCCGTATCAAGTTGTATATACTCTCATTAGATATAAGACTGAGGGTATAAACATAAATACCAAATGTCAGTAGCAGACATTAGAAAATTCGTTACAACCAAAATTGGTAAGGACTTGTAATACTCTACACTACATTATAGTATAGGCAAAATTTTGAAGAACGTGCCAAATCGAGCCTAAGATCCTGTATAAAACCACTAAGGAAAGTAGTAAAGTCGGACTGGGCCGACCACTATGAGTATATTCTACATATGTATCCTAACATATGTAGAATATATCTGAACCGATCTCAGGGAAACTTGCCAGAGACTAATTTATATTACATCAGTACGTTGTGTCAATCGGCCTAGCTATGGATCTTTTCACGAAGTTTAGCAATATCATTCTAGATTTAATTCAGTACCCTATACCAAAATTCGTGCAAATCGAAAGATATATAGGGTCTTTGGTGCACCAATTACATAAAATCGGACGAAAATATATATGGAAGCTATGTCTAAATCTGAACCAATTTTCACGAAACTTAGCACACGTCATTCTAGCTTTAATTCAGTACGCTGTGACAAATTTCGTGCAAATCGAATGATTTTCAGAGATTTTGGTGCACCTATTACATAAAATCGGATGAAAATATATATAGGAGCTACATCTAAATCTGAACCAATTGTCACGAAACTTTGTACACATCATTCTAGTGTCAATTCAGTACGCTATGTCAAATTTCGTGCAAATCGAAAGATATATATTGATTTTGGTGCACCATTTACATAAAATCGGACGAAAATATATATGGGAGCTATATCTAAATCTGAACCGATTTTCAGGAAACTTAACACACATCATTCTAGATCTAATTAATTACGCTGTGCCAAATTTCGTGCAAATCGAAAGATATATATTGACTTTGGTGCACCATTTACATAAAATCGGACGAAAATATATATGGGAGCTATATCCAAATCTGGACCGATTTCCAGGAAACTTAACACACATCATTCTAGACATAATTCATTGCGCTATGCCGAATTTCGTGCAATTCGAACGATATATAGGGACATTGGTACACCATTTACATAAAACGGTCGAAAATATATATGGGAGCTTTATCTAAATCTGGACCGATTTTTTCCAATTTCAATAGGGTGCGTTCTTGGGCCAAATAAGTCACCTATGCCAAATTTCATCCAGTAGAGGTCACGACCTATTTTATGTATTTTGAATATCCACCTTATACTTATTGATTCTGAATATTAATAGCTAATCTAAAGAGTGGCCATATCTGAAAAAAGGTGTGTTGCACGTTTTCAAAATTAGTTATATATTCCAAAAAAAAAGAAACATTTTTGGACTAATTTTCCGTTTTTCTCTTCACTTCACACACTTTTCCCTTTTATTTAATTAATTCACTGAATTGCATATCCCATTTTTAACGCTATAAAAACAATATTTTTTATTGTTCTCGTTTTTTAAATTGAAATACTTAGAGTGAGTACATTTATTAAAAATACGAAAACAATGGAAATAGTTAAAGTAAAATATTTTTGTAGTACAATTAACATAACAATAAAAGTGCTGACTGAGAGAATTGTTTATTTTACAATTACAAGTTGTGGCCAATTTACAAGAAATAAAGGTCGACCAAGAGGGACTTTCTGTGGGTGTTGACAATGATTACTAGATAATTAAACACTGTTGTGCAATTTTGTAAATGAGAGCGAAAGTTCCACTAATACAACTATGTCAAAAGAAATGGTGTTTATTTCCTATCAGTTTTATGACATTCACCATAAATAATTTAACACCTAATCATATACATTGCTACTACCCCCAGGATATTTGGTATTGGAAATTTGATGTGTTGGGCCCGCGTCTTGGTATACATATAAATAACGGTTTTGCCATATTTTAGGTATTTTGGAGTATTTTCTGAGGACAATTTTCCATGTATGTCTATTAACAAAACCTTATAAAGGTTTCATCCCAGTTCATTATGTTGAAGTTCCTAGCGATTTTTAAACCAGAGTAACAGTATATAGTTGGCATCCTAGCTGACAATTTACAATGTAGATGATTCAATATAGCACCCGAACTTAACGACGTTTTTATAGGGAATATATTCAATTCTTCTATAGGAAGAAAATATCTTCTGTTCGTCTATAAGAAGAAAGCTTAAACATCTAGTTGTTCGGAGAAATTATTTAGCTGTTTTTGAGTAGAAGGCCAATCTTCTGTCTATTTTGTGGTCTTCTATAAGAACAATGCCATCATCTAAAAGATTACCTTCAGCACTTATATGTAAAGAGTTTTATTACATCAAGTGAAAAGAAGCTATAAATGGCTCCTGGGGAGAATATCCCTACAAAAACTAAGGGAACTTAGGAGAATCAGTGGCGAGATCCGAAACTATAGTCTTCTCTGTCTTATCCCTTGGCGGACAATGCCATACTTCCCCACTAATAAATAGTTGTATTGTGTATAAAAAACAACAAACTGGGATTCATCACGAATATTTTACAATAAGAAAATACAAATGATATCCCAAATAATCCCCCAACACTACTGAAATGTTTATTTTTAAGAATTTCAATTCTTTTAATTTTTTTATTAAAAATTAAGCATTTTCAAAGTATACGACTTACCTCATTTCTATTATTTTATATCGACTAAAATTTTAACCAGTAAGGAAAGCATTTAAGTCGGACGGGGTCAACTATATGATACCCTTCACCACTATGCATCCAATCAGACGGTGCATTATTGAAGGACCACTGGCTTCTGGTTGGATCAATTAAATATGTCATTTTTATCTATATATGAACCGACTTAAGTCACTCGACACATATACCATTCTGCTACCTATTCTAAATTTCATTTCCAATGGACAGATTAAGATTTTACCTAAAATAGAAGGAAAACATACATGGGAGCTATAGCTAAGTCTTAATAAATTTCAACGAAGCTCTCCACACATTAGGTTATACTAACGTGACAAACGTGTTTAGTTTGGTGCATCCTAAACGTAAAATCGGACGAAAATATATATGGGTGCTATATATAAATCTGAACAGATTTCAACAAAACTTGGCACACGCCAGGCTATACTACTATCAGTACTGTACTGTACCTTAACAAGTGTTGGTATTGATTTACCAGCCCATTGAAAATCTTGAAAAATTAAAATCGAGACTGGGGGGGTTCCCCTAATATAGAAAGCTGTGCCGAATTTCGTGGAAATTGAAGGATATATAGGGTCTTCCGTGCACCATTTACATTAAATCGGACGGAAATATAGATCGGAGCTATATCCAAATCTGAACCGATTTTTCCCAATTTCAATAGGGTTCGTCCGTGGACCAAATAAATGTGCTGTGCCAAATTTCATTTAAGCCATAATAACTTGTACCACAGTATGGTAAAGAGTATACAAATATAAATTTAATTCGTCCGGTTTCATGACATGGTGGTTCAATTACACTAAATTTAGTGTATACATCCGATTTGAGTATGGAATGTCGTGTGTCAAATTTTATTTAAGGGAACCCCCACACCATTCTCGATTTTAATTTTTCAAGATTTTCAATGGGCTGGTAAATCAATACCAATGATTGTTAAGGTTTGTAACTTTGCACATATGTATTTGAAGATTTTTAAAAAAGAAGAAAAATAATTTACAAAAAAATTTTGTTGTTGTCTTGTTGTTGTTTTTTGTTATTAAAGAAAAGTCCTTATTTTTGATGGCGGGCATGAACACTGGAACATCGGAATCAGAAAATTCCAACGGTGTTAGAAAGAGTACATGTCTGGCTCTCGTATGAACTAGGATTATTGACTTCGCTCTAAAATTAACAAAATGCCGGACCTTTGAAAAAATATTTTTGAAAAATCACCGATTTTTGACCAGAAACCTAGTTAAAAAATATGGAAGACCTTCACCGATTGACTTTATCCTAGTTCATACGATAGCTATACACTCACAGAGAAACGTGTAAAAATTTGGAATCGATTGGGTTAATAGTTTTTGAGTTATCGTGCCCGCCATTCGCAAAAGAGAAAAGCTCGTTTAAAATTTGAGAAGCCCTTTAGCCGTCACTTGATGCTGACACAATAAATCGGCTATATCTTCAAGAGTTCTTGAGATTCTCACTTGAAATTTTGTACAGACATTCTTGAATTAGTGTAGAATCGAATTAAATTAAAAAAAAAGAATTGACCCCGAGAATGGGGGGTCCCCTTAAGCCATAATAACATGTACCACAGTATTGTAAAGGGTATACAAATATGAATTTAATTCGTCCGGTTTCATGACATGGCGGTTCAATTACACTAAATTTAGTGTATACATCCGATTTGAGTATGGAATGTCGTGCGTCAATTTTTATTTAAATCGGAATATATTGTACCCATATCTAATTATACTCTTTACCATTTGGTATTAACTTAATAAAATTATTAAATTGTCATTCCGGTCCCTCGTAATAATCCTCGGAGACCTCATAAAGTATATATATATATATATTAATGATCAGAATAAAATTCTATGCCGATTTAGTCATGCCTACTCGGTTCTAATCACGATAAAGATTAAATATATTTCTGTATTTTGGGGAGTTTGCCCAGGTGGTTCACCAGAATTGCCTATATTTTCATATTTTGGATTTTTATAGAGTGTCAAATCTCTTTACCAAAAAGTATCAATATCGCTCCCCTTATTAGGTATAGCCCTCACTATTCGGTATTTTGAGGATGTCAGATATGTTTGCAATTGTCAAACCTCATTATCGGTATGTTCAGGTCCTGAATGTCTGTAATTCAGTACTTCGTTTTTTTCCTGGATGCCCGATCGATTTTGGGAATTTTGAGTGTCCACCCCATGATGGAGGGTATAAATAGACTCTCTAAGTTATCTTCTATGACTTCTTTCATGAAATTCTTATCCTAATTAGGCCTTTTATAAACATTTCTTCTAGGTTAAGTTGACAAAACTGCCAAGTCTTCTATATAAATTCCTCATTATAAGCGAGCGGGAAACTTTCTATTAGGACATCAGCTGATCTTATGTACATATATATTTTATTTAACTGAGACATCTAAATTAAAATATATATACATATTAATAAATTTAATTTCCAGGCATTTAAATTAGTGTTTAAAGATGTATCACATCATTTAATACTTTAAGATGAGATATTTGTAGAATATTATCGAAAACTATTCATTCTGCTCGTATGATTTTTCATACCATCCTAAATGTCATCATTTCACATGTTTCACGATAAATCATTAATTAATTTATACCTGCCTCACAGATAACAGAAATGACCAAATATAATTGAATTTGAAAGAGAAATGTCATCAAAATCCCAGGCACATCTTCATAGTATGTTGGTATGTATGTTTGTACATGGTGTGTCATTATTGTTAACGGCCAAGAAATATCAACAAACTACCGTCAAATCATGAATGCTAATAAATCATTTAGCCATTCCACAGGTATACGTACAATTATCCAGTCATATTGTGGACATACAAATAGACATTAGGACATTTTTCTACATACATATATGTATTTGTAAAGTTGTTGGTTGATATTATATTTGGAATTAATAACTTAACATTGTAACATAGACACAATTTTCTTATTATTTGATTTTGGTCAATTCACATGCCTCTATTTGAAATGACTTCCATAAATTGCAGTTAAGGAGACGAAGAAAAGCCCTGCATGTGATAACAAGCTATGTGACAGCGAAGAAAATTGAAAGTGAAGTTTCCATTGAAACACAGAAAACAACTAACCAATGTCATTTCCCAATTTAAACGTCCGCTGACTGCAGCCACGACATTACTTTGATGACCATACTGGGTATCATCACCCATGATGGCGCAAATTGTCATTGTTGTGTGATTTCGACACATATACTGTTTGATTACATAGCCAGTGTTACCACCGGGTTTTTCATCTTAATTTTATTTGTGTACCAAAAATGTGATTTAGAAATCGACAAAAGGGGGAATAAAGGGTGAGAAAAATGAATGATATTGATGAGAAAACCTAAGAGCCTTCCATTAGAAAACCTCGTGGTTTTCCACGAGAGTTGAAGTCACAATTTTCTATCTTGGCCTTCGATGAGATGACTTCATGGTCATCTATGATTTTTGGCAAGAACTTTTATAATAAGACCTAATTCTCTTCTATGATATGTGCTCATAACCTTCTATGAGAAGTTCTCATAGATTTTTACATATATCCTCATGGATTTGTATAAGAAGTCCACACGAACTTTTACAAAAAGTCTTCAGGGACTTCTATGAAAAATCGTCATGGACAATGTAGTCTATGAGATGTTCTTGAAGACCCCATGGATTTCTGTGAGAAATTGGCAGGAACTTCTATTAGAAAACCTCATAGACTATGTGGAGTTCTTTCAGAGTACCTCAGAGAAATCCATGAGATTCTTATAAAAGTACTTCACGGGCCCCAATGAAAAGTTTTCACGTACATACAATATGTTCTCATGGACTTGCATGAGAAGTCCTCAGGACTTATATGAAAAGTCCTCAGGACTTATATGAAAAGTCCTCAGGACTTTTATGAGAAGCCTCCATGGACTTTTATAAGAAGTCTTCACGGGCTCCTATTTTAAGTTTTCATGGACCTCTATGAGAAGTCTTTCTAGACATCTACGAAAAGTCTTTAGGCACTCATATGAAAAGACTTCATGGTCTTCTATAAGAAATACGTATGGACTTCTATGAGGAGACTATCACGGACTCGTATAGAAGACCTCATGAACTTTAATGAGCTGATTTGCTGAACTTCTATGAACAAATTTAGGGACTTCTACGAGTATCTTTCATTGACTTTTATGTGAAGTCCTCATGGACTACTATAAGAAGTATCCATGGTCTTATATGAGAAGCACTCATGGACTTATGTAAGATGTCCTTGGGTGCATTTATGAGACTTTTACATAAATCCTCATGGACTTGTATAAGAAGTCCACACGAACTTTTACAAAAAGTCTTCAGGGACTTCTATGAAAAATCCTCATGGACAATGTAGTCTATGAGATTTCTTGAAGACCCCATGGATTTCTGTAAGAAATTGGATTTCTTCAGAGAAATCCATGAGAACTTTCCAATGAAGTTTTCCTTTTATAATATGTCTTCATGGGTACTTTTATGAGAAGTCTTCATGGGCTCCTATTTTAAGTTCATGGGAAGTCTTTCTGGACTTCTACGAAAAGTCTTTAGACACTCATATGAAAAGACCTCATGGACTTCTATAAGAAATACATATAGACTTCTATGAGGAGACTATCACGAACCCGTATAGAAGACCTCATGAACTTTAATGAACAGATTTGCTGAACTTCTATGAACAAATTTAGGGACTTCTATGAGTATCTTTCATTGACTTTTATGAGAAGTCCTCATGGACTACTATAAAAAGTATCCATGGTCTTATATGAGAAGCACTCATGGACTTATGTAAGACGTCCTATGGTGCATTTATGAGTAGTCCTGATGGACTTTTACGAGTAGTCCCTATGTACTTCTATGTGAAGTCCTCATGTACTTCGATGATTAGTCAACAAGGTCTCTATTGGATAGAAGTCCTTATAGGCTCCATTAGAAGTCCTCATAAACTTCTATTTGAAGTCTTCTTGGACTTTTATGAGAAGACTTCACGGGCTCCTTTGAAAACTTTTCATGTACGAGATTTCCTCCTAAACTTTTAGGAAAATTATCTAGAAAATTCTATGAGAAATCCTCATGAACAAATATTATAAATATTCATGACTATTCTATAAATAGTCTCCCGGGACTTCTATGAGAAAGCATCGTGTACAACATTGAGAAATATCCATGGCCTCATAACTTCTATGACAAGTGGTCATGGTCTTCTGTGAGAAGTCGCCATGGACTTCCAATAGAAGAGCAGATGTGGTTGGACTCCTATGAAAAGTACACATGGACTTCTATGAGAAGTACCGATTGACTTCGATTAGAAGTCTTCAGGGAATCTTTTAGAAGTCTTCATGATACTTTATCATGGACTTCTACGAAAAGTTTTAAGGACTACTTGAAAAAGTCCTCTTTGATTTCTATGAGAAGTCCTCGTTTACTTCTAGAAGCAATCCTCGTTGACTTCTATAAGAAGACCTCTTGGATTTCAGGCATTTCAAATAATACCGGTAGGTTGTTCACATTTAAGTGTATCCAATTTTTATAGTTTTCGTGGTTCACCTTTTCGTTTATGTAACAGCATTTCCTAGATCCACATTATAACAATAAATATTGGTCGAAATAATTCGAAATGGCAACATGCCTGATAGAAATGCTGTAGGTCGGTCCAAACCAAACAGAATTGTCTGTTTGGTCAACACATTCATCATTGGTTAACAACAAATCATTACTTTCTCATCGATATTTGATTTAATATTCAACCTAAAAAAAAAATAACTAACAATTGTGGATGAAAAAAATACTAAATAATAAAAACGATGTGGTTTTCATCTATGTGGCCGTAGGACTGACGGCTGTCAATAAATTTGTTAAAAGTGTTAATTACTTATAAAAATATTTTCTGTGTAATGTCCAAACAGAAAATTGAAAGTTTTCGAAATATGGTGACAAAAAGTGTGCATGTGTGAGTGTGTGCTTGCGAGAAGAAAAAGTTCAGTGAATGCAATACAAATACAATTTAATTAAATTAAAAATAATAATATTAAATACACTAATTTTTTCCAATTGCTAAAAGTATTAAATAATATTTTGGATTTCATAATATGAAAAAAGTTTATTGTCAGATCCCCCTACCACCAATAACCATATTTTTGACTTTGTGACTTGACGCTATGTGGGCCATTGAGCCAATCAAGCGTAGCAAACATAACATAACTCGTGTTATTATTTCGATCACGTTCTTCATTTCCTTACAAAATTATTTTTTTTTTGGTTTGGGCAGTCGAAGGGCTTATGACAAAAAAGTCGACCCAACTTTCATTTCCAAGTTGAAATGGCGTTGAATGTTCGTTGATATGCAACGCTGTTGTCCGTTGCAACGTTTTTTGCAAAAAAATCACAATTGCACTGGCAATTCATTCATGTCGGAAGGGGGATTTGGATCTTAAATACTGCTAAGAAATTTAAAGGAATGCATGCACAATGGTTGGAATTTCAGCATTCTGTGCCCCGTGCACAAAAAAGGAGACAAGACGAAGTTTCCATCGTATATAAAGTGCGATGTTGTGTGAACGACTGAAGCCAATGATCAATTATTGGACCATACAAATGCTGCTTCAGACCCGCAATCTACCATTGACCAGATTTTCACTCTGCGCCAAATTCCATGAAAAACACATCGACACATTCCATCCCTTTCCGTTCAGTGGTGTTTAAAGCCATGGTTGCGTTTGGAATTCCTGAAAAATTAATACGGCTATGCCGTATAATTTTAAATTGCACAAGGTCAGTAGGTTAAGTACGAAAGGACCTATCGAAACCCTTCAAAGCCGAACGAGGATTAAGATAAGTTGACAGTTTGTCGTGTGATCTCTTTAACATCCTGCTGGAAAAGTCCATACGAGGCGCAAATTTGAACAGAAATGGTCAATGACATCGATATAATGGGTCGAACATTGCGAGCCGTAAACGCCACCTTTGAAAAATTGAAAAGGAGTACCAAAGTGGGCCTGGCAGTAAATGGCGAAAAGACCAAGCTGATGGTATCAACGCTTGGTCTTTTCGCCAAGTCTAGTAGACTCGGACCAACTGTGGAAATTGAAAATTACAGCTTCGAGGTGGTGAACGATTTTCTATACCTCAGTACTGCCATAAACGAAACTAATAACATCAGCTTTGAAATCCGGATGCTTGGCCAACAGATGCTACTATGGTCTGAGTAAGCAATTCAAAAACAAGGCCACCTCCCGCCAGATCAAACTCACATTATACAAGACGCTGATACTAGCTGCGCTGTTTTATGGATCTGAAGCATTGGTACTTTCGCAAAGCAAATCAAATATCTGTGGGTTAATTTGCGTCGACGTACATCGACATAGTAAGGCATTTCAATCTGTAGCGACTACGTTGTGAGAATGGATGAGGATGCCCCAACTCAAAAGGCATATCAAATCGAGCCAACTAATGGTTCACACAGAACGAGAAGGCCACGAATTTGATGGGAAAGATCAAGTGCAAGACAAAATTTCGGAACATGGTATTTTAAATTGGAAGAGCTACGCACAAGACTGATGCGCCTGGAAATCTATTTATACCCTACATAACTATGTTGTCAGGTTATTATAGCTTTGTGCAGCCCCAAGAGTTTGTAACGCCGCGAAATATTGGTCCTAGACCCAGCTTTAAGTATACCGATCGTCATATCTCGACTAGCTGAGTCGATCTAGACATGTGTGTCCGTCCGTCCATTATAATTTGTAAACACGATACAGGTCACAGTTATGGACTAATCTTCACGAAATTTTGCATGTAGAAAGGGTTCGGCCCAATGAAAACCCCTATTGTTTTTGGTAAATATCGATTGATATTTAGGGGATGAAATGGACCAAATACTTAATTTTTGTCGGGTTTTCTGGTCGCTCCACAGGCCGCAATTATAGCCCAAACACCTCGAATTTTACATGGAGAAGGGGATTGGGCCAAGGAAAAAGCATGCCTGTTTTGATAAAGATCGGTCAATATTTAGCTGGTCAAATGGACCCAGACTTTTGCGTGAAAAATTACAAA
The DNA here is from genome assembly GCF_032173495.1 of Musca vetustissima. NCBI lineage: Eukaryota > Metazoa > Arthropoda > Insecta > Diptera > Muscidae > Musca > Musca vetustissima. The sequence continues at coordinate 98,312 of NW_026880928.1, read as the reverse complement.
CTTTGTATTCTGTGGCGTATATATTTACTCCTGAAGGACATAGAGCCGAGAAGTTGATAGTATATCCAAGAGGAGTGGTTGGCCTTTAAATTGATACCAATTAAATTGATACCTATTGTCGTAGTGGACCGAGAACTTATTTTTATAGCCTTCACCACACTGTGGTACAGGGTATTATGTCTTTGTGCATATGTTTGTAACAGGCAAAAATAATCGAGATAGACCCATTGTTGCTATTGAGAATATGCATAGAATCACTTTCTGAGTCGATTTATGCATGTCCGTCCGTCTGTCCGTCTGTCCATGTTAAATTGTAAACAAAGTACAGGTCGCATTTATTATCCGAATTGGATGAAATTTGGCATACGTCACTTATTTGGCCCAAGGACGAACCCTATTGAAATTGGGAAAAATCGGTTCAGATTTAGATATAGCTCCCATATATATTTTCGTCCGATTTAAGATAAATGGTGCACCAAATTCCCTATATATCTTTTGATTTGCACGAAATTTGGCATAGCGTACTTAATTTAAGGTAAATGGTGCACCAAAGTCCCTATATATCTTTCGATTTGCACGAAATTTGGCACAGCGTACTTAATTAAGCCTAAAATGATGTGTGCTAAGTTTCGTGAAAATCGGTTCAGATTTAGATATAACTCCCATATATATTTTCGTCCGATTTAAGGAAAATGGTGTACCAAAGTCTCTGTATACCTTTCGATTTCCACGAAATTTGGTACAGCGTACTGAATAAAGTCTAGAATGATGTGTGTTAAGTTTCGTGAAAATCAAAAATGCGACGTCTGTTAAGATTCATCTGTTGAATTTACCCAAAGTGGTGAAGTGGTATTTGGTGAGAATTTTCCACAGCCTCTTCTTCTACACGCTCCATCACGAAATCATAGTTCAAATTTCAGAATTCTAGGTCGTTAAATGTCAGTTGTACAATAGTACCTTGCAGTTGTCCTTTAGTCATCCCATAGTACGAATTTCAAACATCTACGCACCAGTATTGAACCACATACAAAAAGTACAGGATTATAGCTTTGGCCGTTTCGTCTGAACATTAATTATTGGAAGTAGTCATTTTAGTGCCTCTTAGTACTGTTCCTACCTTAGAAGTAGGAATATTCACATTCCTACAAGCAAAATATCCAACATTAGCCATTCCGTCTGGTCGTTAATCATCATTCAGTGCATATCACTTAACTCTTTTATGCATAAAGATACATTTTTCTCACTTGGCCACTGTACATGGTTTCCAATAATTGCAATTATCGATTTTAACACATCAATTAAAAAACTACACTGATCATAAATTACGTTGCATCCATATTTATTGAAATTATTGAAATTCTATTTGATACTTATATCTAAATTAGAAAATAGCCGTTGTGGATAAATCAAATTCAATATCACCACAGTTCCATGTACGAATCGATTTTCTTTTTAATAATTTCAATAATTTGTCATTATAGTTTTTGAACTAAATTGAATGAAAATCGTACACATTTGAAATATTAAACAAATTAATATTTCATTGAAGTGTACTTTGTTTCAATAGAGTTAGCAAAACGAAAGACTTAAGACACAAACCTGTCAATATTCAATAGTTTACCATTTTTGGTGACACGACACTGAACAGGTCCTTTATGTGGCAGTGTGCAAATATTTCATTTTTCCAGTTTGGCCATTGGACAATTAGCACTACCATGCCACATAACTAGTTAACGGTTTAGCGCAATGGCCAACATAGCTAGCTCCCACTATGTGGTCTCAGTTGGCATTGGTTTCCATGAAGTGAAGTGCTCATGGTTATGCCTGATTGTTGTCTCTCCAAAAACTCAATGAACTTGTTTGTGGTTATACTCTCTTCCATAAAATACATTTCTCTTTCGTTTAAAGCCAAAACCACTCTTAGCTGTCTTAGGCAGTTCGGGTGTATGTATGCGGCGATGGGCCAAGACGAAAGCCGGTATAAAACTTCTTTGGTATGCTAGTCATGGCTTAATATTACCTTGAACTTGGTAGTGTGCGGATGGTTTTTCGTTAGTTCTTCAGTCAGTCACTTAGTTGGTGCTGAGCATCATCTTGAAAATAAAAAATAAACACAAATATGTGCAACGGAATAAAAGTGTAACAACAGCCATATGCATGAGTTTGTTTGTTAATAAATTGAGTGAAATTGTGTGGTGCGGTTTAAAGAAATTCACTTAATAAACCAAAAAAGGAGAAGACGTCAACGAATAACGACAAACGAACGAACGGTTGCTGCAACGGAAAACAATTTTGATTCTCCAAACCCCGAATTATGATAATGATGTAAAACAGTATAGAACCGCTATTGGCTCGTAGTGGTATTAACATAAATGCAACAACAACAACTGGAATACTAGTAACATAAACGAACATATCGATGACAATTAAAGTAACGGATTTCTGGTGAAGTGTGAGAGTGTGGCTTTGTTTTGTTTCTTAAGTTAGACGTTGTTTACTTTTGTTTTGTGATACAAAAAAATCAAGAACTATAACCAGAATTGGTATTTGTGGATCCAGACACATGGATCGATATTACAGCATGAGTTTGCTTTTGCTGGCATTGGCTGCTTTGATGCCAAATGTCCACAGTTGGAGTGCAATACCTGCAGCGGCACACAACAGTATTAATAATGGCCACCAAAGAAATGGTAAGTTTTGAATGTTATGTGCGATTTCGTATGTTTTTTTTATCAAGTTTTGTAATTTTTTCATCTGTGTTTTATTTGTGCAATACTTGTTTTGGCGACTGCTCATCTTATTTGTGATCAAAATGTTGTGCTGTTGTTTTCTCTCTCGAAATTTCCAAACTTTTACTTAAGATAGACAATATAAAAATTTTCTGTAAATTGGAAACAAGTTATATCAAGGTTATGCACGTATGCAAATTATCTACTACAACGTATAAAAAACTTTGATAAGTATGGCGGGGAAAATATATATTTTTTATATCCTCAAACATATGATGGAGGGCTGATGAAAATTATTGATTTAAATCCGAATCGATTTTCCGATTCTACGATCAATTTTGTACGCTATGTAAAACTTTGTCTCAATCGGGCAAATGTTGGGTATTCAATGTACCATTTACATTAAATCGGACGAAATAAAATTATAGGAGCTGAAACAATTCGACAAAACTTAATATTCATCATTCTAGGTTCAATTTAATATGCTGCACAAAATCTCGCTTCAGTCGCTAAAACACTTTGATAATTTGGTGCAGGAGATCAGACGGAACTATATCTCATGGGATTTCAACAAAACTTAAGACACGTCATTCTGGACTCAATTTTGTACGCCATATATAATGTTGTCTCAATCGGAAAAACTTTTTTAGATTGGTGACCATTCACAGCAAATCGGAAAATACTATATATGGAAGCATATATAAATCTTATCCTATTTCCACACAACTTGACCTACCTCCACTCAATTCGGTACGCAAAATGTTGTCTCAATCGGACAAATTTTGGAAGTTTGGTGCAACATTTACAGAAAATCGAACGAAATTGTATATATATATATATATATATATGTATATAAATCTGGACCAATTTTCAAGAAGGTTAGTCCTTTCGCCGAATAAATGAGTTATGCTAAATTTCATCTCATTAGGTTTTATATTAAAATCCATAGAAATTTAATAGGTATCGAATCAAACTGATCGTAACAAATATTGAATTTTCAAAATTCGATTGATGGGACGGAGGAACTATATGTAATGATAATGGGCTACAAGTTGGCTTCATTGGCCAATGGTGCGCAAATGAAATATTGAAGACGTGTGATACGGCTGGAATTTTGGAAATTCGTACCTATATGATACGAATTTCCAAACATAAAAAGGACTTTCGTACAAATATGGCACGAAAAGTACAAAATTTCGAATATTATTCGGCTAATAAATGCACTGAAACTCTGAAATTGAGTATTAGGTCACTGTTTGTGTTAAGGATTGTAAAAACATGGTGTTTGTGAGAATTAGTACTAAAATGGTAATTAGTACAGTTGTGTATTTAGTGAACACATAGAGGTGGAATATTTAATTTTGGTAGAGAGAACGCCATTACCGTGTAGGGTTGATATAGGAAGTTGGTTTTGGAATGATGAATTGTAAAGTATATCAAATTTAGTACAATTGGAATTAGATGTACGCATACAGCTAGCAGCTTGATGTGGGAATAGGGCTGATGTAGGTGGAGTTTTTTTTTTTGTAGATTTTTTTTTGAAATTTGTACATTAAGGGGAACCCGCATTCGCCGATTTCAAATGTTCGTGATTAGGTTAGGCAGAAAAGTCCAACAAAAGAAGGACATACACTTAGGGGCTGTTGCGGGCTCTAGAAATGAAAAGAAAGTTAGAATTAGGGTAAATTTAGATTAAGCATCTTGAGTTTCATCCCCCTATTATTCTAGGAATTCTGTGTTTTTTGCGAACTCCTTCAGTCTTCTCCATTCACACCCGTTCAGATCGGTTAGTTCGTGAATAGTGTCATGTCCCAAGAATTGTTTTAGAAGGCATGTAAATGCTGGACAATGGCACAGGAACTGTTCCAGTGTTTCACTGTCTTCCCCCACACGTTCTGCATCTTCTGCTACCTTCGCATACAATCGTGAGTAGGCGTGCCTTTAGACCTGTCCCCTCATTATCCAAAAAAAATTTTGGATCTCATTCGACCATGGCTTGATGTCTTGCCGTTTGCGCTAATGGGTTTGGCGGTATTCACATATATTGTGGGTAGTGCAGTGGTACTTCTAGCTAGTTGGTTGGCTATCTCGTTGCCTGTGACTCATGTGTGACTCGGTACCCATATAACAGGTTCTTGTTGTGAGAAATTATAGTTTGTTTACTATCCGTAATGATATTTGTTGTATTTTTTTTTAATTCAATTTGTCTTTATTTACTTTGTAATTGAAGCCAAATTACAATTTAAGGGCCAATTTATATATAATTACAAAGAATCCACCTTACATCATAGCTACTCTAATTTGTCCTAGGTTTGAACTTAACAAGTTAAGACACTCTGTTATAGCTTAAACCTCTGCCTGTAGGATTGTGCTGCGATCTGTAAGTCGAAGAGAAATTTCGGTACCCGGTTCTTCCTCCTAGTCGAGAGCCATCGGTATAGCAACAGTTATCAGCAGACATCTGAATTAGTGTTCCGCTATTCCATTGTTCACTATCCGATATTATAGAAAATCAAAATTATTTTTTTTTGTAAAATGATAATTGGGGTTACGATGATAGTGGGTCAATATGTAGATAGAGAGTTATGAAATTTGGCGTGGTGATCCATAGTAGAGTCTAGGATTTGGATATGTTTGTTGGGAATTTGGGTTGGTGCTTGAAGACAAGTAGGCGAGTTAAAATTTCAATTGAGCTTGGTAGCTAAAATTTGTAGTATGATGCTGCGTTGGAATATAAATGTAAGAACAGTGCTAAAAAATAAATTGACAATCACAATCTTTGATCGAAATAATAATGTAAGATTTTTTTAGATTGTCAAATATTTCTAACAAAAAACCGTAAACCGGTTTGGTATAGCTCCCATAAAATGGTACCGAACCATGTTCAGTATTTCGAATGCTTTAACCACATTTTCCCACTTATGTGGATGTAATGTAATATATGTATATATAAATAAATGTCAATTTGTTGGTATAGCCTCCATATAAGGTTAGCCGTATTTTCTCATAATAGTGCCTTACTTCTTGGCGAACAATACCATAATTACCGCCACTAATAAAAAGTTGTTTTTATAAAACCAAACTGGGATTATGTCTGACTATTTTGTAATAACAAAAATTGTCTATATTGGTCCAGTTTTTAATATAAAAATTCCATGTCACTATTTACCTAAAAACACACAAATCAGTACTCCTAATAGTTTCCCCACAAAAATTAGCACTTCTGTGGGGAAACTGTGCAAAATCTGTTATTACATTATAAAAACAATATGTCAATACCAGTACCCACATTAATAAATATTTGTGAAAAAGTCTATTGCCTATTACGAATCCAAAATGTTCTACTATTTCTCATGAGGAGCAAAATACTTAATAGAAGATCTATGTAAAAACTAAGACTTTCCACAGATATGTTTTTATTCACTGAAACCCTAATATTTACAACGAATTATGTCTAATAGTTAGCTGTATGATTAATGTTTTACTTTACAGTCTATTCACATTAAAAATATAAATATCTCAAAGAATTTAAGGTGATTAATAACATTATTACCCACCTTAATATGTATCAATGTGTGTGTGTGTCTTTATTTTTACCGTTGTACATCTATGCATACATAATAACTTATCACTTTCTATGGCATTTGATTGAATGCTAATTAAATTTGATGGAATAATAGTCTATCGCACATCACCTCAATGTGTCTTTGTGAATACAATTTGTTTGAAGTTCGTTTCTTAAGTCTTTCGATTGTCTTGACAAGACAAATTCAAGCCATGAATTTTATTATAGAAAAACATGTCATTTTTGCAAGTAACCATAAAAATCTCAGATGGTCAGTTGGGTCATTTGTGTGTAAACAAAAATTAGCTGCATACATCTTCTGTTAAAAGTGTTGTATAGGATATATATATATTCACAGAGCAAAAAATGACGTTTGCGGAAATACACTAAGTATATATGAAAACAATGCTATTTTATGTGTAAAAAAACAAAACTCAGTTAGAAAGAAGTTCACACTTCTTGTTTACTCGCATGTTATATTGTTTTAATTTGTTAGGCGTGCAATGATATGGTTAGGAGTTAAGTTTTTACCTTCTTTTCCCGCGAACAGAATAAAGCCATAAGCGGTCTTTCATTTAATTATATTGTTGTTTTTTTTTTGTTGCCATACACTTTACGCATCTTTGGCATTGTAAACGTTACTCCAACTCTCTTTTGGTTGTGAGTGTTAACGAAAGGGTGTTGTATGAAATGGTAGCTACAATGTAGGTCATATTTTCATGGTTATGGCAAAGAACAAACTGAAAAACTTTATAAAAACGAATGAGAAATAAGAATTAGTACGAATGTCAAAGTACTAAACCAAGTTACTTTTATTGTGTGTGTTGTTAACAAGTCTATTAACATGACGATTTGCAAATAGAAAATAAAAGAAGAGTAGAAACAAATAATAGTTTGTTAACAAAAATTATGGGGTTATCAAATTAGTATGTTATTTTATTAGTAGTAGGCATGCTTGCAAAGTGAATAAGATAACATATCTGAATTATTTTGCAGCAGGTTAGTAAGCTCAAAATGCAATTCGACATAAATATAAACTCAATAATACGTGACAGCAAATATACCATCATAGACTTATTAATAGTTAGAAGACGTGCAAAGGATACTCTTTGAAAACACCCAAGGAATATTGGTATTATCGATTCGATTTCAGATTACTATTTGGGGATCAATTGGATCACCTACCTGTGTCACCATGTGCCACAAGATAGATGTATAGTTACTTTATTATAAAATAGGTCTAATTTAGAGGGCAAAATTATATGAGGCTATATCTAAATAGGGACCAACATTATATGAAGGTAGTATGATTACAGAATATATACATGTGGATGGAAATATATGAATCGTCTTAGTATTCCATGATTTTTACGATATAATTGTTAGTTATATCCTTCAAAACACTGTGGTACAGGGTATTATCTCTTTGTGCATTTGTAACAGACAAAAGGAGACGAGATAGACCCATGGTTCCTTTTGAGAATATGCATAGAATCACTTTCTGAGTCGATTTATGCAAATCCGTCCGTCTGTCCATGTTAAATTGTAAACAAAGTACAGGTCGCATTTATGATCCGAATTGGATGAAATTTGGCACAGCTCATTTGTTTGGCCAAAGGACCAACACTATTGAAATTGGGAAAAATCGGTTCAGATTTAGATATAGCTCCCATATATATCTTCGTCCCATTTAAGGTAAATAGTCCACTAAAGTCCCTGTAAATCTTTTGATTTGCACGAATTTTGGCACAGCGTACTGAACTAAGTCTAGAATGATGTGTGCAAAGTTTCGTGAAAATCGGTTCAGATTTAGATAAAAGTGCAACAATAACTTTTGACCGTGGTAGTCACACTACGCTAGCTTTTAAGCTAATTATTTAATGTTTGTTATTTAAAAATTAACTTCCCTGAAGATGAAATTCAACGAATTTCGAAATATTGGAAAATAATAAATAAATACAAAACATTGACCTCAAGCTCGATCAACCATCTCATAGGTCAAATTTTTTGGCATAACCCTCATATAAAATCACATAGAATTTTTCACTCGGTTAAATTCAATACCTTTCTACTAGCTTATACTTTTCAAAATGGCTATAATTTTTAGGATGTTTGGAAATTATTGAAATACCATCGTAATTTAAATTTCTTTGAATCAATAAAATTAAAAACCAGTGAGCGGAGCAGTATAGTGGGACGGGACCGACCATATGATACCCTACACAACTTCCATGAAAATCTAACTTTCTGTGGTTCTATATTCTGAGTGGGGCAATATTTCGCAATATTTGCACACTTTTGACTGGCTAGAGGTCAGTAAATGTTACTAATAATCCGTACAGCCCCTCTAATTACTTGACCAGATTCCCTTCACCGTAGGTTGTGTTGTGATGTTCGGCTTTCGACTCGAAAAGTACAAATAATTAAGTTTTCGGTACACTTCATCCGAAAAATTATTATCTGAACATCACCTAACATTTTAGGCGTTGTCCTTGGCCTTAACTGGAACCTCATGGAACATTTCAAAGCGATCACGCTATATATCCGCCATAAAGTGTGGTAATAGGTTACTAAATAATATATGAACACGAAAGCACCTGTAAATATTTATCCGAGTACCTACGATAATATGATCGGTATCAATTTAAAGGTCATTCACTCCTCTTGGATATACTATCAATTATCTTGGGTCTATGTCCTTCAGGAGTAAATATATACGCTTTAGAATACAAATTTTGTCATTTTTCACACAAAAATCAGGGTCCATTTGACCCACTAAATATTAACCAATATTTATCAAAACAGGCATGCTTAATCTTTGGCCCGATCCCCTTCTCCATGCAAAAATACGCGATGTTTGGACCATAATTTCGGCCTCTGGAGCGACCAGAAAATCAGACAAAAATAAAGTTTTTGGTCCATTTCATCACCTAAATATTAACTGATCTTTTCAAAAAACAAAGGGGTCCTCATTGTGCAGAACCCATCCTACATGTAAAATTTCGTGAAGATTGGTCTATAACTGTGGCCTGTATCGTGTTTACAAATTATAATGGACACACGGACGGACGGACACACATGTCTAGATCGACTCAGCTAGTCGATATATGACGATCGGTATACTTAAAGGTGGGTCTAGGACCAATATTTCGCGGCGTTACAAACTTTTGGGGATGCACAAAGCTATAATACCCTGACAACATAGTTGTGTAGGGAATAAATACAAAGAAATTGATTTTTTTTAATTGAATTCTGAAATATTTTCATTACCATAGAACAATTATGACCTTTTGAATACAATATTTAGATATATTAAACAAAATTTCACTTACAACAAAAACAGACAACACATGTAAAATAGGTTTACAGGTGAGTTTTCATTTCAGCAATGAAAACTCAATTGTTGCTGAATGCACATATGTATGTGTGTGAGTGTTACTAGTGTGGACTCAGATATAATTATAAATTTGCATATATTTTTTTTATCTATGTTTTTATTTTTGTTATACAAACTAGTTCCAGTGGATTCTTGCAAAGATATAAACACATTTATATGTGTTCGTATAGTTCCATTTTCATAACCCAGTATAAACAATATATGTATAAAATAAAAAAAAAAACAAAAAATAATAAGAAAAACACACAGTGGACAGGTATTAAACCGGTGTTAAATTCTTTAGACGGTGAGCGTTTTCGGTCTTAATTAGGTTATAGCCTTTCTGGGTGTGATTTTAATTTAGTTTGTTTTTACTTGGGAACCAAAAACCTACTTAAATGGTCATAACATTTGCTTATTTTCTGAGTGTGATGGTAATGTTGGCTTTTCTATGCTACTTTGTTTTTCTTTTCCCAAGAAATATGTTTTTTTTTTAAATACTCTCTTTTCGACAAAAACCAAAACAAGATTTTATAATAAAAAGTGAAACACTTGTTCGTTTCATATTTTGGGTTTAATTGATTAAAAACAAAAACACCTTCCATCCACTAAGTGAATCACATCAACTGCAATAAAACTCAAAACACTAATACAAACATCATTTGGGTGTTAGACCACATCTGGTCAGTGTTGGTCTTTTATGTTAAAACTGAAAATCGGAAAAAAAACCTGGTAAACATGTGAACAGATTTATAAAAAAGAGACAAAAACAAATTGATGGCCAAGACAGCGTATAAACAATAATGCGTGAGCCATCAAGTCCAACAAGTTGAATGTGTCTCAAATGAAAGTGGAGAAAGTACAACAAAAAAGAGCGCAAAAACAAATATAAATAGTTTTGTTTGGAATTTTTATTTTAGGAAATTAATAAATTTTGCAATCGTCTTCGTATTAGATAATATCTAATGGAAAGAGAAATATTTTTTTAGGAATATTTGGAAAAGATAAAATTAAAGAGGAAAACAGAAAAATAAGTATTTAAACAAAGAATCTATGTAGCTGAATAGAGATTTTTCAACGAAACAAGTAAAAACGCCGTTAAGTTCCAACGGGCCAACATTTTTATATCGTCCAGCAAAAAGTTTACATTTATAATACCTGTAATCTTTTGGGCGTTTATATTAAAAATTGTTGGTAATAATAAAAAAACAATAACAACCAATTTAGTTAAATAACACTAATGACGATTCGGTTGAAAAACGGCTCCAAGGTTTTAAAATTATCGATATTTAGGAGGTACCGTGATATGAGAGCTATCATAAAAAGTAGACCAATAGTGCAATTTTTTATTGAGATTTGACACCCAATGATAACCCAAAATGCCAAATTACAGCCAATTCCGATGAAAATTACAGCCAATTCTGACATTTGGGAGGTACCGTCATATGCTGGGACCAATATTTATAACAAAATACTAAATATTTGGGGATCATACCGAACATCCTAAGAGTAGTGGTAGTGTTTGAGCAAAATTCAAAAGCTCTATTTTAAATATTGTGAGCTCTATCGTGATTTTAACTGAAAGAGGTATTATGTTAATATATATATATATATATATATTATATATTAGATCGGTTAGTTCGTGAATGGTGTCATATCCCAATAATTATTTTCGAAGGTCTTTGGTTTGAACTTAACCACTTAAGACACTCTGTTATAGCTTGAACCTCCGTACTGTGATCTGTAAGGCGAAAAGAGATTTTGGTACCCGGTTCTTTGATAAACCAGTAAGGAATGTAGTAAAGTCGGACGAGGCCGACTATATGATACCCTTCACCACTTTGGGTATATTCAACAGATGAATCTTAACAGACATCGCATTTTTGAAGGATCAGTAAAATGAAATTGGACCCATAAATAAATTTTTCATTTGGTCAGATATAGAGATGCTTCTTACAATGGGACAAAATTATGTAAATTAATTTAAAGCATATATCAGTCGGATACCCGTTGATTATTTAGATACATATCTGATAAACAGGAGGAGTTTGATGCACCATTTACTGCAAATCGGACGAAAATATTTATAAAAGCTATTATCGAAATCTAAGCCGATTTCATCGAAACATGTCACAGAATATCGGCCACGTTTTGAGTTCTTGGTGCATAATTTAGTTAAAATCGGGAGAAAATATGGTAGCTCTATCCAAATTTGAACCGATTACTTAAAATCTGACGAAACTATATAAAGGAACTATATCTAAATTTGAACTAATTTCAACAAAACTTGCCACACGTTATCTAAGTTCATTACGAAAGATATATAGGGACTGTGGTGCACCATTTACCTAACATCGGACGAAAATATATATGGGAGCTATATCTAAATCGGAACCGATTTTCACGAAACTTAACACACATCATTCTAGACTATGTTCAGTACGCTATACCAAATTTCGTGCAAATCGAAAGATATATAGGGACTTTGGTGCACCATTTACCTTTAATTGGACGATAATATATATAGGAGATATATCTAAATCTGACCCCATTTTAACGAAACTTAGCACACATCATTCTAGGCTTATTTCAGTACGCTGTGCCAAATTTCGTGCAAATCGAAAGATATTTAAGGACATTGGTGCACCATTTACCTTAAATCGGACGAAAATATATATGGGAGCTATATATAAATCTGAACCGATTTTCATAAAACTTAGCACACATCATTCTAGACATAATTCAATACGTTGTGCCAAATTTCGTGCAAATCGGAAGATATTTAGGGACTTTGGTGCACCACCGGACGAAAATATATATGGGAGCTATATCTAAATCTGAACCGATTTTGCCCTATTTCAATAGGGTTCGTCCTTGGGTCAAATAAGTGACGTATGCCAAATTTCATCCAATTCGGATAATAAATGCGACCTGTACTTTGTTTACAATTTAACATGGACAGACAGACAGACGGACGGACGGACATGCATAAATCGACTTAAAAAGTGATTCTATGCATATTCTCAAAAGGAACCATGTGTCTATCTCGTTTCCTTTTGCCTGTTACAAACATATGCACAAAGACATAATACCCTGTACTACTGTTTGGTGAAGGGTATACAAATCCCAGTTATTATCTGATATTATAGTTTCGCACCGTGTGACTACTCTCATTTCAGGTATGCGGTCTGAATCAAAAGTGTTGATACTTGATCCAAAAGTAATATGTTTTAATATGTTTTTGTTCGGTATCAACTCGTCCATTGCTTTGAAACTTAAAGCTGCGACAACCGCTTCATATTTTATTTGGATATCTATTGGATGTATATATAGTATTGTCTCCAAAGCCCTATATGCCCTATGGTCCCTGTTAGCCCTTTTCTATCTGTGGCCTTTCCATTTAAGTGTCCTATCTAGAATTGCTCCAAGATTCTTATCTTTATTTGCCTATTTTTGTCATTCTAGTGAAAAGACATATTTCTGTTTTGTCCGGATTTACTTCCAAGTTTATGTTGAGATTGTTTTCCCTAAGAAGTATTATTACGGCATCTGCATAGCACACTGGTTCAAATCCATCATCGGTTAAGTTCCTTAAGAGTCCATTTATGGTCGTTATCCAGAGGAGCGTTAACAAAACCTCTCCCTGTGGTGTTAACTGAACTACATTGTCTTTGATTTTTATGTCCTGTATGCTACAGTCAATCCATCTATTCCTTGGCATATAGTTAACCCAGTGGATAAGAGCTGACATTGTTGAAAGCAGAAATGAAGTTAGGCTTATTGGCGGGTAAGATTTTGGTGTTGCGTATTTTGCCTTACCATAAAAAATTAATCCCATCCGAACCTAATGACGTTTTACTTGTTTCCTATATAAAAATATATTGTCAGTGACTGAGTTCATATTTTCCCATAAGTTCAGCCCCAACGAATTTAATGCCGTTTTTTACTGTATGTTTTTTTAAACATGTGGCTATATAAAACAATCGATAAGACATCTTTGAGTCGTGATATATTGTTATAGCTTCTTTATCATCATTATTACAGTTAAATGTTCATTCAACTTTGTTAATTTAAAAATTCCATTGTTAATGCTATTGATATGTTAATTATATTTTATAATAGTCTGGCCTAAGGCTATTTCTCTCGATTTCAGATAGAAATACATCAAACACATTCTATAGTTTTATAACGGCAATGTAAAAATAATACTATCTATAAAATACAACTTATCTTGAATTTTTCTGTTATAACTGAAAAATATTTCATTATTATTCATAAAATTATCTCCCCCTTAAGAACGGTATTGGCTATTGTGAATATAAATTATTGGTTTGTATTGATAAAGTCGTTGAATAGAGCGACTGAATAAATTAATGAATGACAATATATTTTTAGTTATTCATTCGATTATGACTTGGCCAACAATTCGAATTCAATCATCCACCTCCACCCACATAACATAAAGTACATTTTTAGTCTCGTGCCTTAACGTCGGATTTGAAATGCATTTTTGTGATTTATTTGTCATCGATTTTATTACAAGTAGTGAAAGTTGTAGGTAAAAGTCATCAAATAAATTACATGGGTACTTAAGGGCAAACGAACTACAATTTATTTATGATCTTCCATGAAGAAGGCGAATTGGTAGGCAAATAGTTAGATTGTGGTTAGAGTTATTTGAACAGAATTTGCTGCTGAGGTAGCAGTGAATGGCAAAATGCACAGAATGCTTTATTGATATAATAAATGTTTGCCAAAAAAATCTATTAAATTTTACTTCAGTATAATGTACAGTTCAAATAAAAATAATTAATGAAAGATTTTGCATTTTTGTGGCTATTGCAAATTTTAGAGTTGTAGGAGATGGAGACATATTGGAAATGTTAGGTGAAAGGATGTATGAAATATACATTTACTTGTCAGCCGTCGATAATACATTTTTCACAGAGAAATTCAAAAAAAGTTTGTGTATTTTTTGCACGAGTTCATTTAAATTGTCTGAAAATATATTTAGGCTATATACCTGAACCGATATCCATTAAACTTACAATACATATTTCTAGACCCATTTCGGTACGATGTAAAAGATTCTGTTTTAATCGGAAAAACTTTGGGAATTTAGTGCACCACGCACTCCATCCCAGACTCAATTCCATACGTTATGTCAATTTTTTTCTCAATAGGAAAAAAACGGTGGGAGTTTGCTGCACCAAGTACATGGTGCAATCATAAGAAAATATATATGGGAGCTATATCTAGTACCGTTATAGTCTTATACTGGTTCGCTTTGCAAAAATGGATAGATACTTTAGAAAGATTTATTATTACCAATCCTACAATAAATTCGAATATGGGGTCTATAGGGAAACTTCTACTGGTAACTCCAACCGAACTTTCATAAATTTAAAAAAATATATATTTTTATACAAAAAATTGTTTCAAACCAAAAAAGTTAGGATAAGGCTGGCCGTCAAATGTATACGGTCAGACTGACATTTTTCTTATAAAAACATAATATACCGCCAAGGAAATAGTTTTTCTTTGTATACCTGCACCATTATAATTTGGAACATATATTAAATTTGTAATTGTGAAATATTCACCCGAGAACTTTTAAAAAGTATATATATTCTTGATCCGAATAAAATTCTAGGTCGATTTAGGAATGTCCCTTTGTCTGTTGAAATCATCAAAGAGGTCGAAATATATACTATAGACCTTTGAAAACAATTTTAAAAAATATTTTAATAACTTCATTCATATTCAACATTTTCCATATTGTACCATGCTTGGAATATAAGTAAAAATTCTTATAATAATGAGAAAGCCACTATTTTTCCAAAAAATGTAGAAATTTCATTAATATTAAAACTGTTTTCTTTTCTTTTCTGTTCTTCTTAGTTGGGCTCATTTTCCTCGCTCTCTCTCTCTCTTTTTCTTTGTACAAAAACAAACATCACAACCACAATTTCTTGTTCGGCTGTGTTTTGTTTTGGTATCGTTCTCCGCTTCTTCCTTTACTTCGTGTTCGTTATTTCTGCAATCGCTTGTTTTACTACGGTTTCTGTTCCTAAAAACCGCCGACTATCCACTCACACGTTTGTGACCAGTTTTACATTCCATTGTTTGTTTATTTCAGACGCTCTCTGCATTTGTGTTGCAAAATTCGCATATGTATTTTCCAAATTATTTCGATATAAATGCTAAATACAGTATACCAAAAAATGTTGATACAAACAACAAACCTAACCGAATGTTTAAAATTGTATACGATTGTTGTTCTAATGACGCAGAGAATGTAAGTAAATAAGAATAAACGAGACTAGATATACCGAAAAAGAAAACATAAAATCTAAATCGAAAAATTAAAACTACAAGGAATTTCTGTGCCATAGAAACCCGCCACCACCAAACAGCACACACTTCAAAAATGATTTTTTTCACTCTTTCTCTCTCTCTCTCTCTCGGACAGGAAATAAGTACTTAAAGTTTTATGAATTGTATTCATAAAATGCAGAAAACCCGATATTGGCAACACTTTCTGAACACTATTCATATAATATATGACTTTTTTTCTGTGTACACACATAGTGAACGTCTTGCTGTGGCATTTTGGTATTAAAAGAGAGAATCATTTAGTATTTTGGGTATTTTTGTCTACAGTCCACTTAAGATAAGAGATTATTTTGGTTGATATTTGTACACAATAATAAGATAGGAGTTTTTATTGCCACATGTGGTATGTTTTTGAGATTTTACGTAATCTTCACTACAGACTGATAAGCATGTGTAGCGTGCTTGCCACATGTGAGATAAAGAATTGTGTGTGTCCACTCCATGTGTTATGGCAGATGCACTCTCTCTCCCTCTCTCTTTTACACATTAGTCTAAGATAGGTTAAGTCATATTGTAATATTTAGTTCTTAAGAAACACTTTTAATATTAATAAAGTAGTGTGTAAATGCACAGCAAACAAAAAACATACGTGCTATCACTCCGCGGACAATATCCGCGTAAGATCCCTAGTTTTTCACATATAACATATGACTTTTTTTCTGTGTACACACATTGCTACTATTCCATGGCATTTTGGTATTAAATATGGGATATATCAGTTCGGTATTTTGGGTACGTTGTTCCGAATTTGCTGTAATTTGATATTTTGGATTTTCCTATAGAAAATCTGTATTTTTGGTTGGTAAGTTTTTCAACGACATTTTACGTTTTCATTGGGAATCAGTCGATTTAAGATATTTAAAGAGTCCAACTCATGGCAAATGGTACAAAAGGTCGGCTGGTCCGAACATAATTCTTTTCCTATTTGTTAAAAACTATTATCATATTTTTATTTCCTACAAAAAACCTTCAGCCATTGCCGATATATTGTTTCCCATCAGCAAACAAATATTATCATGAATAAAACCATGTTCATTTCTAACAAGCATCCTAGTACCTTGCAACACCATTTGTGCAATCAGCAGTCATAAGCTGATCAGAGAAACAAGATATTTTATATGTCCTCATTAATTTTCCACCCAGTAGCATGGACGGGAAGAAACAACTCCTACAGATATGCTGTCACGTTAATTTTAGATAACGACTACCAATTTTTCCGAAACATCAACATTTCTTAGAAACAACTTTGCACAATCAATTGTTTACCAAGAGGACAGGTTTTCTTGTTTTTTTGCATCAAAGGTTAACAAGTCAAATCATTAGGTTTTCGGTAACCAAACAAGTATACCACTGCCACACCACGTTTAAAGAAGATGCTTAGTAGCATTTTTTTGTTCAGCCACACCACAACAACAATTGCAGTAACCTAACAATGTATCCACTGTTGTCCTTGCTTTGTTTTACAATGAAAGGAAGAGTTATGGGTCATGCCGCAAAACATGCCTTTGTTGCCGATTTCCCATAAGATGTCATTAACATTCAGTTGATGTTTTTGTCATTGCAAAAAATCCTGAAGTGAAACTTCCAAAAACATTGTTGGTTGCTCTTAACACTTTCTCCCTCATTGAACATTTGAGAATCATGACGTTCATCAGTGAATACAATTGATGGGGGGAACAAATTTAAATTGAAGCAACTTTAAAGAAATTTACATACATCCTCAGTAGCTGAGGATATCTTTTCTCTAGGAATACAATTAAAACTGAACAGCTGAATAGTTTTTTTTTCTATAAAAAAATTAAGTCTGAGCAGCTGAGGATTTATCCATAAAAAATATATTCCCATCTGCGGAGAATAATTTTCCTTAAGAAAAATTCTACCCCCAGATGCTGAGGATAATTTTTCTGAAAGATATATAGTTTTGCTTTTGTGATTTTTTTCTATAGAAAATAATCATTCCTTAGAAGGTGAGGATATTTTTTGTATAGGACAATCTAGAATATTTATTCTGTGTATGATATTTTTTATACTTAAATTGATCCTCACCTGCGAAGACAAATTTTTAAAAGGAAAAAACTCTATCTTCAGATTCTAAGGTGAGTTTTTTGAGTAAAAAATTATATACTCTTCATCTGAGGAATTTTATTATAGGAATAATCTGTCCTTTGTAGCAGAGCAAGAGGATATATTTATATCCTCCACCCTAAGCTCGATTTCAACCATATTGGATGTGATTTAGTGATCTGGATTCTGATTGGGTATAAAATCAAAAGTTCTACCTCATTTTCGGCATTATCCCACCGGAAGGGGTTGTAATTTGGCATTCCATGTTCTTGAGTGTTGAAAATATATTTTCTATGGGTCCATGCTACGACACACCTTTTTCCATATTTTAAAAGTTTTAGCAAAATTCCTCCACCGATTCCGGCTTCTCCCCTATATAAAGAAGAACCCGACCAATGTTCCTCATTTGTACGGTTATAGTCATAAAGTATGTGAATAAATAACTTATTTCTAGAAAGTTTTCAATCAGCAGTTCTGGAGGTTAAAAATACCGCCACCATGGTGTGGAGGATATATAAAGGGTGTGTTTTTTCATTTGTAACTTCCGATACAGTATATATATACTAGCATAATTAAAATTTTAGTACGGTTTAGTATTTTTGTTCTCTTATAGTACTTTTTTTAGAACTACTTCTACATCTTAACACTACACACCATTGCTGACCGCAACAGAAATCTAGATCTATACTAAATTTTTGATATCTTTGTACTCTTGTAATACTTATTTCCAAACAAATTTCCAGTTTAGGTTCATCGAATTCCAAATTTAGTACCATTTAGTACACATTAATATAAATTTCCATAACTATTTACCTTAATAATCATAATTACGAATTTCCAAACTTTCCACATACCCCAATCTCAATTCCAAATTTCGGAATTTCAGCTCTTTAGTACCATTTAGTGCCCATAAGTACACATTTTAGGATTCCGGATATCGGATCACCTACATCAATATTGTATTAAATTTAGTACCATTTAGTACACATAAGTACAAATGTCCATACCCCAATTGTAATCCTTATTCAAAATTTGGGGATTCCAGCTCTATCGGAACACCTACATAAATATTGTATTAAATTTAGTACACATAAGTACAAATTTCCATTAAACCATTCATTATACAATCCAATAGAAATCGTATTTCTCAATTTAAGGATTCCTGCCTTATAGGTTCACTCTAAAATGGTACCAAATTTATGACACTAAATTCTTAAACAATTTAGGAAATGTCTACTAACATTTCCAAAACTACACCGAAATGCTACACCCCAACAGTGATCCTAAATCGAAATTTCAGGATTCTAGCTCCTTAATTCAAATTTTACCAAATTTAGTATCATTTAGTACAAATAAGATCAAATTTCCAATACTATGTTTATATCTTAATTCAACACCTCGATATTGATCTTAATTCGAAATTTTATGATTCCAGCTTTGTCGGTTCATTTTAATCAAAATTGTACCAATTTAGTACCATTGAGTACCCATAAGTACACATTTCCAAAACTACATCCAACAAAAATGTTATTTCAAATTTCAGTGTTCCAGCTCTATCAGTTCACCCAAATGCAAATTGTACTAAATTTAGTACCATTTCCTTTATATTAGCAGAATTTTTCCAATTCTTCTAATTTTAAATTTCAGGTTTCCAGGTTTATACGTTCCTCCAAATTCAAATTGTACAAAATTTAGTACTTTTCGTATACATCAAAAACTACTTCTTCATATCGACCCTTTGTGATGCGCATTCAAATTTATAGCATGTAGGTCTATCCGTTTGCATGCTACGAAACTGTACCAGATTTAGTACAATTTAGTACTTTTTGTATACTTACAATTAGAATTTCCCAAAACCCCTCTTTGGGTCAGTGACCCTCATTTAAGAGTTCGTCAAATACAAACGTTACCACATTTAGTACTTTGTTGTAATTTTTGTGATGTCCTCCAAATATGGTGGATGGTATCCAAAGTTCGGCCTGGCCGAATTTAACGCTTTTTCACTTGTTTTTGTTTATAAAGAAATTTATCCTTAGTCGCTAATATTTCCGTTTTAAGACAAATCTATATATTTACAGTTCGTAGTGTATTCACAATATTACAACTTTTAATTGTTAAAACTAAACACTGTGTGCAATTAAACCAATTATTTGAAATAAATTGATTTTGCAATTTTTTTTCGTTTGAAAAATAAACGTGACTAACTAAGGTTGTCTTTACCCCCACAAGGTCATCACCATATTAATGAAATGAAAATGCCAAATTAAAAATAATTACAACTTTTCTTCACCATAGTCGGCAGCAGATGATATCGCCCCAAATGGCAATTTTTCATTTTCATTTCGAACTGATTCGATTTCATTAAGTGATGTACTAGTATTTGGTCAGATTAAATAAAGCCAAAACTAAAAGTCAATGTAAATATCAGCTCATCGCTATTGCACTGCATTCGATTTTGTGGAGTGAAAGCTTCAAAAATAAACTGTAACTGTTTATGAGGAAAATTCAGTAGTAGTAATGTGATTTCCTTTGTGTGTTGCCATTATTTGTTTGGTTTTCCACATTGATTCGTTTTAAAATGGAACTGAAGTGAAAATGTGCAAAATATTTGTGCAAAGTTTAAAATGATCGCACCTACATTTGACATTTTCCCACAAATGTCATGTGCCATTGAAATCTTTTCAATCGCTGTCGGGATAACAACAACAGTATCTTTTAAAGATAAGATCTGTTGGTGTACAGTTTTGCACATGGAAAAAAACACGAAAATATTGTTGTACATACTGCAATCAATGGAGGAAATCTCTGCTGATTGAAATGTTTGCTTGGAAAATTGCATTAAATGCTTAGACTGTGGATGTGGTATCATATGGGAAGTTTCCATTAGAAAACATTAAATGTAGAGAAGTTGTTATAGCCAACTCCATGTATACATAGATTGTACCTAACACTTTTTTGGAATTATTTCCATCTTGTTATTAAAAAATGACCATTGGGTCATTTATTAATATGAGCGTTGGTATAAATTTCTTATATATGTTCGTCTTCGGACGCATCACAAGAAAGACGCATTTAAGGAGTTAATCACGCCTACGGGCTTAAAAAATTACAAAATGGCGCTGTGTTAAGTGCTCGCTTAACTTGCCACGTGTTTTATCGAACTAAACTAAAAAATATAAGAAAATCTCGTTCGTATGGTATATGGTCCTATACCTTCTATTCTAGCTGGAGGAGGACGTGCCTCCTGTTTTTAAAGAGAAAAACAATTTTTTTCTTATATTCTACTAACTTTGTTTTTCCAATTTCAGGGGATAAAAAAATAGTTTCAGAAACTTTTCAATACATGTCTCCCATAAAAAAGCTCCCGCTGATTTTTGGTATATTCAAGTTTCTTGAGTGTCTGTAATTTGCTATTAAATTATACTCTCCACCATAAGGTGGAGAGTATATTGAGTTTATCATTCTGTTAGCAGCATCTCGTTTTTCAATAGAATTTATTGTAATTTGGTATTTTGGGTTGTCATAAGATCCTTTTATCAAAAGTTATGAATATTATTCCTACTTTGTGCAATAGTCCCCATATAGAAGTACCTCCCAAATTTCGGTAAAGAAAAGGTTGTTTTCCAACCAAATAGGCTACAATTTTGTACTTTGGGTTCTCATTGGGTAAGGCATCTTCATTCTAAATATTATCAATATTGGTTCACTTTGACCTGTGTCAATTTGGTTTTATTCACATAAAAAATAATGATTATAATATGGATCTTCAGCGAGGTATGAAATTATTAACTTTCATGACTTTACACCTTGGCGAATATTGTCATACTATCCAACTAATAAATTGGTTTTTCGGTCCACTTCATCCCAAAATTAATATCTGATCATAACTGAAAATTAAAGCCTTTGTCCTTGACCATAACTTCGGTCCACTTCATCCCAAAATTAATATCTGATCATAACTGAAAATTAAAGGCGTTGTTCTTGACCATAACTGGAACCTTATGCAACATTTCAAAGCGATCAGCGCTGAACGCGTAAGCACCTGTAAATATTTACGTGTAACTACGAGTACATACGACAAAATAATTGGTATCGATTTAAAGGCCAACCACTCCTCTTGGATATCTTATAAAGTTCTCGACTATATGTCCTTCAGGGGTAAATATATACGTTACAGAATACAAAAGTGGGCAGAACACATCGTACATGCAAAATTTCGTAAAGATTTGTTAATAACTGTGGTATGTATCGTGTTTATAAATTATAATGGACAGACGGACACACATGTCTAGATCTACTCACATAGTCGTGATATGACGATCGGTATACTTAAGGGTTGGTCTAGAACCAATATTTCGCAGCGTTACAAACTCTTGGGCCTGCACAAAGCTATAAAACCCCGACAACATAGTTGTCAGGGTATAATTATTAATATTGTCCCAAGTCAGTATTTTGAGTATTTTGGACACATTTTTCAACCGAATTGGCAGTAATTTGGTATTTTGTATTATCATTAACTGTATAATCCCACTACCAAAAAATATCAACATTGATCTCTGTTTTATTATAGCCACATAGTAGATATATTGAAAATTTCAATCATATTTTCCTCATTTGTTTTTTGGTATGTTCAAGGTCATATCATAACATGAGTTTTCTCTTAGGAGCCCCCATTAATTTTAGATATTTTGATTGTCATCCTCATGGTGGAGAATAAAAAAGTTCGTCTGGGCTGAACTTAGCATCGTTTTTATACCCTTCACCACTCTGTGGTACAGGGTATTATGTCTTTGTGCATATGTTTGTAACAGGCAAAAGGAAACGAGATAGACACATGGTTCCTTTTGAGAATATGCATAGAATCACTTTCTGAGTCGATTTATGCATGTCCGTCCGTCCGTCCGTCTGTCCGTCTGTCCGTCTGTAGATGTTAAATTGTAAACAAAGTACAGGTCGCATTTATGATCCGATTTGAATGAAATTTGGCACAGGTCACTTATTTGGCCCAAGGACGAACCCTATTGAAATTGGGAAAAATCGGTTCAGATTTAGATATAGCTCCCATATATATTTTCGTCCGATTTAATGTAAATGGTGTACAAAAGTCCCTATATATCTTCCGATTTGCACGAAATTTGGTACAGCCTAATCATTTAGGTCTAGAATGATGTGTGCCAAGTTTCGTGAAAATCGGTCCAGATTTAGATATAGCTCCCATATATAGTTTCGTCCTATTTCATGTAAATGGTACACCAAAGTCGCTATATATCTTTCGATTTGCACGAAATTTGGCATAACGTACTGAATTGAGCCTAGAAAGATGTCCGCCAAGTTTCGAGAAAATCGGTCCAGATTTCTATATAGTTTCGTCCGATTTCATGTAAATGATGCACCAAAGTCGCTATATATCTTTCGATTTGCACGAAATTTGGCATAACGTACTGAATTGAGCCTAGAATGATGTCTGCCAAGTTTCGAGAAAATCGGTCCAGATTTAGATATAGCTCCCATATATAGTTTCGTCCAATTTCATGTACATGGTGCACCAAAGTCACAATATATCTTTCGATTTGCACGAAATTTTGCATAACGTACTGAATTGAGTCTAGAATGATGTCTGCCAAGTTTCGTGAAAATCGGTCAAGATTTAGATATAGCTCCCATATATAGTTTCGTCCGATTTCATGTAAATGGTGCACCAAAGTCCCTATATATCTTTCGATTTGCACGAAATTTGGCATAACGTATTGAATTGAGCCTAGAGTGATGTCTGCCAAGTATGGAGAAAATCGGTCCAGATTTAGATATAGCTCCCATATATAGTTTCGTCCGATTTCATGTAAATGGTGCACCAAAGTCGCTATATATCTTTCGATTTGCACGAAATTTGGCATAACGTACTGAATTGAGCCTAGAAAGATGTCCGCCAAGTTTCGAGAAAATCGGTCCAGATTTCTATATAGTTTCGTCCGATTTCATGTAAATGATGCACCCAAGTCGCTATATATCTTTCGATTTGCACGAAATTTGGCATAACGTACTGAATTGAGCCTAGAATGATGTCTGCCAAGTTTCGAGAAAATCGGTCCAGATTTAGATATAGCTCCCATATATAGTTTCGTCCAATTTCATGTACATGGTGCACCAAAGTCGCTATATATCTTTCGATTTGCACGAAATTTTGCATAACGTACTGAATTGAGTCTAGAATGATGTCTGCCAAGTTTCGTGAAAATCGGTCAAGATTTAGATATAGCTCCCATATATAGTTTCGTCCGATTTCATGTAAATGGTGCACCAAAGTCCCTATATATCTTTCGATTTGCACGAAATTTGGCATAACGTATTGAATTGAGCCTAGAGTGATGTCTGCCAAGTATGGAGAAAATCGGTCCAGATTTAGATATAGCTCCCATATATAGTTTCGTCCGATTTCATGTAAATGGTGCACCAAAGTCCCTATATATCTTTCGATTTGCACGAAATTTGGCATAACGTACTGAATTGAGCCTAGAAAGATGTCTGTCAAGTTTCGAGCAAATCGGTCCACATTTCTATATAGCTCCCATATATAGTTTCGTCCGATTTCATGTAAATGATGCACCAAAGTCGCAATATATCTTTCGATTTGCACGAAATTTGGATAACGTACTCAATTGAGCCTAGAGTGATGTCTGCCTTTTTTCGTGAAAATCGGTCCAGATTTAGATATAGCTCCCATATATAGTTTCGTCCGATTTCATGTAAATGGTGCACCAAAGTCGCTAAATATCTTTCTATTTGCAATTTGGCATAACGTACTGAATTGAGTCTAGAATGAATGTCTGCCAAGTTTCGAGAAAACCGGTCCAGATTTCTATATAGCTCCCATATATAGTTTCGTCCGATTTCACCCAAGTCTCTATATATCTTTCGATTTGCACGAATAGTCCTGTTTAATATACCCATAGTGGTGAAGGGTATCATATAGTCGGCCCCGTCCGACTTTACTACTTTCCTTACTGGTTATTTGTTGACATTTCGTCATAATTTTTAAAAATTGAAACCATAACTCGATAATTGTGTAAACGACATACAAGTAATTAAACACAGCATCAATAAAATAATATAAATATTGTATGAAAACTATGTTATGTGCTAACAAGGCATGACATGACAATAGTTTTATTGAGGCTAGTGGAATAAAATAAAATTCAAAAATAAAAAAAATCGGAAACTGAGAAAAACTGTGAAGACACAGAAAATATGGCAAACAATCAAATATACCAACAGACCAAATAAACACAACTTTCTCCCAAATGTTTATTTATTTATATATCTATCGTATTTGGCATGAAGCTGCTGCAACAGCAGCAGCAACAGAGATGCAATAATGCTAGACGCATTGGCTAACATTTGGGTTTTTGTTTACATTGTTTCTGCATCTTTCCACACGCTTAACAAGATTGAACCAAGCGTTAACTAAAAGTAAATTAATTTGTTCATACGATTGAATTCATTAAATGGGAATTAAAATAAACTAAATATTTAAAATTTATTTACACAGTTTTTAATTGTATTTTAATGTTATTGTTTTTTCCATTTTATCTATTACAGAAGTTTCGCCATATTTAGATTTAGTCTTATGTCCCATCCGTAACGAACCCTGGTCATGTGCCCGTCAACAATCTGGACGCATTTTGGATATCTGGGACAATGAACTGCATTCCCAGTGGCAAAAATTGAAAGGTAAGTTGCGAGCAAATCAAGACATTTCTTATATAATCTTTTGGCCACTTATTTTCTATTTTAAGTTATGTAATAAAATTTAATTAAATGTGAGAAAAAATACCTACCTACATGAGTCTCCGTCCATTAACAATAGCCTTTGACGTAAAGATGAACAGAAAAATAAATGAGTTATTACATCGTTGCCATTAACCAAACTCCTGTAAACGATTTATGTTTATTTATGCGCATGCGCGCACACTCAGGCATCACATATTTAATGTTCAAGTCATAAAGTGATAATCACCGTTACAGAGTTATCTGTCTGTCGGTCGGTCTATGGTCGGTTTTTGTGGTGACAGTGACAATAACAATTGTCGGTTAATGTCAAAATAGATGTGGTAGCAACGTTTAGTTGATTAATGCGTTTTTTTCTCGTTTATGTTTGCAGTAAATTGTATTAGGTGTAGGCAAAAGTTTGTGCTGTTCTAAAAATAGGCAAAGATAAAAAATATAGACAAAATCGACAGTTTTCGAAATATAACTACTTCGTCAAAATTGCCCACGTGGCGACTATTCCGCTTGAGCACCGTAGGTAGGTTCATTTTGGGTGGTATATCATAATTTGTTTGCCCGAAGTCGTCCGTAAAACTAAAAAAAAGTAGAAAACGAGTTACCGTGCATCATGCCATTGGGAGCTCTCAGATACCGTCTTTCATCAGCGACCTTATGGTCGGCCCGAATATGGAATTGATGGGTCATCCGCCGTACAGCCCTGACTTTGAAACCGACGGTTACTTTTTTAACTGCATATATAAAAACAACTGCTTGGTCAAATAATTTTTTCTTCAGAAAATGCAGTTGATGGGTTCATAAGTTTGGAGATTTTGTCAATTGGTTGGAGCTAACAAAAAATTATGCATGCTGGAGAAAAATATTTTTTGATAATATCCACGATATCATACAAATCCAAGCTAATTAATCTGATTATTCTAGTTAAAAGACTATACTAGTCGGACAGGGCCGACCATATGATACCCTACACAACTACCACAGAACTCTATCTTTCTGTGGATTTTTATTCCGAGCCTGGAATAGTTGCACCCCCTTTGCCGATTACAGGTCAACAGCACCTTTTATATTACCAATATTCAGTACAGCCCTTCTAACTACTTGTCCATATTTCCTTCACCGTGGATTGTGTTGTGATGTTCGGCTTATAATTGTAGCCTATACATCGAATCGAAAAAACACAAAAAAATAAGTTTTCGGTCCTCCTATTGGATATACTATCAACTTCTTGGGTCTATGTCCGTCAGGGGTAAATATATACGCTATAGAAAAAAAAATTGTTCATTTTTCACACAAAAGTCAGGGTCCATTTGAGCCGCTAAATATTGACCCATCTTTATCAAACAAGGCATGCTTATTCTTTGGCCCGATCCCCTTCTCCCAGTAAAATTTCGCCATGTTCGGACCATAATTGCGGCCTCTGGAGCGGCCAGAAAATCCTACAAAAATTAAGTATTTGGTCCATATCATCCCCTAAATATTAACCGATCTTTACCAAAAACAATTGGGGCCATCATTGGCCAGAACCCATCCTACATGCAAAATTTCATGAAGATTGGTCCATAACTGTGGCCTGTATCGTGTTTACAAATTATAATGGTCGGGCGGACGGACACACATGTCTAGATCGACTCGGCTGGTCGAGATATGACGATCGGTATACTTAAAGGTGAGTCTAGGATCAATATTTCGCGGCGTTATAAACTCTTGGGGCTGCACAAAGCTATAGCTCTGACTGTCCTCAAAAAATGTTCTTTAAAATTCACGCTTATAGCTCTAACTGTCCTCAGATTGTACAATTTATGCGGCGCTGATGGCTAGAGCTTATGCCAGACGTTAATGGTTAAGCTGCTTCAATATAATTGCTAGCGTTCTGCGAGCGTTATGCATGAATTTGGTCATGCGCTTCTCCGTATGGGTGCCATGTTTGCGTTGGTGCAGGAGCTTTACTGCAGGGATGGTTGTGTTAGAGGATTGCCGGGGGGATGCGAGCCTTTACGGACGAGGGATGTGGCTCTGCTATAATAGTTGTTAACAGTGACGTCGACTGTACTGTTAGAAGTAGCCAACCTGAGGGGGTGTGTGTGTCCGTTGAATGGGCGGGAGGGAAGATGTTGCTGGCTAGCATCTACTGCCAATTCAGCTCACCTCTGGAGCCATATTCAAGGTATATGGATACGGTACTACTCCTCGAGAGTAGTTGTCCGCTAATCCTAGGGCTAGATGCGAACGCAACCTCCTCGCTGTGGTTCTCCAAGATGACCAGGTCAACATCTGGTCATCGGAATCGCATCCGAGGAGAAGCGCTTAGTGAATGGGTGTTAGCGAGGGGCTTCGAGATATTAAATGAGCCCTCGGATC
This sequence comes from Musca vetustissima, assembly GCF_032173495.1. Taxonomy (NCBI): domain Eukaryota; kingdom Metazoa; phylum Arthropoda; class Insecta; order Diptera; family Muscidae; genus Musca; species Musca vetustissima. The sequence goes on along the minus strand of NW_026880928.1, from coordinate 70,042 downwards.
TGTATACCTTTGATGGTCCCTCCGGGGTGAGTGACATAGACGTGACGGCTGCAAATGGGGCAGCAATGACAGCTTACCAGTTTAGTTGGAGTGTTTGCGAAGACTGGGGTGTGAGTGACCATAATCTCATTGAGATTTTGGCCACTCCTAGGGGACGTACGCAGGGAACTGAGCGTTTCAGGGGTTGGAAGGAACGGGATGTGAACTGGGACCATTATGCGAACCGTGTCAGGGAGTTGGCTTTGCCACTAGTGGACTTTAGGGCACGGACCACTTTGATCGATTGAAAGAGAAGCTGACAACGGTCGTTGGGACCATCAGGCGTGTTTTGGGGACTGATTGGGGCTTGAGTAGGCGCTCGGTACGTATCATATATGGTGTGCTTTTTGTTGCCTGCGCAACTTATGGTGCACCTATATGGTACAGAGCTGCCTCTTCTGTCTTCGGGCAGAGGAAGCTCCTTCGTGTCAGCGGGTCGTCATGTTAGCGTGCTTGCCAGTATGTCGCACTGTTTCAACAGAGGCGTTGCAAGTGCTGCTTGGCGACGCGCCGCTTGATCTTGATGTGAGATGTAGGGCTATCATGTATAAGCTTAAGCGTGGTTTGCGGTTGGATGAGGATGATTGGCTCAGGCCTTCTGATTTGGTGGATGGGGAGAGTAGGCGGTACAGCACTATCCTTCGGATTGTGTTGATAGGTGGAGGACTAGGTGGACGAACAGTGACAAAGGGAGGGTGACGTACGAATTTATTCGTGACGCAACGTTCGTAGTGGACCGGCCAGACTTTCGCTTCGGCTTAAGTTCTGGTTTCTTACTGACGGGGCATGGCTCTCTTAATGCTTTTCTGCATAAAAGAGGCCTTGCCCAGAGGGATTTATGTGGGTGCGGGATGACCGAGGACTGGAAGCGTATACTGACGGAATGCTGTTACTATGACGACATTAGAGATTTAGCAAGTATGGGTATATCGAATGGAGGGGCGGGGTGGGATTTCAGTAGGGCACTTGAAGACGATCGGACCTTTAGTTGTTTAAGTAGTTTTGCTCGTGAAGCATTTAGGAGAAGGACTGTACTTAGTGAATGTGGTCCTCGTACATAACCCTCTTGCAGTTGAGTTTGGTCGGTTGCACCGGGTGGTGGTGGGTAGGTGCACCGGGTGGCGGTGCTGGTCTCGGTGCGGTTATCGGCGGTTGTTGGCAGTTGTAGGTGGTGTACGGGCTACCTGCGGTTGTCTGTGCATCGTTGGTGGTTCGCGGTTTCCACTTCTTGTGTTTCACTCGTACTGTGGATGTAGTGTAGGTTGTCCGTAAGGGCAGTTTTGTTCATTGTTTGTGTTGTGATGTCCGATGCCGCGGTCCGTTGGGGCCCTTGGTGCAGTCCGTGAGGACAGCATGTTAATTGTTTGCGAGGAAGGCCTATTGGCAGGAACTCACATAAACTCTTCAAGATACTTGTCCTCAAAAACTATTCTTTAAAATTCACGCTTATAGCTCTAACTGTCCTCAAAAACTATTCTTTAAAAATCCAAGCTTATTGCTGTGATAGGTATTTAAAAATATTATTTAGAAGTCAATAAAAATATTTCTTAAAATCCACGCTTATAGCTCTGATAGGCCTTAATTCCTAAAAATCCAACATATACCTGTGATAGACCTGTGAATATAGAGAAAAACGTGGTTTCGTGGGTTTTCCATTTGAAACTTGAATAAATTATTTACTTTATAACGGATTTATATTATTCTTTTTTTCTTTTTCAAACAAGATATATATTTGGTAAATCGGTTGAGGATTGGCTGAGTTACAGCGGTTGAAATGTGAAAAAATGCGCATAAAATGACAAAAATTATTTTTCTTCGGACTGTACGATGAAATTATGATATCACGGGGAAGATAATTAAATTAGCTTTCTAAAATGATAAAAATCGGTTAAAAAATGGATGACTTATACACATTATTGTATTGATTCTATGCATATTCTCTAAAGCAAATATGGGGCTGTGTCGTTTCCTGTTACAAACCGTTATGTTTGTAACAGGCAAAAGGAAACGAGATAGGCCCATAGGGACTACAACTAAACAGAATTGGTACATTAGAACCCCTGAAAAATTTTCGTGTCGCACAGTGTCATCAAGGCTTATAGCTTCGACAGTCCTCAAAAATATTATTTTTTTTAATTCTACGCTTGAAAAATATTCTTTAAAAAATCACGCTTATACCTCTGATAGGCCATTATAAATATTCTTTGGAATACCTACGCTTATAGCTCTGATAGTCCTCAAAAATATTCTTTAAAATCCACGATCTAATAGGCCTTTAAAAAATAATCAAAATCCAAGCCTGTACCACTAATAGGCCTTTAAAAGTATTAGATCTGATAAGACTCAACAATGTATTTGTTAAAAATCCACGATTATTGCCCTGATTGGTCTTGAAGATGGCCCAAGTTTCAGGGTAGCCCCTCATATAATAGTAACCTCCAGTATTCGGTATTCTGTGATTTTGGACACATTTTCCATCGAATTGGCTGTAATTGGGTATTTTGGGTTTTCATTGAATAACACATATCCGTACCAAAAATTATTATTACTATTGAAATTTGTTTCAGGGTAGCCCCCATATAACAGTACCTCCCAATATTCGGTATTTTGGGGATTGTGTACACGTTTTCCAACCCGTTTGGTTGTAATTTGGTATTTTGGGTTGTCAATGTATAGTATATTTCCTTCCTAACTGTTTTTAATATTGACCCACGTTAAAGGTATCCTCCACTAGGGGTTTTTTTGGCACGCTTTTCAATAAAATTGGTTGTAATTTCGTATTTTGGATTCGTGTAACGGTATCACCACATCTACCCACTGAAAGTTATTAATACTGACCCAAGTCGGTATTTTGATAATTTTGCACACGTTTTTCAACCGAATTGGCTGTAATTTGGTATTTTGTATTCCCATTGGCTGCCAAATGTCACTACCAAAAATATCAATATTGATCTCCGTCTTATTATAGCCCAATATAACTGTAGCGCCACTATTAGATATTTTGAGTATTTTAATCATGTTTTTCTGACGTTTTTTCGCTTTGTCCCTTCGATTTCAGTTGAAGCCGATCAGCAATTGAATGCTACGTTGGAGCGACGTGGCTATAGTGCATCCGATTTGGTTATTAAAGAAAAACCATCAACCATTTTGAAGAAAATTGAAATTGGTACCAACTATATGAAGGAGTACGTAGCAGATACTTTGGATGGGTAAGATAAAACAACAGGGGTTGTGGCAAACACAAAAGAAAGAGGAATTGATTTTAATTTTAATTTTTTTCAGATTCCTTGGACGAGAATATGATTATATACAAAATTTCAAAGTTCACAATGACATACAAAATGATCAGCCGGCCAGTGATAATGATGAGGTGGTGGACGAAAATGAAAATGATGATGAAACAGATGATGAGGACGAAGGAGATGATACAGATAATGATAATGGAGATGAGGAGGGTGATGATGAAGGCGATGAGGATGGTGATGTGAAAAATACCGCCATCATCAATGATAACGCTTCCAATGGCAATGAATTCATTGAAATCGAATCTCAAAGCGATGGTGAACACACGGGAACTGGTGATGTGAAAGACGCCAATGACCGCAGAAGAAAAAAGAAAAATCAGAATAAGAAAAAAGGCAGTCAACATGATATTCCAGCGCAGGCTGCTAATCTCTTGATTGTACAACCGTTAGAACATCACCTGGAGGAGGCCGAACATCATGTTGAGGAAGTTGTCCATAAGGTGAAACCGGGTAAACGAAAAATTAAACCGATTAAAGAGAAAAGACGTAAACGCAAGAAGAAGGGCCAAGCATTGGGTGATGACACCACAACAATAGTTGTTGAACAAGAACCGGCCTCGGACCTTGGACTTGGATTGTTGGATGCACTCAGCGATGTTGATATTCTGCAGGGAGGCGGAAAACGCAAAAAACGTCCACTGAAATATGGTAGAAGTATTGGAGGTGTGTGTTTGAATAACTTTTGTGCACCATTTCCTATCACCCGCATGCTTTGTGCTTCGTTATGCTTTTCTTTTTGTTTCTATTTTGTAGTTAGTCGAAGGAGAGTGTGAGAGAGGTTAACTTGTAGAAGGGAAAAGTAATTTGGTATGAAATTTATAAGTATATGTCGGTTTATCGACATATATTTTATATCCCGATATCCCTCAAAAATTCCCAATTATTTTTTATTTCAAATTTACTTTCTACAATTTAACCTAAAAATTTGTTAAAGTTGTATATACAATTATTTATTAATAGTATTTTATATTTATTCATGTATATCTAATACTCTTTTAACACGGCTCGGAGAGAACTATCTCTCTCTAATTTTACGTGTATAGGAGAAGTTTTTTTTAATAAATTCAGATTTAATAAAGCTAATATTTTGAATTTAGAACAGTGGTTTAAAATAAAAATATATTTCTAAATTTCAAAATAATAGCTTTATTAAATCTGAATTTATTTAAAAAAAACTTTTCCTGTAAAATTTCTAATTTGAGGGTTAGGTTTTTTTGCGAATATGGCTCGATATTACCACACTGAATGTTCTAAATTCAAAAAACAGGGTGATTCATAGACACCTAGTGCTACGAGTTATTATGTATAGCATTGCCATAAACCACAAATATGGCTGTACTGCATTATCGGCATTTTGTTACTCATGAAACAGGGTGCTGATGTTAATTCGTTCAAATTGGAATTCTTTGAACTGTTGTATTATTTTGGCCAAATATTGGATTTTTAAATGACGATAACAGGTATATAATAGCGAAGACAAACACCATACATACACTAGTTATACCTTCCACCATAAGGTGGAGTGTTATTTCTGTCAACATGTTAGGGTAGTTGCGATATTCGTTATTTTGGACACGTTTTTCAACCGCATTGGCTGTAATTTTATATTTTGGGTTATCATTGAAAAATACATATCCGTAATAAAAATTATTAAAATTGAAGGCCCCAGGGAAGGCCCCAGTATTCGGCATTCTGGGATTTTGGACCCGTTTTCAACTGAATTGTAGTTTGCAATTTTGGGTTCTCATTTAATAACACATCTTCGTACCAAAAATATTAATATTGGTCCATGTTTCAGTGCAGCCCCATATAACGGTATTCCCCAATAATCGGTATTTTGGAAGGGGCTTCCAACCGAATTGGATGTAATTTGGTATTTTGGGTTCACAATTAATAACACATCTCGGTATTAATAATATTAATTAAGTTTCAGGATATCCTCAAATAACGGTACTTGGTATTTTGAGGATTTAGGACGCGTTTTTCGATATTTTGGGTTCTCGTTGTGTTAAAATATTAGTAATTTGTAGTACGGATATACAAATTACTAATATTTTATGGTAGCCCTCATATAACGGTACCCCACAGTATTCGGCATTCTACGGATTATGCATACGTTTTGTAACCGAATTAGTTGTAATTTTGTATTTTGGGTTATCATTGAAGAACATTGACCCTAGTTTTTGGGTAGTCCCCATATAACGGTAGCCCCAGTATTCAATATTCTAAGGATTTTGGACGCGTTTTCCAAACGAATTGGCTGTAATTTGCAATTTTGGGTTCAATTATAATTATTGACTCACGTTTTAGGGCAGCCTCCATATAACCGTACTCCCCCCTAAACGGTATTTTATGAATTTTAGACGCGTTTTCCAAACGAATTGGCTCTAGTTTGATATTTTGGGTTCTCATTATGTAACACATCTTCGGGGTATTTCCCATTCAACGCTAGTTATATTTTTTTATTTAGGATTTTCACTGGGTACTAAATATTCCTACTAAAAATTATGAATGTTGAGGATTTTGTGCATTTTTGTCTACAAAATTGACTGTAATTTTGTATTAGGGATTCTCATTAAGCAGAACATCTCCCTACTTAAAACAATTTATAAATATTGGCCCATGTGCCGGTACCTTCCAATATTCGGTATTTTGAGGAGGTGGACACGTTTTTCAATAAAATTGTAAATATATATTTGGGCTGTAAATTGGTATTCCGGGATATTGGAAGTGAAATCAATTTTTTGCGAAAAATTTATATATATTGATCTAAGTTTTCATATAGCCACGTCTGATTTTCTGAATTTTGAAGGTTTTAATCGAATTTTCTCTTCGAAATGGCTACAATTTGACATAAAAGATTTTCTGGTGAATAACAAAACATTTCCTGAAATTATTTAATATAGGTTAATGTTTTAAAATAGCCCACATGTCCTATTTATTTTCGGTAAATTGAAATTCCTACCTAAGTTTTCCAGCCTGGGTTTATGTTTTGGTATCGACCCATTTTCGGTATTTTAAAGAATTTGGCTGCATTGTCCCACCGATATAGCTGTAATTTACTATAAACGATTCTTGAAGACTGACATAGCATCCATATAAGGGTAGCACATTCTTCTATTGTAGTGACAGTAATTTGGTATTCCGGAATATTGGAGGAAAAATCACATTTTTGCGGAAAATTTTCTATTTGCGGAAAATTTTCTATTCGGAATGTCTCACATTCCGAATATTGACGGTTTAAATTTAATTTTCTCATCGCAATAGTGAATAAAAACAACTTTCCAGAAATTATTCAATTTAGGTTAATGTTTGTCCTTTGAGTGTCTCGTAATGTTCTTTGAGTATCCTTTGAGTTGTCCTCCAATAAGTCTTCTCATAAAATTAGAAAAAATTGAAAGCTTCCTCCCAGAAAATGTTCAATATAGGTCGATTTTTTAAGGCTCCGCCAGTTTTAAGTACATTGAAGATCCTAGCCCAGTTTTCCAAACAAAGTGTCTGTAATTTGGCACTTAATTTACCCTGCCTATCGCTAACAGACAATTTAAAATGACATAGATCACATATCGATGCTAAGTCTGAAAAGTGAGTTTTTCAGTAGAAGCTCTCAAAGTATGGAAGTTTCTTATATCGTACGTGCAATGCTAAGTACATTTTTGCTTATAACTTTGGTTTGGATTGACCGATGATTACCAAAATTTCAGAGAATATAAATTAAGGACCGTATACATGCTAAGTCGACTTAGCATACTATGGTTCGGAGGCGTCGATATAAAAATCTAGACCGATTTAAGCAATTTTGAATGGCCAAGATATGTGTATCTTGGGTGTAGTATTTGTAGTCTTTCAGTAACTATTTTTGTACAGAGTATTCGATTAATTATCGAAACCATTTGAAACTATTTACATGTAATATAATATCAACTTTAATATATGGATTCGTTCGGAGTCAGCTGTACATACGAATTATAAATATTTTTTTATTATAGTTTTATTATTATTTTTTGTTTTTATGCTTTTTTTAGCTTCCTTGGATATTAACGCACTCAAAAACGCACCCATTACTAACAAACACCAACCTCCCAGTTTCAAATAGTTTTAAGCTCCCCTTACTTTCTCAAAAAACGAGTGATTACTAATGTGATTATTTAATTTTTTTCAATATTATAGTAACTCGTGGCAAAAAGAAGAAGAAGAAGAAGGCTATACAAAAATTTATTCTGCTTGGTTCATTCCTTAAGGCCAAAATTGAGCTGCTATTAAAAATTTTGGGAGCTCATTTACAAATTAAATTCTTTGCCATAGCTCTCATTGGTTTGCTGATAAATATTGCCCGATTTTGGATCGATGTTAAACGTGGCGGAGTGCCACAAAAGGTATGAATGTTTATTATCCATGACTACGATTATTACTTAGTTATTATTTTTGTTGTTGTTTTTGTTACTTTTTTATTAGTATTGTACATTTTGGTATTGATGTATTTTTAAAGATATTGTTTTTTTACTTTTAAAAATCAAAACTATTGACGGTATTGTGACCGACCGCCTAAAACTTGTAGCAATGTAGGAATTGACCATGTGGAAAATATGCACTGGTGTTTTATGATAGGATATAGAGAAATCCTAAATGATCCTTGTTGATCTAATTTTTATACCCTACACAACTATGTTGTCAGGGTATTATAGCTTTGTGCAGCCCCAAAGTTTTGTAACGCCGCGAAATATTGGTCCTAGACTCACCTTTAAGTATACCGATCGTAATATCTCGTCTAGCTGAGTCGATCTAGGCATGTGTGTCCGTCCGTCCATCCGTGTGTCCATTATATTTTATAAACACGATACAGGCCACAGTTATGGGCCAATCTTCACGAAATTTTGCATGTAGGATGGGTTCTGGCCAATGAAGACCCCTATTGTTTTTGGAAAAGATAAGTTAATATTTAGGAGATGAAATGGACCAAAAACTTTATTTTTGTCCAATTTTCTGGTCGCTCCAGAGGCCGCAATAATGGTCCAAATATCGCAAAATTACACGGAGAAGGGGATTGGGCCAAAGAAAAAGCATGCCAGATCGGTCAATATTTAGTGGGTCAAATGGACCCATATTTTTGTGTGAAAAATGACAAAATTTGTGTTCTATGGCATATATATTTACTTCTGAAGGACATAGACCCGAGAAATTGATAGTATATCCAAGAGGAGTTGTTGGCCTTTAAATTGAAACCAACTATATTGTCGTATGTGCTCGGATATGAGAGTTACACTTAAATATTTACAGATGCTCACTGTAAGGCTCCATGATGTGCCGGTTATGGTCAAGGACAACACCTATAATTTGCGGTGATGATCAGATAATAATTTTGAGATGAAGTGGACCGAAGCTTATTTTTATTGCGTTTTTTCAAGTCGATCTGTATGCCACAATTATAAGCAGACTATTACACTGGAGAATGAATCTGGCCAACTAATGATCTGTCACTATTCAATTCAACCAAGACCTTTCTGTGTAAAATGAAAAAAATTGGATATTATGATATAAAACATAATTCGAAAAAGATGTCATGGCAAGAAATAGGAGCTATTGACCTCTAATCGGTTAAGAGGTTGGAAATATCGCGAAATATTGCCCATTCTTGGAATATAAATCTGCAGAATGTTAGAGTTCCGTGGTAGTTGTGTAGGGTATTATATGGTCGGCTCCGTCCGACTATACTGCTCCGCTCACTGGTTTTATTATACCTTTGAGAAATTTTCAAAATGTGTGGGAATTATGGCTTAGCGATATACAGTGGCTCCATCGAATAATCGGACAAGTGGTTGTCAGATATAATAATGCTATACATTTCAAAAAAATTGTTTAAATGTGTAGTTTTTTTCGCTTTTATTTACACATTACTTACTTATATTTCTGAACAATACAAAAAACAACAACTTTCCTAGTGATAACATTAAATTTCGCCAGAAAAACAAAATTAACTCAATTTATTGTGCTCAACGCAAAATCGGACAATGCAAAGTATCAATGTCAAAAAATGCAAAAAATCGAGAAATTAATATTTAGTTGCATATTCTTTGTTGTCCAGAACGGCCTGTAAACGCTTCGGTATTGATTTGACCAAATTCTGGCATACCTCCGGCTCTATGGAGTTCCACGATTTCAGTAAAGCCTCCTTAAGCTGTACCAAGGAGTTACATTTTTTTCATACACTCTTCTAGCTAATTCTTCGCAAAGATGCTCAATTACGTTAAGGTCTGGGCTCTGTGCAGGTGTTTGTATAAGTTTGGGACAGTTATGGATCAACCAAAGCTTTGCAACACCTGATGTGTGCTTGGGATCGTTGTCTTGATAAAAGGCAAAGTTGTTCGCGATACCCAATTTGTCTGCACTTTGATTTACATTTTGTTTTAAAATGTTGAGGTAGACAAATTTGTCCATTTTACCATCAATAAAATGCAAATTGTATATTCCCGCACTCGACATGCAGACCCAAAACATAACAGAACCTCATCCGTGCTTAACAGTGGCTTTTGTATTCTTATGATTAAATTCAGCATTTGGCTTACGCCACACATACATCTTTCCATCTGATCCGTGCGAATTAAATTTGCTTTCGTCAGTAAACAGATCCTTAATATAATGGAAACTATCAATAGAAATGTATTTTAAGATGATCTATCATCAAATTACCTGCTTCCAAAAATCTTCTAATTTTAGTAAATACTCCTTGGCATATTTTATTCTACTGTTTTTATTTTTAAGGCTTATAAATGCTTTTTTTCTTGCAACTCTTCCATAATAATCATATTTATGTAATGTATTGCGAATAGTATTTAGGCACACAACTTTTCAAGTGCGAGTTTTTAAATTTATTTTAAGTTCTTTTGCGCTTTTAAATGGATATTGTTTTATTTCTTTTAATATCGAACGCTCTTCTCGCTCATTCAATATCTTCCATTGACCTTCTCTGCTTTTATTGGTCAATCTGAACTCATCACGGAACCTCTTTATAATGTCGTGGACAGTAGATTTATTCATTCCAACCAATACGGCAATTTCTCTTCCTTCATAATTCAATTTATCTATTAATTGTCTGATTTCCACACTGAATTTTTTCCCTTTTGGAGCCATTTAAATTTATTTTTATTTAGTTTTACCACTTTCTTGATCTAAATGCAATTTACAAATGAATACGACAAACAAAATACAGCTTTGAAGTTCATATTTGCATAATAACGGGACTTTTAACATTGATACTTTGTTTTGTCCGATTTTGCGTTGAACACAATAAATTGAGTTAATTTTGTTTTTCTGACGAAATTTACTTTTATCACTAGGAAAGTTGTTGCTTTTTGTATAGTTCAGAAATATAAGTAAGTAATGTGTAACTAAAAGCGAAAAAAAACTACACATGTAGACATTTTTTTGAAATGTATAGCATTATTATATCTGACAAACACTTGTCCGATTATTCGATGGAGCCACTGTATATATAGAACACAAAAAATTATCCCATGTAATACTCTCCTTATGGCAGAGTGTATATTCAATTTGTCATTCCGTTTATAAACTCGCCTTGAAATATGCCTCATATCATATATCGATATTCGCCAATTTTCGGAAGTGTGAGGATTGGTTGTCATTTGGTATTGGATAGAAAATCCGAACAAGAATTATTAATAACGGTCCATGATTAGGAATAGCTTCCAAATAACGTTACAACAAGATTTCGGTATTTTAAGGAGTTTGGACACTTTTTCAACTATCTTGAGGAAACTTTTTCAACTATGATGAGGTAGAAAATCTCTCTACCAAAAACTTTCAATATGGGCTCAAGTTTCAGCTTAGTCCATAGATTACACATCTTGGCAAATATATCTTCCTTTAAATTTTAAGTCTCAAATGATTTTAGGTTTTTTTGAATGTCTACCTCATGGTGGAGGTTATAAACAGTTCTACCAATTCGAACTTTATTGACTCAAGTTTCAGGGTAGCCCCTATATGTCTTCTACCAATTCGAACTTTATTGACTCAAGTTTCAGGGTAGCCCCTTTATGTCTTTAAGACTATTGTTCCGTATTTTGCGGATTTTGGGTACGGTTTTCAACAGCATTGACTCTTATTGGATATTTTGGGTTCCCGATTTGGTGTCAGGTCGCCCTACACAAAATTTACCATGGCATAGCACCCAAAAAGAAAAATAGTCCCGAAGTATTTTCAATGTCCACCTTATGAAGGCGTGCATAAAAAGTTTGGCCCTGTTGAAATTTAATTTTTATTATGTATATGTACACAAAAAGGTATTTCCATTTGGCTCTAAGCTGAATGACCACTTTATGATGGAGGGCATAGAAAAGTCGGCCCGTTCGAACTTTAATAACTCAAGTTTCAGGATAGAACCCATAATCAGAAACGTTTATTATTTTGGATTTTAGGTAGAATTGAATCTAATTGGATATTTAGGGTTGTCATTGGGTGTCAAAATCGTCCAATGTAAAATTTAACATGGCATAGCCCCCAAATAAAACCTTCACCTTCAAGCACCTTGCTTGAATCCTCCTTCGGCATTGAGAGGTCCTTTCCGTCTTTAACTGCGGTTAAAGTTATCCTGCATGGCCGTATTAACATTGTAGGAATACCGAACTCAGACATGGCTTTAAGCACCTCAGAACGAATGGCGCTGTCAAATGCGGAGCTATAGTCGATGAATAGGTGGAATTTGTCGATATGTTTTTCTTGAGTCTTTTCCGGGATTAGGAACAATTCCCAGTACAAAAAACTAATCAATATCGCCTTTAATTTCCTACAAATTATCATTAAATTTTCTGTTATTTCATAGAAAATCTCAATAGAAAAATTACCAATATAACATAGCCCTCAACTATTTGGGGTTTTAAGAACTCATTCCAAAATTTTGGCAACACATTACAAAATCATTCGTTTTGATTTTCTTTAGGTGGATTGGATAAATAATTGCAAAAGCCTATAAGTTTGGGCCCATTTCTTAGTTAGTAAGAACCCTCTTAGAAAAAATTATGTGTCTTTAAATTGACTTATTCTGAAGGTTTATCAGTAGGCCTATTCTGTAACTTTTTAACAATATTCGTTATTGTTTATTTTACAACAATTTCATTTGTTTGTTTTGTTGTTTTTACAATAAAAAAAGGAAAATTAAACAATATCGAATGTTGTTAAAAGTAATAGAATATGCCTACAGATATCCACAAATTAACGATTTTCTACATTGGAATAAGCTATCCAGTATAACTTAAACTGTCTATAGTCAATTGACAGCCCAATCAAAATAATGAAACTTGAAGAGCTATAGGAGTTAACATAGATTCCCATTACACTTATTAACAGAATTGACAGGACAGCATACAGGACACTTCACATGACAATTTTTTTATTTTTGTTTCATAATTAAACAAATTTAATACTGAGTTACAAAAGAAAAAAAAACATTTTCATTTTCCTTTTAAAATATAAGTTACATTCTCCATTACACTATGCACCATTACATACACCTAACAATATATATACATATATACACACATCACATACCTCTCTATAACACAACAACTTTCTTCACTACCTATCATTCCTCACAAACTACACAACATCAAGGGAAGGACAAAAGTGTGCGCTTTGGCCCCTTTTCCTGTCCTTACAGCCCTACCCCGGGCCCCCTCTCCAAACTGTAATAAGGTTTGGTTGTTTGTTTTGTTAAATACACCCGGTCTCTTTGGTATTTCCTTGGGTAATTTTTATTTCAAAGAATAAATCTTTCTAACAACAGGTTGTCTATGTTGAACATGCTCATCATCAGCATCACTATGAGGATCATGGCGAGGACTGGAGTGAATCTGGTGGTGGTGGTTACTGGAAGAGATCGCTGCAAACGGACACACCACTCGATGAATATGATTCGTCAACGGATAGCTATCAGCCGCGACCGGTGGAACCGCAGCAGGCCTATGATGCCCAATACATGGCCTATCGCAATCAGTGGCAGCGGAAATGAACTGAGGAGCCGTAGATTTTTTTATTATTATTTTAAGAAACCCCCAATCAAATTTTGTTATAAAAATTCTAAGTTTGGACTTTTAGTATAAATTAATATTTAAAATAGATATGTAAATATCTGTACAAAAACGACAAATTGAATATTTCGAACACGAAACAAGACATATTCTATATTCCCCTAAGGCCAATTATTTATTTATTATAATTTTATATAAATTGTGTTTTACACAAACAATTGTTTTTTTTTTTTTTTAATTAAAAAAAAATACTTAGTTAAATGTTTATTTATTTTATGTAATTTTAAATTATTTGTTAATTGCTATTTATGTATCTATCTAATCGCAACAAAATACCCAAAATAAAAAAAAAACGAAAACAAAAAAATCTAAAAATAAATTAAAATAATTTCATTTTCAATCTAAAACAAGGTGTATCTTTGTCGATTTCATTAAATATTGACCTAGATTTAATAATACCACCACTTTCTTTTTTAGGCATAGCCAGCACCACCCAGCCGGACTATAGGCACAGAAGCTATAGCAACAAAATCAAATAAAAATCAAGTTGAACGAAACAAACAACAAAATTAAAATAAAATAATTGTTGTACAAACAATTGTTTGAAACGTAGCCGTGTTTTATTTTCCCAAAATTCTAGTTCAGAATTTTAAGTAACCCGACGACAAACGGCACACGCATCCCATCCACAAAGAAAACAGCCACCCAGTCGCCCACAACAAATCCATCCGAATTGTTGCTGCTTTTCTTTTCTACGGCAGTTTCTTACTCTAATGACCCATTTACCCATCGGTAGTTTTATTCATACGAAAATCTTGTCCAAAATACTAAATTAGTTGTAGCTTTTTTTTAAAAAAAAAAAAATCGCACATAAAATTGAAATTTCATTGAACGGCTCGATTTGTAAATCAGATTCTTTGGATATTGCTGACGTTGGCGTTTATGTTCCACACCTCTAACATACATATTTTGACGTTTTGGTTATTTTGTTTTTTGCTTCTCATTACGTTGTCGTTGTTGTAGTCTTTGTATTTTTTTGCGGAAATTCATGATTCAAAATGACAACACAGCTACAACAAATATTCACGCATAAAGTCTCACCAAAAGAAATTGCTGGATGGAGGTGAATACACTCAGCGGTGACTCAAGTGGACAGTGTTCACAGCAATTAATAAATTTTTGACAGAAATACTGAAAAAATACAAACTTCGCGGAATTTGAGCCAAACAACGCACCAAGTAATCAAACCATAAGCGAAAACAGAGTGTATGGGCTCACTCCTTCTGGTTTCTCACGAGAGGTCAACATTTTGAAGAATTTTAAATATATTATGAACGGAGTTGAAAATCCGGTTTTGACCAAGGTTTTGAAGATTTAGAGAGTTTTCAATAGGGATAAGTAAATCAACCAATCGCAAGCAAATTTATTGAAAAGTCTAAAAGTCGTAGTCGACTCAAGAGATCTTTTAGGAATTCGCAAAGTCGACTATCGATTTTCTTCGTAAATACTTGGGTTATTATCAAAAAGCGGAAAATTTTCGAAAATTACACAGCTCAACATTTGATTTTATATGTTGAGAACAAATCATGTAAAAACCAGTAAGGAAAGCAGTAAAGACGGACGGGACCGACTATATGATACCCTTCACCACTTTAGGTATATTCAACAGACGTCGCATTTTTAAAGGACCAGTAAAATAAAATTGGATCCATAAACATGTCATTCTGCAACCGATACTAAATTTTTCATTTGGTCAGATATAGATTTTTACGAAACTAAACACACATAATTCTAGACCTAATTCATTACGCTGTGCTAAATTTCGTGCAAACCGAAAGATATTAAAGGACTTTGGTACACCATTTACCTTAAGTCGGAAGGAAATATATATGGGAGTTATATCTAAATATGAACCGATTTTCACGAAACTTAACACACATCATTCTAGACGAAATTCATTACGCTATGCCAAATTTCGCGCAAATCGAAACGGACGAAATATATATGGGAGCTATATCTATATCTGAACCGATTTTCACGAAATTTAACACACATTATTATAGACCTAATTCATTACGCTGTGCCACATATCGTGCAAAGGGACTTTGGTGCATCATTTACATTAAATCGGACGAAAATATATATGGGAGCTATATCTAAATCTGGACCGATTTTCAGGAAATTTAACACACACAATTCTAGACCTAATTCAGTACTCTGTACCAAATTTCGTGCAAATCGAAAGATATATAGGGACTTTTGTACACCATTTACATTAAATCGGACGAAAATATATATGGGAGCTATATCTAAATCTGAACCGATTTTTCCGAATTTCAATAGGGTTCGTCCTTGGGCCAAATAAGTGAACTATGCCAAATTTCATCCAATTCGGATCATAAATGCGACCTGTACTTTGTTTACAATTTAACATGGACAGACAGACGGATGTGCATAAATCGACTTAAAAAGTGATTCTATGCTTATTCTCAAAAGGAAGAATGTGTCTATCTCGTTTTCTTTTGCCTGTTACAAACATATGCACACAGACATAATACCCTGTACCACAGTGTGGTGAAAGGTATAAAAACGATTATTTTTTGTCGACTTTGTATTAATCGGTAAAAATCGAAAATAGATTTTGAACAATTTTGACAAAATTAAACGATCGAAAATTCGACTTTTTAGTCAAGTGCAAAGGTCAATTTCCTAGTTTCCAACCGAAGTGGCAAAATTTTTATGTGTTTCCGCTCTGACGTACGCAGACTTCACAAAAAATGCCCCGACAGATTTTTGGTGTTTTGAATGCGCACTCGAGTTGGCCCGGTCGAATTTAACAACTTTTCTATAAATTTCATCTTAAATCCGTCATTCCGTTTGTAACACCCCAGAGCATTCAACAGAGACCCGAAACAAACTATATCTTACTAGCATTTTTGTCGCTACTTCATTTTTGCATTTTCAAAACCACCTTTCATATTTCAACACTACTCACCAATTCTGACCGCAACAGAAATATAGCCCCATACTACTTATGGTACCATTTATTAACTTTCGTGCCCTTGTCGTATTCCTCGGTCGGTTTTCTATAGAGCTCTACAGGTTCAACCCAATCATAATTTTACCAAAAATGTTGTAAATGTTGTAATATAAATTCAACAGAAAACATGTTTTAAAATTTAAGGATTCCAGCCCGACCGCTTCCCCCAATTAAAATTGTACCAAATTTAGTACTATTTAGAACACATTTGTACGAATTTCCAAAACTTCCTACATACCTTAGTCCTACACTCCACACCAGTAATGTTAATTCAAAATCTCTAGATTCCTGCTCTATCGGTTAACACAAATTTGGTACCATTTAGTACACTTTAATATAAATTTTCAGTAATACCTACATATCGCAATCCTACAACCCAACAGTGACCCAAGTCCTAATTTATGGTTTTCAGCTTTATCGGCTCACCTAAAATTTAAATTGTACCAAATTTATTACACATTAGTACGATTTTCCAAAAATTACCTACATAGCCCAATTCTACACCCCAACAGTGATACTAACTTTAATTTTTAAGATTCCAGCTCTATTGGTCAAATTCATATTTGGTACCATTTAGTACGCATTAGTACAAGTTTTCGTAACATCCTACATATCCCAATCCTACACCCCGACAATGACCCTAACTTCAAATTTCCGGATACCAACTCTATCGGTTCAACAAAAATTTAAATTGTACCAAATTTTAGCGCAAATTTCCAAAACTACCTACACACAACAATTCTACACCCCAACAAAAATCCCAACCTCAAATTTCACGATTCCAGCTCTATCGGTGTACCCAAATTCATATTGTACTATTTAATACGCATTTAGTACCAAGTTGGAAAACTTTCTACATACCTCAATCGGACACCCCAAAAAAATGATACAAACTCCAAATTTCAAGCTCTATCGGTTCACTCAAATCCAATTTGTACCAAATTTAGTACTAAAAAGCTTCCTACATACCTCACCCAAAATTCAAATTGTATCAAATTTAATACATACAACTATAAATTTCCAATACTTCATACATACCAGAATTCTACACTTCAATATTTATCTAACTACAAATTTGTGGGTTCCAGCTCTATTGATTTATCTAAAATTCAAATTTAGTACCTAAAAGTATTAATTCCCAAAACTACATCCATACCCCAATTCTACACTCTTATTTTCAAATGTTTCAACTCTATCGGTTCACACAAATTCAAATTATTTTACGATTTAGTACTTTTCGTACACATAAGTAAAAAATCAATCCAACACTCCGACGGTAATTATACCCTTCACCATACTGTGGTACAAGGTATTATGTCTTTGTGGATATGTTTGTAACAGGCAAAAATAATCGAGATAGACACATGGTTCCTTTTGATAATATGCATAGAATCGCTTTCTAAGTCGATTTATGCATGTCCGTCTAAGGCAAAGGAAAAATCGGTTCATTAATATAACTCCCATATATATTTTCAAATTCAAATTAATGGTGCACCGAAGTCCCTATATATCTTTCGATTTGCACGAAATTTGGCACAGCGTAATGAATAAGGAATGATGTGTGCAAAGTTTCGTGAAAATCGGTTCAGATTTAGATATAGCTCTCATATATAGCTTCGCCCGATTTTAGGTAAATGGTGCACCAAAGTCCCTATATATCTTTCGATTTGCACAAAATTTGGCACAGCGTACTAAATTAAGACTAGAATGATGTGTGCAAAGTTTCGTGAAAATCGGTTCAGATTTAGATATAGCTCCCATATATAGCTTCGCCCGATTTTAGGTAAGTAGTCCGCTAAAGTCCTTGGAAATCTTTGATGTGCTCGAAATATGGCACGGAGTTATGAATAAGATCGAGAATCATGTCTGCCACGTTTCGTGAAAATCGGTTCAGATTTAGATATAGCTCCCATATGTATTTGCGTCCGATTTAAGGTAATTGGTATATATTATTTGATTTGCACGAATTTTGGTATAGGGTACTGAATTACGTCTAGAATGATGTTGCTAAGCTTCGTGAAAAGGTCCATAGCTAGGCCGATGGACACAACGTACTGATTTATATAAATTAGTCTCTGGCAAGTTTCCCTGAAATCGGTTCAGATATAGATTTATAACAAAACGCGTCGTCTGTTAGGATACTTTAAAATATACCCAAAGTGGTGAAGGGTATCATATAGTAGACACATTTCCTTGCTGGTTTTTATTTCATATTTCACGATTCCAGATCCATCCCTATATTAAAATTAAAATTGTACCAAATATACTGTGTACGTTTTAGTATTTTTCGTACACACAATAAAAAATCAAAAATTCCGTGCATATCCCAACCCTATTCTCCGGCGGTAATGTTAATTTCAAATTTCAGGATTCAAGCTTCATCCCTACCTACAAATTAAAATTGTACCAAATAAAGTATCGTAGAGTACTTTTTGCATACATTAGTAAACACTTTCAAAACCACATCCTTATATCGATCCTACTTCTCAACCTTGGTTCGCTTTTAGTACATTTTAGTATTTTTCGGATACTTATACTTTGAATTTTCGGAACATTTTTGGTTCGTGAACGACCTAGTTCAATTTAAAGAGTCAGTCCAATGAACGAGTGAACGACATGTTCAATATTTATTATTGCCGTTCATTGAACGATTTTGTTTACCAAACGCCGTCGTTCACTGAACGAGACAGAATTTTATTTTACACCTTCAGTGCCGTTGAGGTGTGCTCTGACTGAGCGAACAAGAACAATTTCATGTAAAATCTGATAAATTGAAAAAAGACACCCGGGAAATTAGTCCATCATGGAATTCGGTGTTTAAAAGACCAAATACAAGTACTGCAATAGTGTTTTAAATATATCTAGTCGAATGTAGAGTAGTTTTACCACCACGCATTAAAAATGAGTGGAAAATACATAGTCAGGTTCTTCGAATGATTGTGAAAGGTTATCATTCTTTACGGTTGATGAAAGTGACAGCTTAAATGCAATATCAATTGAACTGAGAGACTATTTCAACGATATAAACGAGGTGAACGACCCAGTTCACTTTTAAAAAATGACCTAGTTCGTTCGATCACTGAACTGCACGAGCTCATAAATTTTGAATGAGGATCATTGTTAGGCTTGAGTATCAATGATTCTCATTCAAAATTTAAGAGCTTTAGCTCAACCGGTTCAAAAAATACAAACGGCTCACATATTTAGTTCTTTTCGAGCCGATCTATCTTTAAACCAGTGAGCGGAGCAGTATAGTCGGACGGGGCCGACCATATGAAACCCTACACAACTTCCACGAAAATATAATTTTCTGCGTTCTGAGCTTGGGCAATACTTCACAGTATTTGCACTCTCTTTATCGGCTAGAGGTCAACAAATATTTCTAATATTCAGTATATCCCTTCTAATTATTTGTACAGATTCCCTTCATCGTGGGTTGTGTTGTGATGTTCGGCTTTCAATTTTGGCCTAGAGATCAACTCGAAAAAAAAACAAAAAATTAAGTTTTCGGTCCAATTCATCCCAAAATTATTATCTGATCATCAACGAATATTATAGGCGTTATCCTTGATCATACCTGGATCCTCATGGAAAATTTCAAAGCGATCAATGCTATATTTCCGCACTCTAGTGAGGTAAAGGGGTTACTAAATAATATACAAATACGGACTTACCTGTAAATATTTAAGTCTAACTACCACATCCGAGTACATACGACAATGTAATTGGTATCAATTTATAGGCCAAACACTCCTCTTGGATATACCATCAACTTCTCGGGTCCATGTCCTTCAGGAGTAAATATATACGCCATAGTATACAAATTTAGTCGTCAGGTTCCATTTGACCCGCTAAATATTGAACGTTCTTTATCAAAATGGGCATGCTTATTCGTTGGCCCAATCCCCTTCTCTATATACGCTATAGAATACAAATTTTGTCATTTTCACCTAAAAGTCAGGGTTCATTTGATCCACTAAATATTGAACGATCTTTATCAAAACGGGCATGCTTATTCGTTGGCCCAATCCCCTTCTCTATACAAAATTTCGAGATGTTTGGGTCATAATTGCGGCCAGAAAAACCGAAAAAATTAAGTATTTGGTCCTTTTCATCCCCTAAATATTAACCGATCTTTACCAAAAACAATGAAAATAAACAAAATTTTGTGAAGATTGGTCCATAACTGTGGCCTGTATCGTGTTTACAAATTATATTGAACAGACGGACGGACACACGTGTCTAGATCGACTCAGCTAGTCGAGATATTATGATCGGTATACTTAAAGGTGGGTCTAGGACCAATATTTCGCGGCGTTACAAACTCTTGGGGCTGCACAAAGCTATAATACCCTGACAACATAGTTGTGTAGGGTATAAAAAAAGATTTGAAAGATTTAAAGTATATTGAAAGCCTCCCTCACGGCAAAGGGTATATTTATTTCGGCGCCCCCGAACAAATAATGATAAGAAATTATTCTCGCAATAATGCACAGTTATTAACACATTGCAAATCACTGTGCTGAAATTTCTTTAGTCCTCGGCGCATGCGTATCATCAGTGCTTATCTGTCACTCTCGATTATGTATTCTGGATATGTTGTATGTTTCCATAACATTATTCGCATCTATTTGCAATTATTTTTGTTGTCGTATCGTCGTTTAGCATTTTTGTCGAAAATCTTTATTAAGCCGTAAAATTGATGATGGCTTTAACATGTGGCCAAAAAAAAAAAGTGTTGGCTTGTCATGTCTGCTGTATGTTTTTGGTCACTGCTTGTTAATGTCTTCTCGGGCGATTGATAAAATTTATTAATAAATTTACAAAAACAAAATGTATACAGCATAATTATGGATTTCTGTTTTAATTTAGACCGTGGAGAGCTTACGGTACAGATAGCACGAGTATACTCTTTGAATGACCATACCAATGAAGTATTTGAGTATTTTCAATGAATACATTAGCTTAACTTATGAATGAATTTCATTTGATGTTATATTTAGAAATCTAATCGTAAAAATAATGGAAGCAAATTGCTGGACTGGCTGATTCATTGACTTCGACACGAATATCGAATTATTTTTAAATCTAAACGTACCAAATATTGTATATGTGATTTCATCCGAATGATTAAATCTATAATTTGGAAAGTCTTAAAAGGATAATTTTGCTGCAATCGCAATTTTTGCACCAACTGGGATCACACAGAGACTTTAGGTTGGGTCATAGGAGACATTGTGACGAGCAAAGAAATTGGCACAATCAATCAATACATTTTGTAGGGTTTCTATAGGAAACGTTAGAAATATGGAAATGTGTCGAACCCTATATAGGTTTCATGGTCCTATCCTGAAACTTAATTCAGTATTAATTGCTTTTTGTACGAAGATTTCACACCCAGTAAGAATTGAAATTACTAAATAGCAGCCAATTTGGTAGAAAAACAAGCACAAAATCTCGAAAATATCGATATTTGGGGGTGCTTTTATAGGGGGGACTACCCTAAAAAGTGGAACAAAATTTGTCATATTTATACCATCCAAAATAAGGTGTAGTGTATCTTTAATTATACCCTACACAACTATGTTGTCAGGGTATTATAGCTTTGTGCAGCCCCAAAAGTTTGTAACGCCGCGAAATATTGGTCCTAGACCCACCTTTAAGTATACCGATCGTCATATATCGACTAGCTGAGTCGATATAGACATGTGTGTCCGTCCGAAATGGACCAAAAACTTTATTTTTGTCCAATTTTCTGGTCGCTCCAGAGGCCGCAATTATGGCCCGAACTTTGCGAATTTTCACATGGAGAAGGGGGTCGGGCCAAAGAATAAGCATGCCTGTTTTTATAAAGATCGGTCAATACTTAGCGGGTCAAATGGACCCTGATTTTTGTGTGAAAAATTACAAAATTTGTATTCTATGGCGTATATATTTACTCCTTTAGGACATAGACCCGAGAAGTTGATAGTATATCAAAGAGGAGTGGTTGACCTTTAAATTGATTGTCGTAGGTACTCGGATGCGGGAGTTACACTTAAATATTTACAGGTGCTTACGTATTCATATATTATTTAGTAACCTATTACCACACTTTAGGGCGGATATATAGCCTGATCGCTTTGAAATGTTCCATGAGGTTCCAGTTATGGTCAAGGACAACGCCTAAAAGGTTAGGTGATGATCAGATAATAATTTTTCGGATGAAGTGAGCCGAAAACTTCATTATTTGTGCTTTTCGAGTCGAAAGCCGAACATCACAACACAACCTACGGTGAAGGGAATCTGGACAAGTAATTAGAGGGGCTGTACTGATTATTAGTAACATTTTCTGACCTCTAGCCAGTCAAAAATATTGCAAATATTGCGAAATATTGCACAATCTCAGAATTTAGAACCACAGATTTTCATGGAAGTTGTGTACGGTATCATATGGTCGGCCCCGTCCGACTATACGGCTCCGCTCACTGGTTTGTTTCTTCATCAGAACACAATTCGAAATATTACAAATAAGTATCATTATATATGGGATGGGCTTAAATGCGGGTTACCTTACGTTCTAGTTTTTTTATCTCGGTATCCTCCGCAGGTGGAATGATTACAATAGAGCCTTAGATCCAAACCCAACACGCGGAACAATTTGATTTTAATATAAAAAGGGGGTTATATGAGGACTACCAAAAAGAAGAAAAAAAAAAACGATGCGAATATTAATAAATTTTGTTAGGGAGCGCTTAAATACCAAAAGCGCTTACACTACCAAAAACGGGGGTACCCTTATATGGGGGCTAAATTAGAAATTACAGTCGATTCGGTAGGAAAATACGATCAAAAACCTCAAAATACTGAAAATTGGGAGGGGGAGGTACTGTTGTATGGGGGCTACCAGAAAAAGTGAACCTATATTTATAATTTTTAGTGGATACATTTAGTACCCAATAAGCACTCAATGCACCAAATTTGAGAGAATTTGGTTGAAAAACGCGCTCAAGAAGCCCAAAATGCCGAAAATTGGGTGTACCCTTATATGGGAGCTATGTCTAAACATGGACCGATATATCCCATATTCGGACTTCATCTGCGTGCAGACAAAAGACGACTCTATACAATTAAAATTTGGCGATCAATCTCAATTCGTTTTGCGGCTAGAGAGATTACAACAGACATGCAGACGGAAAGGCTTATATCGTTATAGAATTGTACGCTGATATTCGAGAATATGCAAAATTTATTGAAAAATGTTAAGAAAGTCGCCCAATGTATAAAACTTTCGGCAATGTCCAAATATGCACCGTTTTGTTGTATAATTTGTTGCCTCTCTCCTAGAAGTCCTCCTCTCCATTTGCAAAAAACTCTAGTAGCCGATTTTAAAAATCCACCCTAGATACTAATGTTTATCATTAAAGAAATTTTGCAATGCAAGAAAAAATATGATAATCGCTTGGTGCCAAATCCGGGCTCAATGGCGAATGCATTTAAACTTCCCAACCAAGCTCCTGTACTTTGTGGTGAGTCGCTGTAGATGTGAGTGGCCTAGCGTTGTCCTGGTGGAACAAGACACCTCTCCTGTTGGCCAATTTTGACTGTTTTTGGTCAAATGATATCTTCAAGCGGTAAAGTTGTTGACAGTAGAGATCAGAACTTCAGCCATATGGAAGCAACTCATAAATATAAATAAATAATCCCCTACCAAATGCATAGCAGAATCTACCTGGCCGTTAGTGCTAGTTTGTCCACCGTTTGAGGTGCTTTACCACTCTTTGAGCATGATCGTTTTCGCCCAGGGTTATCGTATGTGATCGATTTCTCATCTCCAATCACCATCCGTTTAAGAAATGAGTCTATCTCATTCCGTTTGGTCAAGGCTTCGCAGATGGCATTTCGATCCATCCTATTTTTTCCGTTAATTGGTGTGGCACCCAAACATGGAGCTTATTTTTCAATCCAGTTTTGTGTAAATGTTTTAACAGTTTTATGGTCGATTTTTAGCTCTTGGGCGATGTTACGACTGCTAACATGCCGGTAAACCTAGATCATTTCTCTGATTTTATCGACATTTTCGACGACCGGCCTACATGTGCGAGGTGCATTCTTAACCTCAAACATGCCTGAACGGAATCTACGAAACCATAAACACCATTCACAACTTTAGCCGCATGGCTTGCATTTTCCCCTTTGTCAATGAAAAACTGTAAAATGGTCCGAATTTTCACTTTGTTCGCTTTCATTTTTATACCCTTCACCACACTAGAGTAGAGGGTATTATGTCTTTGTGCATATGTTTGTAACAGGCAAAAGGAATCGAGATAGACCTTTTGAGAATATGCATAGAATCACTTTCTGAGTCGATTTATGTATGTCCGTCCGTCCATTGTGAGCAAAGTACAGGTCGCATTTATTATTCGAATTGGATGAAATTTGGCACAGCCCATTGGTTTGGCCCAAGGACGAACCCTATTGGAGAAAATCGGTTCAGACTTGGATATAAACCCCATATATATTTTCGCCCGATTTTAGGTAAATGATGCACCAAAGTCCCTGAAAATCATTAGATTTGCACGAATTTTGGCATAGCTTACTAAATTAAGTCGACAATGGTGTGTGCTAAATGTTTGTATAGCGTACTAAATTAAGTGTAGAATGACGTGTGCTAAATTTCATGTAAATCGGTTCAGATGTAGATATAGCTCCCATATATGGTTTTACCCGATTTTAGGTAAATGTTCCAGCAAAGTCCCTGCAAATCATTTGATTTGCGCGAATTTTGGTATAGCGTACTGAATTAAGTCTAGAATGATGTGTGTTAAGTTTCGTGAAAATCGGTTCAGATTTAGATATAGCTCCCATATATAGTTTCGTCCGATTTTATGTAAATGATGCCCCGAAGTCCCTATATAACTTTCGATTTGAACGAAATTTTGCATAGGATAATGAATTAGGTAAAGTATGAAGTATTATAAGTTTCGTGAAAATCGGTTCATGTTGAGATTATGATAACATATATAGTTTCGTCCGATTTTATGTATAGGGTAATGAATTAGGTCAAGAGTAAAGTGTTATAAGTATCGTGAAAATCGGTTCAGATTTAGTTATAGCTCCCATATATATTTTAGTCCTATTTAATGTGAATTGATTGACACAACGTACTTAAATTTGTATTCCGACGACGTCTGTTAGGATACTATGTTGAATATATCCAAAGTGGTGAAGGGTATCATATAGTCGGCCCAGTCCGACTTTACTACTTTCCTTACTGGTTAACACCCTGTTACTCAAAACTGAATGCACCAAACAAAAAACAGCAATATAATTTCTTTTTCCGGCGAAATGTCACCCTTCCAAACGAGCATACATCTGAAATTGTTTGATCGTTACTTTACGAGGAATCTATCAGTACAGCCATCTGCCGAAACAATTATGGATTTCTTTTTCCCCAACCTAATATTTGAGCTGGAAGATATAGCTTCCAATATTATATTTTAACTCCTCTTCGAATAATTTAAATTCCAAAGTGAAATATTTCTAATAACACAACTCATTACATTTTTTTTGGAATGATGTTGTATCGAAATTTATTGCCGTATCCCATGTTGTTCCACAAATTAATTTGATACACTTTCTGACACTTGCACCCCTTCTACTGGTAATTGAATTAAAAATCCGATAGAATTCGTTGGCATTTGCATAGATTGCTATTTAATGTGATCGTATATTTTAGACGAAAATGTCAAAATGCCCAATAATTACACTATTGCACATTACAAATACAAATACAAATAAACTGAATATTTGACAATTTCAGTTCGAATTTAGAAAGTCCAAATAATGCACGACACGTATTGCACAAAAAAGGGCATTTCTACATTTTATCTCTTCTGCCGCTGGACGCAAGGTCTGGCATTGGCTTTCGATTGGATTTTAATGTTGAATTTACACACTGAACACTTACAGACAGACTTGTTGCGTGGGTTGGAGGGGGGTGGTGATAATAGCGGTGGCAAAAAGGGCATTTGTTCAAGACTAAATTAAAGGCGTAATTATTTATGCAGATGTTATATTTTGAAAATTGAAATGCCTAAAAATGCGTATCGTGTTTGTTTTTTTTTTTTTTTTTTTTTTTTGTCGATCATATTAAACGAAAGTTTAATTATTCGTAGCTGTTGTTGCAACTATCGCCCATGCTGCCAGCCACACATTTCACAAAACTAAATGCATT
Source organism: Musca vetustissima (assembly GCF_032173495.1). NCBI lineage: Eukaryota > Metazoa > Arthropoda > Insecta > Diptera > Muscidae > Musca > Musca vetustissima. The sequence goes on along the minus strand of NW_026880928.1, from coordinate 43,402 downwards.
CGGATCAAAATGAACAGCGTACAAAAACAAATCGCTGTAATTTAAGTTCAATGTGTATCATTTCAAAACCACTTGTTGTAACAACAAAGAGATAGGAAAAACGAAAAGAAATTAATTTGTATAAGTACTGCCTGCCATTCAGGCCTCCTCACTACCTAGTCGGGGGTACTGACAACAAATCATAATTCTGGTCATGCCTGGTGGCCACAATGTCTATTGAATGGGAGTTTGTTTTTGCACTCTCATCCAAGTGACACGTAGCTGCAGCAACAAATTGCAATTGAATATTAAATGCATTTTGTCATAAATGTAGCTGAAAAAAAACGTTCACTCTATGGAATATTACCAACTTCAATAAATCCACACCAAATATTAAATTTTTTGATATTTCTTGTTGCCAAGTGGATTTGCAAAAGAAAATGAAGAAACAATGTTGTTCTTTTAAATATACACTTGATTCGGATTCGCAAAATAAATTTATTCTATTTGCATTGACAGATATGTGCCAATGAAAAATGACGTTTAGGCATTGCACTATGTGCCAGAGATCTCATTTTTGGCCGAAATTAGAACAGAGGTTTATGAAAAAAGTAAATATAAGATATAGGGGTTCCGGGGACGCTGATTACTATTATATAAGAAAACCAGTAAGGAAAGTAGTAAAGTCGGACTGGGCCGACTATATGATACCTTTCACCACTTGGGTATATTGTACATATGTATCCTTACAAGTGTATGTCATTGTTCCCTCGAAAGAACATACTCATGTCCTTCTGCAACCAATGATAAATTTAATTTCATTCGGGCAGATTAAGACGCCTGCATACCATGTCGACGCCTCACTTTTCAGACTTAGCATACTATGGTTCGGTGGCGTCGATGTGACAATTTTACGGAAAACGATTTATAGCAAAATTGATACACACTATTCGGAACGCCGCACTGTTAAGATTTTAATCTCAATCATACAACCGTTCGAAATACATATGGAGGCTATGGCTGTATCTGCCCAAATTTCTACAAAACCCAATAACGTCATTCAAGTCTTAATTTGATACGTTGTGCAAAATTTCGTGTTAATCGGACAAACATTAGGAGTTTGGTGCACTATTTATGTAAACTCCGACGAAAATATATATGGAAGCTATATCTAAATCTAAAAGGATCTTCACGAAACTTAGGACACATCATTCTAGACTGAATTCAGTACCCTATGCCAAATTTCGTGCAAATCAAAGAATATGTAGGGTCTTTGGTTCACCATTTACATTAAATCGGACGAAAATATATATGGAGGTATATCTAAATGTACACCGATTTTCACAAAACTTAGCAAACACCATTCTAGGCTTAATTCAGTACGCTGTGCCAAATTTCGTGGAAATCGAAAGATGTTTGACTTTGGTGCCCAATTTACCTTAAATCGGACGAAACTATATATGGTAGATATATCTAAATCTGAACCTAAATCTGAAATTTACCACACATCATTCTGGGCTTAATTCAGTACGCTGTGCAAAATTTCGTGCAAATCGAAAGATATTTAGGGACTTTGGTGGACCATTTATCGTAAATCGGACGAAAATATATATGGGAGCTATATCTAAATCTGAACGGATTTTCACGAAACTTAGGACACACCATTCTGATTCAATTCAGTACGCTGTGCCAAATTTCGTGCAAATCGATGGATATTTAGGGCTTTGGTGTACAATTTACCTTAAATCGGACGAAAATATATATGGGAGCTATATCTAAATCTGAACCGATCTTTCCCAATTTCAATAGGGTTCGTCCATGGGCCAAATGAATGGGCTGTGCCACATTTCATCCAATTCGAATAATACTTTGTTTACAATTTAACATGGACAGACAGACGGACGGACATGCATAAATCGACTCAGAAAGTGATTCTATGCATATTCTCAAAAGGAACCATGTGGCTATCTCGTTTCCTTTTGCCTGTTACAAACATATGCACAAAGACATAATACCCTGTACCACAGTGTGGTGAAGGGTATAAAAAGTAAAAATTCAACAGGATGGATCAATATGATGGATCAAAGATGGCGGTCAATTGTTTGTAATTAAGGGGACCCCCCATTCTCGGATAAAGCCAATCGGTCAAGATCTTCCTTATTTTTTAACTTGTGTTATGGTCAAAGTTTGGCGATTTTCCGAAAATATTCCATTAAAGTAATAAAAGTATTTTTTCCATTAAATTTTTTTAAATACAATTTTTATCAGTAAAATCCCATAATTTTACGAATGGTGGAGGGTATCTTAGCCATCTTAAGATCTTATATGACTCCATGTTTTATTTGAAATACCTTACTATCATCCGCAATTTGTTGATGATGATGATTACAAAATTATATTCAAGTTTTCATGTAAAATTAAATAAGAATGACAATGAATTCATTTCAAATGTGTACAGCGACGTAATTCGTTAATGACGTTTTCATTTCTAAACTTTTCCCATAATCTGCATTAAACAAAAATATCATGCCAAAAGTACTATAAGGTTTTATAATTAAACAAAAATTTTTTTAAATAAAATTAGAATTTCTGCTGGCACGACAACAAATTATAAACTTACTATGACTATTATTCATACTCCTCTAGATACTATGGCTAACAGTTAGTATCGATTCCATCGTGTCAGCACCACCCCCTCATTGATTATTCAACACTATCCAATTGATCATTACCCCACTAAAACACAAACGGCTGTAGCAACAAAATAGTCACACACACACACACACACACAAATATTTATGTTTATTAAAACAACAAAAGCGAAAGCTTCAAATGTCATTGCCTTCGGAAATGCTACAAAAAAACCCCAAAATATTTGTTTGGCTTTTTTATTAGAGTTCCACGTTTAAAACTGTATTATCGAATAATTCATAATTTTTATTCGATTAAAACGGTTTTTCGTGTGCAAAATATGGTCTTCATTGTGGCTAGCCATAGTTTGTGCACATTTTGTACAAATTAATTAATTTTAATATCAAAAAAACCCTAAACAAAATTGTTCAATTGTTTTTTTTTCTTTTTGCACGAAATGTGTTATATAATTTTGCATAGCGTCGCAACACACGTTCGTCTATTTTATAAGATTCCTTTTTCGGTGATAGTGTTTAATGTTCGCACTATTTTGGGCTAACCTAATTTAACGGATATTTCCTTTGCCACATCCAAATGGCGTGACGCATAACAAAAAGTAAACCATATAAATTTGAATATTTAAAGTTATTAGTTATTTATTAATACCAATGCAATTAATTTAATTGGTTTAAATAATATCAACGCACAATTTTTTAGCACTTAAATCTTCTAACTGAAACTGGTCTAAAAACGGCTCAGAATTTATTGCAAAAAAGGCATGATGAACCAATAAGGAAAGTAGTAAAAACGGACAGGCCCGACTATATAACACCCTTCACCGCTTTGGATATATTTAACTGGTGTATTCCGTCAGACGTCGCCATTTCGTAAGATCATTGGCATGAAATTTAATGAACATAAATATGTGATCTTTTTCTATATGTGAAGCGACTAATATGAATCCATATACTCCCATTATACAACCTATGCTAAATTTCATTTGATTCGGGCAGATTTAGAGTCGTTCTCGTACAATGGGATACATATATGTAAATCAATTTAAAGTGTTCAAAATTGAATCTCAATCAAATACCCTTTGATTATTTTTGTGTACAATTAAAATGAAGTCGTCGAAAATATATATGGAAGCTATGTCTGCATCTGCACCGATTTCAACAAAACGCTATAACATCATTCTAGTCTCAATTTGATACGTTGTACAAAATTTCGTGTCAATTGGACAAACATTAGGAGTTTGGTGGACCATTCACATAAAATTATTACGAAAATATACCTATATATGGGAGCTGTATCTAAATCTGAATCGATTTCAAGATAACTTGCCAAAGATTAATTTGTAAGAACCTCAGGACGTTTTGCTAAATTTGAGTATTTAGAGCTCCATTTTCTTAAAATCGGACAAAAATATACATGGGAGCTATATCTAAATCTGAACCGATTTTTACGAAACTGAACAAACATCATTCTAGACTCAATTCATTACGCTATGCTAAATTTCCACCATATACATGAAATAGGACGGATATATATATGGGAGTTATATCTAAATCTGAATCAATTTTTACGAAATGTAGCTCACATAATTTCAGACACAATTGAGTACGCCATGCAAAATTTTGTGCAAATCGAAATATATATAGGGACTTTGATGCACCATTTACATTAAATCGGACAAAAATATATGTGGGAGCTATATCTAAATCTGAATCGATTTTCGCGAAACTTCGCAAACATCATTACAATTTTCACGAAACTTAGCACACATTATTTCAGACTCAATTCATTTACTTTAAATCGGACGAAAATATATTTGTGAGCTATATCTAAATCTGAACTGATTTTCACGAAACTTAACACACATCATTCTAGTCTTAATTCAGTACGCTATGCCAAGTTTAGTGCAAATCAAAAAATATATAGGGACTTTGGTGCACCATTTACATTAAATCGGACGAAAATATATATGGGAGCTATATTTAAAACTGAACCACCAAGTTCAATAGGGTCGTCCGTGGACCGAGTAAATGAGTTGTACCAAATCTCATCTAAATTGGATTATAAATACGATGTGTACTTTGTTTATAATTTAACATTAACAGACGGACAGATGGACGGACGGACACGCATAAATCGACTTAGTGATTCTATGTATATTCTCAAAAGGAACCATGGGTGTACGTTTCCTTTTGCCTGTTACCAACATATGCACAAAGACATAATACCTGTAGCAAAGACATAATACCTGTTAATATTGCCAAAGACACTGGCAATATTAAACGGGACGAATATTTTTGTCTAATCGACTTGCCTAGGGGGTCTTTTCAGTCCCCTTTTCCAGAAATAATTGAAAGTTCATTTGAAACTGCAGTCAAAAATCTGACTCGCATACTCTGAGTTGGCACCAATTTTTCCCATAAGAGGTCATTTTAGAGGGAAGGTACCAACGACAATCATATTCTCCATCAAATTTTAGTATAAACCACCGAACAAGAGAAATCGGTATATAACATATACTAGCCGGTATATATAATATATGCCGGCAACTTCGTTAGCGAATGTAGGAAATACTTAAACATGTATTAACATATTATGTTATTTTCACAGAAAACTGCATACGTCATAAAAAATAATCCACACATTAATATCGACCATAAATTAGAGCCCTAAAGGTTCACCCAAATCCAAATTTGTCCAAATTTAGTTCCATTTATCAAACATTACACTGTGCAGCACTAAAATCTTGAACCAATCGAGACCCCCAAAATCTTGAAGCTTGTGATGGTGGAAGAAAATCCCTAGCTGGGTTTAGCATTATTAGCTAAGGTTTTTTTTAAATTAATTTTTAAAATTAGCACAATTTTCAAATAATACGTACGTATTATTGAGTCTATATCTCGTGAACTATTTGAAATATTGCTTTTCTCTCTTAAGCAATATTTTTCCTCTTAATTAGATCTAAAAATTTTCTCTTGAGATAAAATCAATGAAACAACACCATCATACTGAAAATAGCACAACTGCAAAAAAATTAAAATTTCGACATACTTTTTCCATGTTTAATTTTTACTTCAATTTTGTACCTATTTATTGAAAAAAGCATAGCAATTTTTATTTCTATAAACATACAATTGGGAGTGAATTTCTTTGGTTCATCTTGATGAATTTGTGAGGCTATAACTATGTGAAGGAGTCAACCAATGAAATGGGGGTTTTAAGAAAAGTTGTTTGATTTGCTATTGGCTATCTTCTTGTCATATACTGTTTGGCCGAGTCAGTAGCAGTTTCTGAAAAAAGTGTAAAAAACATGGAAAAAGTATGTCTAAATTTTAATTTTTTGCAGTTGTGCTATTTTCAGTATGATGGTGTTGTTTTATTGGTTTTATCTCAAGAGAAAATTTTTAGATCTAATTAGGAGGAAAAATATTGCTTAAGAGAGAAAAGCAATATTTCGAATAGTTCACGAGATATAGACTCAATAATAAGTACGTATTATTCAAAAATTGCGCTAAAATCCGCCCCAGTCGAATATTTTAAAAATGAATTTAAAAAAACCTTAGCTAATAATGCAAAACCCAGCTAGGGATTTTCTTCCACCATCACAAGCTTCAAGATTTTGGGGGTCTCGATTGGTTCAAGATTTTAAAGTTGAAAAATGTGTCACTGTGTTATTTCCACAAATACCCTCCTTAACCAGTCAAAAAAACTTTCTGCATACCCTGATCTTACACAACCACAATGATTCCGAATTCAAATTTCAGGATTCTAACTCTATTGGTTCACCCACAATTTAAATTGTTCCAAATTTAGTACACAGTAGTACGAATTTCCAAAACTTGCTACATAACCCAAACCTACATCCCGCCAATGCTCCTAAATCTTAGTTTCAGGATTCCAACTCTGTCGGTTCACTCACAATTCAAATTGTACCAAATTTAGTACACAGTAGTATAAATTTCCAAAACTTCCTACTTAACCCAAATCTACACCCCGACAGTGATACTAAATCCAAGTTTCAGGATTCCAACTCCATATGTTCACAATTCAAATTTTACCAAATTTAGTACACATTAGCACGAATTTCCAAAACGTCTTACTTACCCAAAACCTACACCATCACAGTGATCTTAAATTCAAGTTTCAGAATTCCAACTCTATCGGTTCACCCACAATTCAAATTGTACAAAATTTAGTACACAGTAGCACGAATTTCCAAAACTTTATACTTATCCCAAGCCAACACCCTTAAAGTGATCCAAAATCCAAGTTTCAGGATTCCAACACTATTGGTTCACCTACCATTCAAATTGTACCCTGGGAAATATTTCGTGATATTTGCACCCTCTTGCCCTATTAGAGGTAAACAGCACCTCTTCCTTACGCTGACATATCTTCCGAATATTACGAGTATTCAGTACGGCTATTGTCCAGATTGCTTTCACCGTGGGTTGTGTTGTGATGTTCGGCTTTCATTTGTGGTCTATAGATCGACTCGAAAATAACACAAAAAATTATGTTTTCGGTCCACTTTATTCCAAAATTATTATCTGATCATCACTGAAAATTATAGCCGTTGTCCTTGACCATAATTGGAACCTCATGGAACATTTCAAAGCGATCAGCGCTATGGTTATACCCTACACAACTATGTTGTCAGGGTATTATAGCTTTGTGCAGCCCCAAGAGTTTGTAACGCCTCGAAATATTAGTCCTAGACCCACCTTTAAGTATACCGATCCTCATATCTCGACTAGCTGAGTCAATCTAGACATGTTTGTCCGTCCATCCGTCCGTCTGTCTATTATAATTTGTAAACACGATACAGGCCACAGTTATGGACCAATCTTCACGAAATTTTGCATGTAGGATAGATTCTGCCCAATGAAGACCCCTATTGTTTTTGATAAAGATCGCTTAATGTTTAGGGGATGAAATGGACCAAATACTAAATTTTTGTCGGTTTTTCTGGTCGCTCTAGGGGCCGCAATTATGGCCCAAACATCGCGAATTTTTACACAGAGAAGGGGATCGGACCAACGAATAAGCATGCCTGTTTTGATAAGGTTCGGTTAATATTTAGCGGGTCAAATGGACCCTGACTTTTGTGTGAAAATTTACAAAATTTGTATTCAATAGCGTATAGATTTACCCCTGAATGACATAGACCCGAAAAGTTGTTGGTATATCCAAGGGCTGTGGTTGCCCTTTAAATTGATACCAATTATATGGTTGTATGTACTCAGATGTGGGAGTTACACTTAAATATTTACAGGTGCTTATATATTCAGACGTTATTAAGTAACCCTTTACCACACTAGAGGGCGGAAATATTGCGCTGATCTCTTTAAAATGCTCCATGAAGTTCCAGTTATGGTCAGGGATAACGCCTATAATTTTCGGTGACGATCAGTAATTATAATGTGATGAAGTCGACCGAAAACTTAATTTTTTATGTTTTTTTCGAGTCGATCTATAGGCTCCAATGGGAATAAGAAGATCACAACACAAGGGAAGATAATCTGGTCAGAAATTAGAAGGGGTGTACTGAACATTAGTAATAATTCTCGGCCTCTAGTTGGTCCAGATGGTTCAAATATCGCGAAATATTGTCCAAACTCAAAATATAGATCCACAGAAAGTTAATTTTTCGTGGAAGTTGTGTAGGGTATCATGTGGTCGGCCCCGTCCGACTATACTGCTCCGCTCACTGGTTCCGCACTCTAGAGTGATAATGGGTTACTAAATAATATACGAACACGGATATAACTTTAAATATTTAGGTGTAACTCCCACATGCGAGCACATACAACAATATAATTAGTATTAGTTTAAAGGTCAACCACTCCTGTTGGATATAATATCAACCCTTCGGGTCTATGTCCATCAGGGGTAAATATATACGCTATAGAATACAAATTTTGTCATTTTTCACACAAAAGTCAGGGTTCATTTGAGCCGCTAAATATTATAAAAACAGGCATGCTTATTCTTTGGCCCGATACCCTTCTCCATGCAAAATTTCACGATGTTCGGGCCATTATTGCGGCATCTGGAGCGACCAGAAAAACCGACAAAAATTTAGTATTTGGTCCATTTCATCCCCTAAATATTAACCGATCTTTCCCAAAAACAATAGGGGTCTTCATTGGCCAGAACCCATCCTACAGTCAAAATTTCGTGAAGATTGGTCCATAACTGTGGTCTGTATCGTGTTTACAAATTATAATGGACAGACAGACTGACGGACACACATGTCTAGATCGACTCAGCTAGTCGAGATATGACGATCGGTATACTTAAAGGTGGGTCTAGGACCAATATTTCGCGCGTTACAAACTTTTGGGGCTACACAAACTATAATACCCTGACAACATAGTTGTGTAGGGTATAAAATTTCCAAAACTACTTACATATCCCAATCATACACTAAGACGGTAATGTTAACTTCAAATTTAAGTATTCCACCTCGATTTGTATCTCCAATTTAAATTTGTACCAAATATAGTACTTTTCGTACATATGAGAACACGCTTTCAAAATCATCTCTTTTACTAGACTTACTCATCTCAAACCTAATTCGCATCCCAAATTTCAAGTTTTTAGCTCTATCCATTCACATGCTACGAAATTGTACCAAATTAAGTACATTTTAGTATTTTTCTGATAGTTATAGTTCGAATTTTCAAAAAACTTTTGTTACGTCTATCCTACACTCCATCAGCGACCACCAATCCAAATTTCAGAGTTCTAGCTCTACCGGTTCGCGAAATACAAATGGTATCACATTTAGTACTTTTTAGTGCTTTTCGTACCCTTCTAGTACAATTTTCAAAAAAACCGAGCCTTACCTGTGACCTTTGGACCAAGAGTGACCCTCACCCAAAAATGTCAAGATTCTAGCTTCAGGCCTTTCGTCTGGGCGTTGACAAATCGTTAAATCAGTCAGTCAGTCAATCACTTTACTCTTTCATTAGTATAGATAAAAAAATAAAATATAGACATCAATTTGCGACAAAAATTCTAAATTGTTTTGCAATTGTTTTTGTTCGAATTTTTTTTTCTAAAAATTTATATTGTTAGGAAAAATAAGCCAGTGTTTTTATAATTTTGTTTAAAACTATATATTTAAGCATAAAGTACGTTACACGTCACTTACTATTCAACATAATTCGAATCCAATAAATTTTGTGAATTTTTCTTATTTTTTCAAATTGTTGTTGTGGTGCCACATCAAAATACAGCAAAACAATGCCATCATTTAAACGAGTTCTTCAGAATCACGGCGTCATTATCCCACATAATTTTCAATTTTTTAATTTTCAAATGTGAATGAACTTTGTTTTAACGAGGTTTGTGGTAAAAGTTTTTTAAAATTTCGTTCACCCGTACCACCTGTATTGGGTTTGATTATTTCCTGTTTTCAAGCGGAAAGTAAAGGATCGGTGAAATAGTGTTCATGAAACGAACTGCCTCCATGAGTCCCTCAGTCGGAGAGGACTGAGAAAAGTAAACACTAAATTTCAGACATTCAGGATGAAGAACTGGTCTAGAGACATCAACATAAAACATTAAAAACGATTCCAAATATTGAAGATTTTTTCTGGGAAGATTTTATTCACCAGAAACCCAAATACAAAATGTCAGCCATTTTCAAAAGTCTTAAAATTCTTTTATATCGGGGCTATGTAAATGGGAAATTCTTTTCACCAAACGGTGCAACTTTAAATTTTAGATACATCAATTGGAAAATCAACCTACAGCCATTCGATGAAGACTTTTATCCACTTAAGGGGACCCCCCCCCCAAAAATTTTTGTTGATATAATTCGAATCTACACTGATTAAAGAATGTCTCTACAAAATTTCAAGTGAAAATTTCAAGAACTGTTGAAGATATATCCGATTTATTGTGTCAGCATCAAGTGACGGCTGAAGGGCTTCTCAAACTTTAAACGCGTTTTTCTCTAAACATTTTTTTGCGAATGGCGGGCACGATAACTCAAAAACTAATAATCCAATCGGTTCCAAATTTTGCAACGTTTCTCTGGGAGTGTATAGCTCTCGTATGAACTAGGATAAAGCCAATCGGTGAAGATCTTCCTTATTTTTTAACTTGGTTTTTGGTAAAAAATCCGCGATTTTTCAAAAATATTTTTTCAAAGGGCCACCATTTTCTTAACTTTAGAGCGAAGTCAATAATCCTAGTTCATACGAGAGTCAGACATGTACTCTTTCTAACACCGTTGGAATTTTCGGATTCCGATGTTCCAGTGAGGAGTTATCATGCCCGCCATCAAAAATAAGGACTTTTCTTTAATTACAAAAAACAACAACAAAACAATAACAAAATTTTTTTGTAAATTATTTTTCTTCTCTTTTAAATCTTCAATTATATATGTGCAAAGTTACAAACCTTAACAAGCATTGGTATTGATTTACCAGCCCATTGAAAATCTTGAAAAAATAAAATCGTGAATGGGGGGGGGGTTCCTTAAAAGGACATACAGGACTAAATCGACATAGAATATAGAATATTCCAAATTCGACCAATTTCGGTTCAGAAATTGCAGGGAAAATCGAGGTTAAGAGGACCCCCCTCCATTCTCGGAGTGAAAAATTTTTAAATTAATTCGAATCTACTCCAATTCTAGAACAACAACTCTTGAAGATGATTCTCAAACTTTAAACGCATTTTTCTCGAAGCAGTGTTTTTACGGATGGCGGGTACGATAACTCAAAAACTAATAATCCAATCGATTCCAAATTTTGACACCTTGAAAACTATAGGCGTCGTCCTTGACCATAATCGGAACTTCATGTACAATTTCAAAGCGATCAGCGCGACATTTCCGTCCTCCAATGGAGTAATAGTAATACTATGCACATAGTCACCTTTATCTAATTACGTATAACTCCCACATCAGAGTACATACAGCCAAATAATTGGTATCAATTTGAAGGTCAACAACTCCTCTCGGTTATACTATCAACTTCTGGGGTGTATGTCCTTCATGGGTAAATATACGCTATAGAATACAAATTTTGTCATTTTTCACACAAAAATCAGAGTCCATTTGACCCGCTAAATATTAGGCGATCTTTATCAAAACAGGCAATCTTATTCTTTGGCCTGATTCTCTTCTCCATGTAAAAATTCGCGGTGTTTGGTCCATAATTGCGGCCTCTGGAGCGACCAGAAAATCAGACAAAAATAAAAATTTTGGTCCATTTCATCCCCTAAATATTAACCGATTTTTACCAAAAACAATAGGGACCTTCATTGGCCAGAACCCATACTTCATGCAAAATTTCGTGAAGATTGGTCCATAACTGTGGCCTGTATTTCGCGGCGTTACAAACTTTTGGAGCTGCACAAAGCTATAATACCCTGACAACATAGTTGTGTAGGGTATAAATATATTATTTACATTGGAATATGGACCACTTCAAGGACTGGAACTGAACCGAACTTTAGACAAAACAAGCAAAAGAAAACACAGTACCAGCTTATTGGTTATACGAATTGTCAACATAAATTTTTGACGGCCCATCCCATTAGTGAAAACCACATAAAAATGTCTTCCCTCGAAATTTTTTTTTAAAATTTGTTATGAATTCGTTTAAATAGCAACATCGTAACTTCCCGATTGAATAGTCAATTCAAACTGATTACTAGAAACACATAGGCATGTGCGCTCGCTTTCACTTATGTTTATGTATGTAGATCAAGGGTCTTTTATTAAGTAGTGGTTAATTTTCGAAATTGAAACTATTTCAAAAATGAAAAAAATTAAAAGAAATTATCATAAATCACCCGAGTACAGTAGTCAGCAGACAAGCACGAGGATTTAGCATAACGTGTCAACATCAACGACAAAGTGACACATGAGTTCATGCCACCCACCCATCCCTAAAAATTAACTGAAATCCAAAATGAAGAAATGACCGAATATGAGTACACTTGACAATCGGAAAAAAAGAAGACACACACATGCAGATCTACATTCACTGACATTTGCCTAAGTACCCGTCTACAAATACTGCTAACAACTCAATTCAAATTCATTTTGTAATTGTTTATCCGTGTCACATAAACTTAACAAAGCAGAAAAAAAGAAATATCCGAAAGCCACTGACAAACAAAATACTTTCTTTGGCCAACCACATTTCAAATCATCAAAACACCCAGGTGGTAGCAGCAGTAGCAGCAGCAACAACAACAGCTTCATTTATTGATACATTTAGCCAATTGTGGTGGGTTGTCTGACGCCTATCCATCTGAGCCTATGTCGCCAGCCAACTGATCACAAATCCCACGCATTGTAACACGTCGTTGGTTTTTGTACTGATAATGACCTTGTTTAAATGAATGGGCAAATTAAATTTGCTTATTATCGATACGCTACGCCCCTTTTAGGCCTACAGGCTGGATCTCAAACAATTTAAAGTAGACATTAACATCGGCCAGACCGAACATTTAGTACACTCTTGAAAAATTAAAGAAAGTCGGTCGAATAAAATATGAAATCTGGCGAATTATATTGTAACTATATCCAGTCTCAACTATTTTTTTTTTTTTTTGATCTTGACTAGTTTCGGTAAATTTTCTATGTTTGACAATTGGCAGACAGAGCTGACCCAATTGTCATAGAATTATACCCTGTTCAGAAGTCACAGGGTATAAAGTGACAACTTTGACGTGTCACAAAAGCAATGAAAAACAATATTCTTTAGTAAAAAAATATTCTTTAATAAATCCACGCCTCAGTTGGCCCTTGAAAAATATTCTTTAAAATACGCCTCAGTTGGCCCTTGAAAAATATTCTTTAATAAATCCACGCCTCAGTTGGCCCTTGAAAAATATTCTTTAATAAATCCACGCCTAGAATGTTAGCTATGTTCCCAACTACTCCTGGTCACCGTAGGCACGATCGTCAATTGAAAAGTATTTGTAAAAACAAAAATCAATATTCAACTAGGGAGGCCAATACAGAAGGGATGTCATTTAGGAATTTTTGAGACTCGGCGATGAGATAGTACAGATAACTGAGCGCCTTACAAATGGCACAGAGGTGGCGAAACCCGTTAAAACGTAAAGAATACCATTGCCAATTTGATGGCATATTTTAAGGTATGACCGAATGCCTTTAAATTGTTTCATATTTTCATTTCATTCGCAATTTACATGTCGATCACATAGCTTAGCCGGCCGCAGTGGAGTCGGGTAGAAATACTAAACGTCCCCAACGCACACGACACAAAAGAATGAAAGCCAACAATGGAAGTGCGGAGATCATCTATATTTTTGTGCTATCATATTTTATGGCTTTTGCCAATAATGATTAGCATTTCACATGTTCGCAGTTGTTGCAGGCGTCGGTGTGGTGTGGCGATATTCGGTTCAGAATTTGCTCCAGTTTGCGACAAATCACGTAGTGTGGAGAATTCAGCACCTACGTGTGTCAATCAGCGGTACCCATCAATTTGCCACCTAACGCCAGTCTGCATCATTATTTGTCGGTTCCTAACGTCGTCCGTCGTCGCGGATGGACATTTGACGTTCTGTTTGTTCGTACTACGTTCAACGTTTGGCATACTTATGGGGTACTTTGGTTTTGGTATTGTAGTAGTCATTCAGCGCAATTTTAATGAATGATCATTTGCTGCACAATTTGGCTTTGTTTGCCGCTACTATATTTCATTGATAAAAATCTAGATCATGGGCTTGTGCAAATGTTTTTTGTTTTATTGGGTCTCTAAGTGAAAATACTTTCACGATAGGGAGTTTGAGAAAGAGATAGTTAGATGATAGCTGATTTTTTTTTTTTGCAAAAGGTGAATATTTTTTGTTATGTGATTATTATCCAATACATATTCTGGAAAATGTTAACGTTACCAACTGAAAAACTGTTTATAGAAATTATTGACTATTTTGGAGAATAAAAGAAAATCAATTCAGTCGGAAAGATTACTTCTTAAAAGAATTCTCAAAAAAGAAGAATACCTTATGACTGATTTTTAATTTTTAAAAATAATTTTTCAAGGCCAAAAGGGGTTACAAGATCCGATAACTGTAGAAGAGAGTAGCCGATTTCATCCAAACGTTGTGCATCGTAATATATTTTTCCAAACTTACTTGAAGATCGAAGATAGGAAATTTCAGTCCACCCCTTCTGGTAATTCCCCCGAAACTGGTAAACAATTTTCAATATTTTAAATCCAATATTGGAGGAATGGGATGTCCGATTTGAACAAAACATATTTACCAAGCATAGACCAAGTCCGAAGATGGGACCCATTGTTCACTCCTTCTGGTACCTCCCCCACAAATGGTTAACATTTTCAATGTTTATATAACCAATATTAAGCGAATTGAATGCCCAATTTTATTTAAATTTCGCAACATATTATCTTTACCAACCCTTGATCAAGTCCAAATATGGGACTAATTGGTTTATTCCTTCTTGTATATCCCCCACAGAGGGTAAATTTATAATGTATACAAATTCAATCTTAGGCGAAGCTTTACCCAGTCAATTATATTTACTAAATCTATATCAAGTCCAAGAGTGGGACCTGTCGGACCTATCCTTCTGGTATCACGCGGAATTGAATAAATGATTTTATCAAAATTATACCCGAAACCTCTTTGATAATAACATATACCTTATATAATGGCGAATAATAAAACCTGTGAGTAATTTCGCAAACTATAGGCTGAGGGTATTTATCGGCAACACCGACTGACACTTTTTTACTGGGTTAAAACTATTTATAATGGCCCAATATTTTTTTCCAATAGAAATTTTCGAAGGCCCTCCAGAGAATGTTTTTTAAGCCCGAATTTTTAAAACTATTTTTTTAAGTATTTTTAAATGCTCAGAAGAATTTAAAATTTATAATTTTATATAAAGTAGGGTTTGTTTGGGCCGTCATAACGAGATGTTTTTTATCCCCAATCATAATTTTTCATTCCGTATGCTTCCCCTCGAAATAACCATCGGAGGCCCGATAAAGCAATATATCGCAGTCTGCTTGTCAAGAGACGGCCTCTTGAAATCCCTATAGAGTCCGCAATAATCTCTGCAATATCCCCCGAGTGGGGTACATTGAATCACGTATTCGGTTTGTTTTTGGGATGTTGGGCACGTTTTTTTTAAACGAATCGGTTGTAATTTGGTACTATGGGTTCAAAATGTATAGCCATCTCCCTATTACAAATTACCCACCAATATCACTGGGCCATAATATTTTGAAGGGAGTAAAATTCCTATTGGAGAATATATGAAAACCTCTTGGAAAATATATGAAAACCTCTGAAGGAAAAAAATCGCCAGAGGTCAACGTTCGAAGATATATTTTGTTGGCAGGCGACCCTGTTATACCTGAAGAGATAACTTCATATCTTCATTTATAGCTATTGGATGTATTTTTGAGATTAGTTAGTAAAATCGAATAAGGATTATTTTATTTGTAAAATATTTCGTCCTTGTAACTCTATTAATTGTCTTTTTTTATTATTGAAAAATGCGATTTTTATACCCTACACAACTATGTCGTCAGGGTATTATAGGTTTGTGCAGCCCTAAGAGTTTGTAACGCCGCGAAATATGGTTCCTAGACCCACCTTTCGTCATAACTCGACTAGCTGAGTCGATCTAGACATGTGTGTCCGTCCGTCTGTCCATTATAATTTGTAAACACGATACAGACCACAGTTATAGACCAATCTTCGCGAAATTTTGCATGTAGGATGGGTTCTGCCCAATGAAGACCCCTATTGTTTTTGGTAAAAATCGGTTAGAATTTAAGGGATGAAATGGACCAAATACTTAATTGTTGTCCCTTTTTCTGGTCGCTCCAGACGCAACAATTAATGCCCGAAGATCGCGAAATTTTACATGGAGAACAAGATGCCTAAATTTCATCCAAGCTGAGTCATCTAGAATGTGTGTCCGTGTCTGTCCATTATAATTTGTAAACACAATACAGGCCACAGTTATCCAATTCGAAATTTTACATATAATATTGTTTTTGGTAAAGACCTGAAATGGACTAAATACTTAATTTTTGTTTACAAATTATGGCCCGAACATAGCGAAATTTTACATGGAGAACAAAATCGAGATAAAGAATAAGCATGCTTTGATAAAGATTGGACAATATTTAGCGGGTCAAATGGACCCTGACTTTTGTGTGAAAAATTGCACACTGTGTATTCTATAGCGCGTATATATTTACTCTTGAATGACATAAACCCGAAAAGTTTATAGTATAATCAATAGGAATGGTTGACCTTTAAATACCAATTATACCAATTATATTGTCGTATGTACTCGGATGTGTGAGTTACACTTAAATATTTACAGTTATATTATTTTACATTACAAGTATATATATATAGCTGATCGTTTTTTTCCATGAAGACCGGTGTGGTCAATATTTAATTTTCATGTTCAGATAATAATATGGGGATGAAGTGGACTTTTTTTTTTTGTGTGTGTTTTTTAAAAATTACAAAAATTGTATTCTGGGGCGTATATTTTACATGGAGAACAAGATCAGACTAAAGAATAAGCATGCCTGTTTTGGTAAAGATTGGACAATATTTTATCTTAGCAATAACCTACGAAAATGTTTCTCACAAGATTTTAGGTGGGGTCCTGAAAGACAACAAATCGATATTTTAACGCTTTAATGGTCTTTTGTGTGAAAAATTACAAAATTTGTATTATTTTCTAAAAACATATATAGTTATGGCAAATTTCGAAGAAAAAAGATTCGGCTTTCCAACAATTTGAACCCAATATTTTGATAATAGACCGTTGCAATATATTTAGCCTCATTCCTTTTTCCTCCCAATTTATTGATTTTCTTACGTATTTTGCGTAGCTCCACTTTGTAGGCGAACGATATAAAAATAACAAATAAAAATTCTGTTGTCCCCCATTTGATGTGTATTCAAAATTTTAAAAATCCATCGAGGCCCATAAGGGGAAAATTTGGCTAAAACCTTCAATATACCTATATTGACAAATTTCTGTAACGCTTTTCAAGAACTCGGATATTCAAATTACAGCCATTCGTTCGTTGGGAAAAAGTGGCTAAAGCCGGCAAAATAACAAACAAAATTAAAATTTCAAATATTATGGCAGTTATGGTGATTTCAGTAAACCCACTTAGAATTCTATTCTGATCGGGGTAACATAAAGTCCAGGTATAGGTGCATACAAAAGGATAAACGTGGGACAATCGGTCACATTAAAAATGTCGTCATTCTTTGATAGCCTACATATCTTTTTGTGGAGAAAGAAATCATCACCGAAACATACACACTAATTTCACGAGCAGCTGCTGAAATCATACCTAATATCGTCGTGCTGGTGGTCCATTTGCGTTACAACTTGTTACAAAGTGTGATGGTATTGCATCTTTTCCGACAAGTGGCAGTAAGGTCACATTCGTACAATTACACGAAACTAGTTCTGTTGCATTTTTGTTGACGTTGCCGAATACGAATAGCGAAACACACGTTTCATTTAGAAATCCCCATTATGATGAGGTTTGATTTTTTTATTATTTTGAAAATTGGCTTAAATAAAAATTCCCACACTTTTTGCTGTATTAGAAAATTTCTTCATTTAATTAAAATCAAAGCACATTCTCAAGCAAAGAGAGTTTTTGGTGGAATTAAGTGACGAGCGAATTTGAACGCACAAATCTCTTTTTTTATTTTATGAGTGGCTTGAAGTTGTGGGAGAGAAAAATAAAGCGCATGCGCGCCAACTTGACAATTTCAAATGAGCCAACAAACCAAGAAAATCCAATGGCAGCAAACACCAATTGAAGACACCAGCTAACAATTATCGAATGTTTTCTCAATTTTGCTCTTTGCTTTCTTTCGTACTTTGTCGGTCTTGTTGTTGTTGTTATTGTTGTAATCAATTGCTAGGTGAGGGTGAGGGCCTTTGGGCCATAATCGTGGCTATTTTGTTATTGTTGTTGTTGCTAGTTGTGATTAGTGTTAAAGTAAAGTGCGTTGATTTCTGCTGCTTTTCTGTTGTTGTTGCCGTTGAGTTGTCTCCAACGGTGAGTTGTCACATACACGAATGTTACGGTGCCACTGGTGGCATGTTGTTGTTGTACGTTTGTCTCTTCTTCTTTTGAATTCTTAATAAATCAAAGTAAAGAATATAAATTGGAACCAACACGCCTTCAACAGTCGCAGTTAGCATTATTCAGCCAACGGAGCCTCACACACAGGTGTAGCGAGTGCAAGCTTTGGTCTGAACCCAAAAAAAAAAAATAAATAACCAACCACCAACCAACCTACTTCAATTAAGCCAATAGACCAAATAAGGATTACATGGATTACCAAAATTTGTTTTAAAAGTGAACTATTGCAATTTTATTTGTGGAAAAATCGAAAGAAATCTTTCATTTTGTGCAATAACTGAGAAATTCAATAGCCAATATAATTGAAAAAAAGAGAGAAGCAAGAACCGTTAAATAGAAAAAATTAAAAAAAAACTCACAAGTGCTAAAGTGCCCGAAAAAATATTATTTTTTATAAATTGCCATTAAGAAGCTTTAAACCAAATCAAGAAAAACAAAAAAACGTTTAGTTCCAAGCCAATAAACATGTGGAAATTCAGTGTTTTATTATTATGCCTAAGTGGATATTGTATGGCAGGTCCAGTGGGTTTAAAGGTGAGTGATATACATTTTTTATTCGAAAAATAGATTTTTGAAATCAGACAAAAAAAAAATATGTGTGGAAATATTTAAAAAATTAAAAAGTGTCAAAGTTTAATTTTGAGAATTTTTGTTGAAAATAGATTGGATAGTTAATTTTCTTGAAAAAATTTAATTTTTAAATTATTATGGTATTAAAAAAATACATGTATAAATAGATATTTTTAAATTCAATTACATTTTAGGGCTAATAAAAATTATAATAATTTCCATGCAAAATGAAACAACAGATTAAATCAGAGAAATAAATGTTAAAATTTGCATTTAATAATCCTGCAAATGAAATTTTATCTTCCAATTGTAGATGTCAATAACATTAAAAAACGATAGTTTCAGAATATGCTAATTTCAATAGGTCGCTGTACATGTTTTAAATATTTATTACAGGAATAGAATTCTTCAGAACTTATCCATAAATAAAAGCAACCTCTTAAATTTAATTTGCTATATTTAGCAGAATGGGCTAACTAGTGATTAGTTCTGGTCCCAGGGAATGAACAAGTTCAAAGGAATTATTCCACAAAGGGAACGATTAGTACTAGTTCCTGTTCCTAGTCTAGTTAGCTCCATTCGTTAATTGTGGCAAAATTAACGATCAGTACGCGCTGCGGTTCCTTCGTTGAACTAGTCTCATTTGCCCCAGCTGTTAATTTTTTCTTTCGGTCACCTAGTTCCTTTTGATCCAATCGTACATCTGGGTCATCCTGTTCATTGATCGATGAACAACTGAACTAAATGAATGATCTAGTTCTCCATCGATACAGAGACGAATTTGAAGTATTTAATTAAAAATAATTTTTCTGAACAATTATAGCTTCATATTATATTACAACTTATCTATTATCGCTTGCATGCATTTTTTCAGTGGTTGTGGTCCTTGCTTACATAGTGTCGTAATTATCATCTGAGTGGCGCCATCTCCCACCATTTCTATTTATATTATCCTCATATGTCTGGGGGCTTGGTATACATTTCATCTGTAGGATAGGAAAATCACTTTGAAAACTGTAGTTCGATTCCGTGGCCCATCGTTTCGTTTTAGTATAGGTATAGGGATCTCTAGGCAATAATACACGGTAGGTTATGCCTCTATTTTTCTCAGAAATTAATTTAATTTTTGAATTCGAAATCAACCATTCAAAACCTAAACGAATTTAATAAGTTTAAATTCTTTTCGATAACCGTTCAAGTTATTTGCAACGAAATTTAACCCTTTGTGGCCCAATGTTGCCCACAGGCAACAAAATGTTTTAGAGCATATATTTAAAATGCAGTAGTAGATATATATTCTTTGGGTTTCATATGTCAAGTCGTGATTATGGACGATACATATCACAAGAAAAATCTGAAAAATTCAAATTTTTCGTAAGCTTTTTAATGTAGAGAAGAGGGCAAAATGTGTACAGTACTAATTTGTGTATACAGTCCGAATTATTTAAATCGCTTCGAAATGTACAAATTCTGCCATCAGAATTATTTTTAATTCTTGTAAAACAGAATATAGAGAATACTATAAAATACTTTTTTCGTCGATTTTGCATTTGGTTTTCTAGATATTGGGCTTTTATTTTTCAGAAAAAAAAGTACTGTATCTCCCGAACTCAAGGATGTAGCGATGTCAAATTTTATCCATATCCTATCTAGGATAGTTGCATTAAATCTGTGAACAGAAAATTGTTCTATGATTACGGAAAAAAATCGGGGCTCAAAGGGTTAAGTGAACACAGGTCAAACTTTTTATTTGAGAAATTTGTACCAAGTACAGATGGTAACCCATTTGTACTTGGTGACGCTCTGATCCTCGCCGGGATTTTCAATGACATCACCGAAAATTATTTTTTTTTATTTTTCCCATCTCTTACAATTTAGTTAATAAAAAATTAATTAAATTTTGAAAAAATATGAGTACTTAAAAAATTCACAGAAATTCAACAGCACTCATCATCATTCAATTCCACTTAAGCATTCAATAAAAGACATTCGGCTTCCAATGAAACCAAGAACACACACTTCCAAACATATATAGACATTCCTGAACGATCCAAGTGTAGAGATCCTCGTTAACCATTTAAAAACTTCCGACTTGAGTATTTCTTACAATGTTGCCACCGTTATGACCACTTACAAATCAACGGACAATAACTGCCAAATGTCTGGTGCGTGTGCCACCACCAGTTGTGCGAAAAAAAAAATAATCTCAGACAATGGTCAGTGATCAAGTGATATCACAAAGAGACGCAGGTACGCATGCTAATTTTTTTTAATACCACAAAATCAAAAAAAAAAAAATATATATATATTGAAAAAGTTGGCCAGGCTAGAGGCACCCACAAGCTGGCCCAAGAATGAAGCCAATGAAAAAACTCTTCTTTTACTTGCATTTGTCTACATGTCTTGTAAATACTGACTGAAGACGACGACACAAAAAATTAAGAAAAAGTAAATAAAACAAATTACACGTATGGCCTTTTTTATTAGCAGGTCTGAGAGGCAATGTCTAGAATTTTAAACGTTTCGATAGGTTTTTGTTTTTGTGAACATGATATATGAGAACGAAAGGCAAGTATAAAATTCAGAATTTCTCAAAAAAAAAAGAAGAAATTTACTTGTACAAATTTATGAATGAATAAGAGACGAATAAGAGAAAAAAAGAGAGAATGAAAAAATCAAGAGTTTTTTTTAATAAAAATTAATTTTTGTTATTGAAATTACTTCCGTAAGAAATATTTGGCATTTAGAGGGTCACTAGCCGAGCGGAGGAGGCAACAAGTTTACGTTATATGTTTCTCCATGTGCATGATATGTATATGGTGTGCGCTTTTAGAGGAAATCGGATATGCATAAGCATTTCCTTTCCTTTGCTCTTGAACAGTGAAGTAGTGATCAAGTGGTATATGAAAATTATGTTGTCATAGGATGGCATATAAATGTGTTAAATATGAACCAAATTTGGTGACTTTTATAAATGGTCAAAGGGAACAATGAAATACAGTTTTTTTCTTACGACCCATTTCGATCACTGTCATTACAATATTTCGTATTTTCTTTTTATTAAATAAAATTAGGTTAATTTTCAATTTTATTTTTAATATTTTTTGTGGGTAGAACAAATTTAATTTTCTTTTTTTAATATGTTAAAATCAGAGTAGCCATAAAATCATGAAGTTCAAGTACATTTTAAACGTTTAATATTTTCAGACATAGATTTTACGCCAAAGTGGAATACATCTTATCCAAATAAATAAATAAATAAATAAATCATGACATTCATGTTGGTTGCGATTTAATCTTAAAATTAACGAAAATGGGGAGGTTTTATTGCGACCTCTGCCAACATTTCAATTCAAAGGACACAATTGGCATCGATTTTTACAATATCAGATCACCTTCAAATATATCGAGTTGCTGCAAAGGGAATGGCAAATTTAATATATTTTGCCTCCTGTTGCTCCTCTTGGCATCATTGGGTCTAAAAGGTTTACTCGATTTGTCCTTGTGTTTTTATTCCACCTTAGTAGATAATTGGTCTGAAATAGCCCATCCTAGGTGACTAGAGGCTGACATCTATCGTTGCCTAGATTTTTTTTTGCAGTGGTTGTGGTCCTTGCTTATTTTAGTGTTGCCAATTTTTCTTTGGGCCAGTCATTCCCATATATTTGAGTTATCTTCATGTGTTGAAGGGTGGTTGCTCCGACAAATATAGAGGTGCTGCAAATTGAATGTAAAATTGAATATATTTTTGTCTTGCTGCTCCTCTTGGCAGTATAGGGCTTTCAAAAAACATTGACATCTTACTCGATTAGTCCTTGTACTTTTATTCCAGTTAAGCAGATGATTGGTTTCCTGTAGCCTATACTAGGAGATTAGGGTCTGACATCTATCGTTGTGTAGAAGCAATGCCCACATGCACACTAATAAAAGCAAGGTTGCGGTCCTTGCTTTTATTAATGTTTCCATTTTCCACAAGGTGGTGCTATATCCGGTCATTACTTTTTTAATTGTTATCCTCATGTGTTGATGGCGAGTTTGATTCCAAGAATGACGGGTTACTTCGGGTGCATTTCATCCAGAGCTGAATGTAGGTCACTTTTTAAAATTATTCGAAACAATTTTTCCTCCTCCGCTGGGAATCGAACCCAAATTATTATTTCCAATGTTGATTTCCAATATTGAAGTTCCACATTTTATAATTTTACTCAATACGAATTAATGTACGACCCAACAATGAAATTAACTCATAAAGACTTTTTCACAACTTTCGACGTGGGTTGTGAATCGGGGGAGAGTATCGATAAACTTAGAAGTTCATCTGGCGATGAATGCCCATCATTTAACAATGCTAAAAACAGGTTTAAAAAATTCGAACTCTACCGAAACTTGTTCAATGTCATAGGTTGTGAAGTTCGAAACAAAAGCGACCTAATGTTCTGCTTACGGGAAATGATCAAGATTGCTATGTGAAATTACGTGAGATTGAAGGGCATCGGAAAGCATTTCTTTCATCGGCATATAATCGATATTGTATTAACACTTATTTAAAAAATTCTTTATGATGGAAGCCGGACAATTTGACTATAGTCGATTGGCCAAAGAAATGTTGAGAAAATACCATTGCAATGTTTCAAAAGTTGTTTATAAGATCGTCACAGGTGGTGGAACGTGGATCTACGTACGTATGAGCCCAAAACAGCAATCGAACGAAGACTACTTAAAATCAACGAAAGTTGTTAGGGGATGAAGCACTTCGAAACAAATAGCCACCTGGTTCTTCAGCAAAACTTATCCTGTGGCGCCTGTGTGTCTGAAGACTTTGGAAAAAGTCCGAAACCCGAACTAGAGAACATGAATTATGTATCATGACAATACGAACCTTCCAAAATCGAAATTTATTTTTTATTCTTGAAGATGCCTATAAATCATACTTAGAAAAACAGCAACCCAACTGATGATAAATATTCGTATTTTCAAAAATTGTTATTGTAGATTCGAAAGGTGTCCACTTCAATTTTTTTAGTTTCTTATAATAAGTTTATTTTTTAGCGATATAGAACAAGTCGCGTTAGCGGACCCCTTTCGTCGCGTAATAAAATAGGGTGTACATTGGTGCTATATAGAGCTCCTGCATATCTAAAATTACAGTCGAATTACATTCGAAATCTAGAGTTTTAGGTTCTGGAAACTGAGCTAGATCCTTAGACAACAGCTTTGATGATTTTGTACCACAAAAGATGCCTACACCAATGTTCAACCTAATTTTGACTCAATTTTGATTTGACTCTATAAATCCTAAACTTCCCAATGAAAAAAATAATTTATCCCTCCGAAATGTTTCGGCAGGCATCCTGGAGAAAACAATATGGAATTATGGATGTCGAATATTGAACTTCAAACCTCTAACAACATATATTTTAATTATGCCAAACATGTCTTACAGATATCTACAACAACAAAAAATCAATTGCAATACCTATACACACATACATATTCACAATTTAATATTAACAATTTACATAAGGGCCGCAATTAATCATACAAACACCAAATATTCAACAAAGTTGAATTATTTAATAAAAAAAAAACTATTTTCATTACATATATACATACACACATTTTTTATTTCGATGGAAATAAATTTCTAATTGAAATGCAAGTGACAAACGTACGTTCAAACCATTTACTAGCTACTGATAAAGAAAACACAACAAAAACGCTTCATTTGATTTACAAAATAATATGTGATAATATTTCATACCAAAATCGATAGAAATGAGAAATTTTGTTTTTTTTTATTACCCCACCACTTACCAAACAAACACTGCCATCACGACCACGGCCACTGTCATAATCATAATCACAAAAACAACAAAAAATGCGATAAAGTGAACAACAATGAAAGAAAAGGGAAGAAGAAAAAGGTAACCACCACCTCCACCAGCAGCAAACATGCAGGTGCAACTTGCCCAGGAATGGCATGAACGCGTACAATCACAAAGTGGCGCATGCGCATAGGTAGCTCAACTGACAATTGTGGTATAGGTTGAGCGACTCACACACACACTATAATTGCACCAAACCATTGAATAATATTTTTCGAATTTCAAAATGAAAGCCATAAACTCCCATTCAGCCAATATTTCGGATACTACAAATCGGACATACAAATTTGTAAATAAATAAAAATATCAAAAAATTTGTTTAAACCAAAAACCGCCAACCACCCAATAAAAAAATTTCACTTTTTTTTTGCCTCGCTAAACTAGAACAGAAGTGAAATTGTTTGTTTGTATTTTTGCATTTGTAATGTTTAGGGGTGGGGGTAACTGGAAATTGTTCAATCACTGGTCGTCCGATCGATTGACCAAAGTAATTGTTTTGCCACCATGGGTCACGTGCAGGTTGTTACTCATAACAAAAAAACATTTGAACACAGCGGCATGATCACAAATTCCAAGCATGTCTTAGTCTTATATCCCAAGTTTTTATTTTATTACCCAACTCGAAGAGATTTTCAATTGCCTAAATTTTTTTCTTCGTTTATTTCTAGAAGAACATACCCATTGGCCTACAACAAAGGGCCAATGATGCTGAGGCGGATAGCACCGTCATGGCGGAAGCCGAAACTACAGTCGATGCCAGTCCAGCTGATCTGTCACTTTTGTCTACCTTGACATTGCCCAGCAATGCCACCTCCATTAGGGCCGACATTACCGACAACTTCTCGTGTGAGAACAAGCCTTATGGTTATTATGCCGACGTTGAGAACGATTGCCAAATCTTCCACGTATGCTTGCCCGTCACCTATGCCGATGGTAAGGAGAATACATTCCGTTGGAGCTTCATTTGTCCCGAAGAAACCGTGTTCAGTCAGGTAGGTATCTGTGTGTATTCTAAAGAGTTCGTAGTTATCTATCCTTTGACTTTTTA
The DNA here is from genome assembly GCF_032173495.1 of Musca vetustissima. Taxonomy (NCBI): domain Eukaryota; kingdom Metazoa; phylum Arthropoda; class Insecta; order Diptera; family Muscidae; genus Musca; species Musca vetustissima. The sequence goes on along the minus strand of NW_026880928.1, from coordinate 17,096 downwards.
GGACTCATTCACTTGTATGCGTCCCGAAGATATGGCCATCTCTTGTGAGGAGTCTCAAAATTTCTATGAATTGAATCGTAATTTTGGTATGGTGGAACCTGAGGCTGAAAAGGAAACCAATGATGAGATAGCTGAAGCTGAGGCCCATCCCGAACCTGCTGTCCAGCCCGTTCTTAGCATGCCTGAACCTGTGAAGCCAGTTGAACAACCCATGAAAGTTAACCGCCGTAAACCTGGTCTTTCTTATGCCGGTCAAAAGAAACCCAGCTATCCTTTGCGCAAGGTGCCTCAAACTCAGCCCGAAATGAATACCATTGCTGTCGAACAACAACCTTCCGAAAACACAGAAACCGCCCAGGAGGTTGAAGAAGAAGAAGAAACTAAACCAGTTGTTAAAAAGTTCCACAGACGCCCCGTCCCCGTAATGCCAAACAGCTTTAAAGATAAAATTCAAAATGCTGGCAAAACCGAAAACGTAAATTCCCTACGTGCGGATTTGTTTAATCAGAAACGTAAACGCCCAACAATGTTCAACAAAAAACCATTGGAACAACCTGCCGAAGAAGCCACTCAAGTAGAGGAAAAAGTATCCGAACAAAGTTTTTCCCCCGTGGAATCTGAAATGCCACTCGCCAATACTGAAACTCAAGTGGCCGCCGATTCGGAAATTGAAGCCTCGCAAACCCAAGAAGTTTTTGTGAAACCTGAGGAATCCCATGTAGAGGCTGAGAAACCAGTCGAAGTTTTGGAAGCATTTGAGGAAATTCCAGCTGTAATTGCTGAAGTTGAAGAACCTGCTCAACCCGAAGCCGAAGTCAGCCAGAATGAGGAAGAAGTTGTTGCTCAAGTTCCAGTTGTTGAAGCCGAACAAGAAGAAGACGAAACCGACAAAAATGAAGAAGACGTTGCTGCTCAAGTTCCAACTGTAGCTGAAGAAACACCTGTAGCTGAAGAAATCCAATCGATACAAGAAGAAAAGACTGAAGAAGAGGAAACACCTGTTGCTGCTGAAGATGAAGTTCAAACTGCCGATGAAACTGTAAATGTTGCTCAAACTGAAGAAAATGAAGCTGTCCAAGAAATTATGGAAGAACCCGTTGCAAATACCCAAGATGAAGAACAAAAAACTGCTGAAGAACCACAAATCGCCGAAGATACCCACAGTGTTGAAGAAGTCCATAATTCTGTGGAAGTTATACCCGCTGCTGAAGAAGAATCCCAAACTGCCGAAGAAGTGAAATCTACTCAAGAAAATGTTAGTGCCGAAGAAGTACAAACTGCTGATGAAGCTCAATCTGCCGAAGTAGTTGTACCAGTAGCGGATTCAATTGAAACCAACGATGAAGTAAAATCTGTCGAAGTGGAAACAGAATCTGCTGAAGAAACACAATCTGCCGAAGAACCACAATCTGCTGAAGAAACACAAACTGCTGAAGTAGCCCAAACAGCTGATGAAGTTCAAGCTTCGGAAGAAGTCCAAACTGCTGATGAAGTTACAGCTTCGGAAGAAGTCCAAACTGCTGATGAAATTCAAACTCCTAATGTTCAAGCTTCTGAAGAGGTTCAAACTGCTGACGAAGTTCAAGCTTCTGAGGAAGTCCAGGCCGCTGAAGAAGTTCAAACCGCTGACGAAGTTCAAACCGCTGAAGTAGTACCAACTGCTGATGAAGTTCCTACCGCTGAAGAAGTAGCAACTGCTGATGAAGTTCCAGCTTCTGAGGAAGTCCATACTGCCGAAGAAATCCAACCTGCTGAAGATGTTCAAGCTTCTGAAGAAGTTCATACCGCTGAAGAAATACCAACTGCCGATGAAGTCCAAGCTGCTGATGAAATCCCAGCCGCTGAAAATGTTGAACCCGCTGCCCAAGATGTTCCTGCTGATGAAGAAACTCAATCTGCCGAAGAAGTTAAATCTGCCCAAGAAAACTTCAATGTTGATGAAGTTCAAACATCTGATGAAACTCAATCTGCCGAAGAAGTAGTTGCCGAGCCTGTTGCCGAAGAAATCCAAGAATCTCAACCAGCTGTTGTTGAAGGTGAAAATAATGAAGACCAAGTTGCCAGCGAAGAAACCAACCAAGTTGTCGAACAATCTGAAGTAGTTTCAGAAATGACCGGAGCTGAAGAAACTGAACCTGTGATCGAAACTGAAACCCAAGAACATCAAGCTGAAGCCGAAAAAGTCAATCCAGTCCATGAGGATGAAATTCAGGCCGTTGAAGAGATGCACACACCCGAAGAACCTATGGTTGCTGCTGAAGAATCCGAAAATGTAAAATCAGAGGAAACTGAATCATCACCTTCAACTGAAAACGAAGAAGAAGTCAAGAGTACCTTATCCAAACAAGAGAAACCCTCAGAACCTGCAATTTTTGAAGAAAACTCAGAAGAGGTCGCCGCCGCCCCAGTAGCTGAGACAATTGAGGAAATGGAAGCTGAGAAACCAGTTGAAGCTCCAGAGTCTATGCCCGCCACCCAGGAAATGACAATTCAAGATCCCATCGTCGAACAAATGCTTGAGGAATCCAGTGCAGATGAAACTAAGAAACAAAGTCTCGGCGGATTCAAGCCTGTGGACCCTGTGATGGCTGCTGAAGCTGAGCAATTGATTGCTGATTTTATCAACACCTTGAGAAGAAATGATTTTACTAATGAAAAACCTGGAATGCCAATGGGAATGCCAATCAACGACGCCGACTTTGCCCCTGAACCTGAACAGGTATCCGAGGAAGATATGAACAAAGTACTAGCAGCCCAGGAAATCCTTGAACAAGCTGACCATGCTGCTGAAGAAATGAAGAATGAACATCAACCACAAATTATTGAGGCCCACGAAGCTTCCGATGAAGATCAAACTGCGGAAAACGAAGAGGAAATTAAGGCCTCCAACGAGGTTGATGAAGGCAAAGTAGAGGAAGAGAAGGAGACCTCGTTTTTGAAATCCACTGAGGCTCACGCTGAAGATGAGAAGCCAGCTGTACTTACTGTTCCAGAAATGATTTTGTCACATGTCCCTGAGCAGATTCCTGTTGAAATCGTTGCTGCTCCCACTGAAGTCGAACAACAGGCTGAAGAACAAAGCCAGAGTGATAATGTAGCCGCTGAAATGCCAGCCAACAATGAAGAAGAACAAACTGAAGTGGAGGAACCAGCTGTATTCATGGGAGGTTATAAACCTTTGAGTATTGATGATATCGTTGAATTGGTCAAGGAGCGTCTAGACCAAAAGCCCCAAGAAGCCATGGAACAACCAATGCAATTGGAACAAGTTTTGGGCGAAGCCAAGCCAAATGCTGAAGAGCAAGAAGAGACCGTTGCCACCGCTGAACAACAAGCCGATGAAACTCAACAGCAGTCCGAAGAAGAGATCGTCATGCCCATTTATCATAGGTCAACTGAACCCCTTAAAGTAGATGCTGCTGTCCAAACCGATAGCCAAGAAGAATCGGCGGCTGCCGTTGAAGCTGTGGCAGCTCCATCTACTCAAGAAAAATCAAATCGTTCCTTAAGATCTCGCGCCAAATTGGATCCTCGCAAACGTCGTTTCCTCTTCAGGTCAGACGAAAGCTAAGTTAGAATTCTCGCCCACCAGAATAGCCTGCCCAAGACTGTTCACCTTTAAAAGCTGAGCCATAAATCCCGCCCAAAATCTTATTATTTTAGATTTTTTTTAAATATTCGCTTTTCATTTGATGTTGCTATCAGTCTCTTCTTCATTTCCTTCTATCCCGCTTACTATCTAATGACAAAACATTTAGGTTTTAAAATTCCACACCATTATCTCGACAACGCTGACTTTCCAATGGCCTCGAGAGATCGGTTGTGTATCCGTATGGCAGACAAGAAATGCATCTGCTTCCGCACTGTTTATTTTTTCTTTGAAAAATGCTCTTTAAGAAAAATGGAACATGAACATTTGTGATGTGTTCGTTTTTGTTTGTTTAGAATTAAATTAATTTAAAGCGTATTTTCTAGACGTTCTATTCAGAATTGCATAAATTATTTCGAAATATTATTTTTTTTTGTTTTGTTATTTATTTTGCGATTTGAAAAAAAAGAAGATAAAATAATACATTTTAAATTGTATGTCGATTTTGTACTTTAAAAATAATAAAAAACACATAAAATATTAGTTATTAATAGTCGTTTTCATTTAAAAATGGCCGAAGAAGCCACTCAAGTAGAGGAAAAAGTATCCGAACAAAGTTTTTCCCCCGTGGAATCTGAAATGCCAATCGCCAATACTGAAACTCAAGTGGCCGCCGATTCGGAAATTGAAGCCTCGCAAACCCAAGAAGTTTTTGTGAAACCTGAGGAATCCCATGTAGAGGCTGAGAAACCAGTCGAAGTTTTGGAAGCATTTGAGGAAATTCCAGCTGTAATTGCTGAAGTTGAAGAACCTGCTCAACCCGAAGCCGAAGTCAGCCAGAATGAGGAAGAAGTTGTTGCTCAAGTTCCAGTTGTTGAAGCCGAACAAGAAGAAGACGAAACCGACAAAAATGAAGAAGACGTTGCTGCTCAAGTTCCAACTGTAGCTGAAGAAACACCTGTAGCTGAAGAAATCCAATCGATACAAGAAGAAAAGACTGAAGAAGAGGAAACACCTGTTGCTGCTGAAGATGAAGTTCAAACTGCCGATGAAACTGTAAATGTTGCTCAAACTGAAGAAAATGAAGCTGTCCAAGAAATTATGGAAGAACCCGTTGCAAATACCCAAGATGAAGAACAAAAAACTGCTGAAGAACCACAAATCGCCGAAGATACCCACAGTGTTGAAGAAGTCCATAATTCTGTGGAAGTTATACCCGCTGCTGAAGAAGAATCCCAAACTGCCGAAGAAGTGAAATCTACTCAAGAAAATGTTAGTGCCGAAGAAGTACAAACTGCTGATGAAGCTCAATCTGCCGAAGTAGTTGTACCAGTAGCGGATTCAATTGAAACCAACGATGAAGTAAAATCTGTCGAAGTGGAAACAGAATCTGCTGAAGAAACACAATCTGCCGAAGAACCACAATCTGCTGAAGAAACACAAACTGCTGAAGTAGCCCAAACAGCTGATGAAGTTCAAGCTTCGGAAGAAGTCCAAACTGCTGATGAAGTTCCAGCTTCGGAAGAAGTCCAAACTGCTGATGAAATTCAAACTCCTAATGTTCAAGCTTCTGAAGAGGTTCAAACTGCTGACGAAGTTCAAGCTTCTGAGGAAGTCCAGGCCGCTGAAGAAGTTCAAACCGCTGACGAAGTTCAAACCGCTGAAGTAGTACCAACTGCTGATGAAGTTCATACCGCTGAAGAAGTAGAAACTGCTGATGAAGTTCCAGCTTCTGAGGAAGTCCAGACTGCCGAAGAAATCCAACCTGTTGAAGATGTTCAAGCTTCTGAAGAAGTTCATACCGCTGAAGAAATACCAACTGCCGATGAAGTCCAAACTGCTGATGAAATCCCAACTGCTGAAAATGTTGAACCCGCTGCCCAAGATGTTCCTGCTGATGAAGAAACTCAATCTGCCGAAGAAGTTAAATCTGCCCAAGAAAACTTCAATGTTGATGAAGTTCAAACATATGATGAAACTCAATCTGCCGGAAAAGTAGTTGCCGAGCCTGTTGCCGAAGAAGAAATCCAAGAATCTCAACCAGCTGTTGTTGAAGGTGAAAATAATGAAGACCAAGTTGCCAGCGAAGAAACCGACCAAGTTGTCGAACAATCTGAAGTAGTTCCAGAAATGGCCGGAGCTGAAGAAATCGAACCTGTGATCGAAACTGAAACCCAAGAACATCAAGCTGAAGCCGAAAAAGTCAATCCAGTCCATGATAATGAAATTCAGACCGTTGAAGAAATGCACACACCCGAAGAACCTATGGTTGCTGCTGAAGAATCCGAAAATGTAAAATCAGAGAAAACTGAATCATCACCTTCAACTGAAAACGAAGAAGAAGTCAAGAGTGCCTTATCCGAACAAGAGAAACCCTCAGAACCTGCAATTTTTGAAGAAAACTCAGAAGAGGTCGCCGCCGCTCCAGTAGCTGAGACAATTGAGGAAATGGAAGCTGAGAAACCAGTTGAAGCTCCAGAGTCAATGCCCGCCACCCAGGAAATGACAATTCAAGATCCCATCGTCGAACAAATGCTTGAGGAATCCAGTGCAGATGAAACTAAGAAACAAAGTCTCGGCGGATTCAAGCCTGTGGACCCTGTGATGGCTGCTGAAGCCGAGCAATTGATTGCTGATTTTATCAACACCTTGAGAAGAAATGATTTTACTAATGAAAAACCTGGAATGCCAATGGGAATGCCAATCAACGACGCCGACTTTGCCCCTGAACCTGAACAGGTATCCGAGGAAGATATGAACAAAGTACTAGCAGCCCAGGAAATCCTTGAACAAGCTGACCATGCTGCTGAAGAAATGAAGAATGAACATCAACCACAAATTATTGAGGCCCACGAAGCTTCCGATGAAGATCAAACTGCGGAAAACGAAGAGGAAATTAAGGCCTCCAACGAGGTTGATGAAGGCAAAGTAGAGGAAGAGAAGGAGACCTCGTTTTTGAAATCCACTGAGGCTCACGCTGAAGATGAGAAGCCAGCTGTACTTACTGTTCCAGAAATGATTTTGTCACATGTCCCTGAGCAGATTCCTGTTGAAATCGTTGCTGCTCCCACTGAAGTCGAACAACAGGCTGAAGAACAAAGCCAGAGTGATAATGTAGCCGCTGAAATGCCAGCCAACAATGAAGAAGAACAAACTGAAGTGGAGGAACCAGCTGTATTCATGGGAGGTTATAAACCTTTGAGTATTGATGATATCGTTGAATTGGTCAAGGAGCGTCTAGACCAAAAGCCCCAAGAAGCCATGGAACAACCAATGCAATTGGAACAAGTTTTGGGCGAAGCCAAGCCAAATGCTGAAGAGCAAGAAGAGACCGTTGCCACCGCTGAACAACAAGCCGATGAAACTCAACAGCAGTCCGAAGAAGAGATCGTCATGCCCATTTATCATAGGTCAACTGAACCCCTTAAAGTAGATGCTGCTGTCCAAACCGATAGCCAAGAAGAATCGGCGGCTGCCGTTGAAGCTGTGGCAGCTCCATCTACTCAAGAAAAATCAAATCGTTCCTTAAGATCTCGCGCCAAATTGGATCCTCGCAAACGTCGTTTCCTCTTCAGGTCAGACGAAAGCTAAGTTAGAATTCTCGCCCACCAGAATAGCCTGCCCAAGACTGTTCACCTTTAAAAGCTGAGCCATAAATCCCGCCCAAAATCTTATTATTTTAGATTTTTTTTAAATATTCGCTTTTCATTTGATGTTGCTATCAGTCTCTTCTTCATTTCCTTCTATCCCGCTTACTATCTAATGACAAAACATTTAGGTTTTAAAATTCCACACCATTATCTCGACAACGCTGACTTTCCAATGGCCTCGAGAGATCGGTTGTGTATCCGTATGGCAGACAAGAAATGCATCTGCTTCCGCACTGTTTATTTTTTCTTTGAAAAATGCTCTTTAAGAAAAATGGAACATGAACATTTGTGATGTGTTCGTTTTTGTTTGTTTAGAATTAAATTAATTTAAAGCGTATTTTCTAGACGTTCTATTCAGAATGGCATAAATTATTTCGAAATATTATTTTTTGTTTTGTTATTTATTTTGCGATTTGAAAAAAAGAAGATAAAATAATACATTTTAAATTGTATGTCGATTTTGTACTTTAAAAATAATAAAAAACACATAAAATATTAGTTATTAATAGTCGTTTTCATTTAAAAATGGATAAGGATAATATTCGAAGACAATCTAGTCATGTTGCAATCATCCTGTCTTCAACAGAATTTAGATTTTGAGTCTTGAAATTTGTTAAATTTAGTTAGGTCAAATTCGCGTTTATGTAGATAGAAATTCAAAACAAAGTCTGTTATCGTTATTTATAACTGAAAGCTTGTTATTCCTTTCATTTCCTTATATCGAGTTTTAATTTAAAACTGTCGAAATGCAGCTTCTTAATGACAAAACTATTTATAGTTAAGATGCAGACTTTGTCTCAAATATGCATTTCATTATCTGTCTAGATGTCCAAAAGTAAAAGATATGACCTTGAACATCATTTCGATCTACTTAATTAATAAGTCATTGTTGTTGTTTGTTTTTCACTATAACTCAACACTTTACACTTTATTTTGAAAACCAATGCCATTGCGATTGAATCAAATCAATTGAGAGCAAATGCTCTTGAACGCTCAAGCTCTTCTTGGCCAGATATTTTGTAGAAACATATACTAAATACTCTTATGGTCGAGTATTTAATATATGTTTCTTCAAATATTTTTAGACAGCTACTACTACTGTCACTACTCCTAGGATGTTTGGCATTAAAAATGTGATATATCAGCCCACGTTCCATACCTCCAACATAGGTTTTTCTCTCAAATTGGCTGTAATTTGGTACATTGGATTCACATAACAGTACCACCACATCCCCACACTGAACATTATTATTATTGGCCCAAGCCGGTATTTCTTAAAAATTTTGGACACATTTTTCAACCAAATTGGGTGTAATTTGGTATTTTGTATTCTCATCGACTGTCAAATCTCACTTATTATATATATATAACGGTAGCTCCTGGAGCCGATGGGTTACCAGCCGAACGATTCAAGACTGGTCAGGAGCATGCACCAGCTGATTAGCACAATTTGGCTAGATGAATGCATACCCACTGATTGGAACCTCAGCATCCTGTGTCCCGTGCACAAAAACTAGACTAAAAGACTATATGTGCCAACTATAGAGGAATAAGTCTCCTTCCCATCGCATATAAAGTGCTATCCAGTGTGCTGTGTGAACGATTGAAGCCAATGGTCAATGACATCATCGGACCATACCAATGCGGCTTCAGACCTGACAAATCCACCATTGACCAGATTTTCACTTTGCGCCAAATCCTGGAAAAGACCCACGAAAAACACATCGACACATACCACCTATTGGTCGAATATAAAGCCGCATTCGACAGCCCTATCCTATTCAGAGGTGTTTAAAGCCATGTCTGCGTTCGGCATTCCTGCAAAATTAATACGGCTATGCAGGATAATTTTAAGTGGCACAAGGTCAGCAGTTAAAGTAGGAAAGGACCTATCGGAGCCCTTCAATACCGAACGAGAATTCAGACAAGGTGACAGTTTGTCGTGTGATCTTTTTACCATCCTACTGGAAAAGGTCATACGAGACGTAAAGGTGAACAGAAATGGCACTCTGTACACCAAATAACACATGTTACTCGCCTACGCCGATGACAGCGATATAATGGGTCGAACATTGCGAGCGGTAACAGCCACCTTTGTACAAATTGAAAAGGAGTCTGCCAAAGTGGGTCTGACAGTAAATGGCGAGACGTCCAGTAGACTCGGACCAACTGTGGAACTTGAGAACTACAGCTTCGAGTTAGTTAAAGACTTTATATACCTTGGTACCGCCATAAATAAAACGAATGACATCAGATTAGAAATTCGGAGAAGGATTGTGATGGCCAACAAATGCTACTATGGTCTAAGTAAGCAGTTTAGAAACAAGGCCACCTCCCGCCAGACCAAACTCACACTTTACAAGACGCTGATACTACCCATGCTATTATATGGATCAGAGGCATGGGTACTTGCGCAAGCAGATGAGGCAGCTCTTGGGGTGTTTGAGAGAAAACTTCTCCGAAAGATCTACGGGCCGATCTGTGTCGACGGTGAATATCGGCGTCGAATGAACCACGAGGTTTAAAATTTATACGCGGACATCGACATAGTCAGTCGTATTGAGCTGCAGAGACTACGGTGGCTAGGCCATATTGTGCGGATGAATGAAAATGCCCCAGCTCAAAAGGCATATAAAAATGAGCCTACTGATGGTTCCCGTAGAAGGGGAAGGCCACGAATTAGATGGAAAGACCAAGTAACAGACAACATCTTGGAACGTGGTCTTCCAAATTGGTGGACTTGCGCACAAGACCGACGCGCTTGGAAATCTTTTTTAAGCTCGGCTTATGGAACAACCGTTCTGTAACAAGCCAGCTAAGTAAGTATAACGGTAGCTCCACTATTATATATTTTGAGAATTTCAATGATCTTTTGTTATGTTCAATGTTCTATCATAATTTGTGTTTTCTTCTCGGTGTCCCCAATAATTTTAGATATTTTGATTGACATCCTAATGGAGGAGGGTATAAAGAGTTTGGACGGGGCGAACTTGTTATCGTTTTTACTAGTTTTAATGCTGCAAGCAAATCTCATGCATATTTATATCGAATCTGATGGTCTACCAATACATACATTATTGGGCTGATTCTGAACTTCAATGTCGAGATGTAATTCATTTTCGGAATCGATCAACGTTTTCGATTGGCTGTATCTTCGGATTTCATCCAGATTTGATAAAAAAATATTACTTTGTGCGAAGTTGGTTCAACATTTACAAATTTTCAAAACTTTACCCCTTATTGGGTGAGGTATTAAAAGGAGTGAACTGACAAATACCATTTTCGGATTCAAAGAATGTTTGGCAAATGTATTAGAATTTGCAGAGTTTGGAAAAAGTCGGTTATTCCGCTTGCATTATAACATATGTACTCATTTTGAAAATTTTGACCTTGACTTTGTGGGGGAGATACCAGAAGTAGCGGGCCAAAATACAACACCTTTGGCAGAATTATTAATTTGTTTAAAGTTTATATCTACTCAAAATTTTGAGCATTTGTGGGTAATGTATTAGAGGAAGTGGTCGGACTGAAGACGGGGACTTCAAACTTTAACTTTCAGTTAACTATTTTAATATTAACAACTGAAAAAGCTTCAGCCGAGCCGAACTTTGGATACCATTTGGATACCCATTTGTATATTGAAATATAGGAAACATAACCAAAAGTGGACCTATACCGATAATTCTACAAACCGACTATTATGTACCCCAATTCAATTTTCAGCAGTGGGAATTTTTCCTAAAATCTGAAAACCCCAAAACCTGGACTGATACTGATAGCGCATGATAGAATATAAAATCCTCGAAAAAACTAAAGGGGGAAAAATATTGATTGTGCTAGCTGGAGATTTCATTAGATGAGGGGAGATGCCTAAATTATGGTCGCTATATCGCTAATTTGCTGCAAGACAGGCATAATTTAAAAAACGTGATTTTCGAGTCAATGATGCACTTTTGTTCCCTATAATAGACCTCATGTTGTGTAAAAAATGCATATGACTATCTCTTACATACTCTGTTTGAGGCACTTTAGAATTTCTTCCGTTCTATGTAATGTTTGTGTAAATTAAAAACTTAAAACGCATTTTCTGCAAAATGGTTTTATTTTTTGTTTTGAGTTAGATGATTACAATAGAATGATTACAATAGAGGTCTAAATCGTTTTAGAATTCCATACTTTGTAAGGTAAAAACTGACCATTTCGAGTTACAACAATCCTCCATACTATGATAGAATACGCCTATATGGGGACAACCCCAGAACACTGAACAAATCAGATAATTATATTAATATAAAACCAGTAAGGAAAGTAGTAAAGTCGGACGGGGCCGACTATAGGATACCCTTCACCACTTTGGGTACATTCAACAGATGAATCCTAACAGACGTCGCTTTTTTAAAGGACCAGTAAAATAAAATTGGATACATAAACATGTCATTCTGCAACCGATACTAAATTTTTCATTTGGTCAGATATAGAAACTATCTCTAAATCTGAACCGATTTTCAGGAAACTTAACACACATCATTCTAGAACTAATTCATTACGCTGTGCCAAATTTCGTGCAAATCGAAAGATATATAGGGAATTTGGTGCACCATTTACATCTAATAGGGGAACTACATCTAAATCTGGGCCGAATTGCAGGAAACTTAACACACATCATTCTAGACCAAATTCATTACGCTGTGCCAAATTTGGTGCAAATCAAAAGGTATATAGGGACTTTGTTGCACCATTTACATTATATCGGACCTAAATATATATGGGAGCTATATCTAAATCTGAACCGATTTTCAGGAAACTTAACACATATCACTCCAGACCTAATTCAGTACGCTGTGCCAAATTTCAAGCAAATCGAAAGGAATATAGGATATTTGGTGCACCATTCACATAGAATCGGACAAAACTATATATGGGAGCTATATCTAAATCAGAACCGATTTTCATGAAACTTAGCACACATCATTCTGGACATAATTCAGTACTCTATGCCAATTTTCATGCAAATCGAATGATATATAGGGACTTTGGTGCACCATTTACCTTAAATCGGACGAAACTATATATGGAAGCTATATCTAAATCTGAACCGATTTTTCCAATTTCAATAGGGTTCGTCCTTGGGCCAAATAAGTGGCTTCTGCCAAATTTCATCCAAATCGGATCATAAAGGCGACTTGTACTTTGTTTACAATTTAACATCTACAGACGGACAGAAGGATGGACGGACATGCATAAATCGACTCAGAAAGTGATTCTATGCATATTCTTAAAAGGAACCATGTGTCTATCTCGTTTCCTTTCGCCTGTTACAAACATATGCACAAAGACATAATACCCCGTACCACAGTGTGGTGAAGGGTATAAACAGGGGTTATATGGGGACTACCCATAAAAGGGGGCCGACTATATGATACCCTTCACCACTATGGGTATATTAAACAGGACTATTAGCATGAAATTGGATGAAATAAAATATGTGATATTTATCTAAATGTGAATCTACCTAGATCTATCCATAAAGTATGTAAATCGACTTCAAACAAATATAAATAGGTCATCCGTTGGGCTATGTCTGTACTTCTAGAAAACGCAACTATAGAATTTTATGCTCAATTTTGTACGATGTGCAAACTTTGATGTCAATCTGACTAACAAGAGGAGTTTGATGCCCAATTTACTTGAAATCGGGCGAAAATATATATGGTGCGTCAATTACTTAAAATCAATCTATAATAAAAAAGGGCTATATCTATCTAAATCTGGAACGATTTTCACGAAACTTGGCAGACAACATTCTAGACCTTAATGATTAGGCTGTACCAAATTTCGTGCAAATCGAAGGATATATAGGGACTTTGGGGCACCATTTACATGAAATCGGACGAGGTTATATATGGGAGCTATATCTAAATCTGGACCGATTTTCATGAACTTTTCAGACATCATTCTAAGCTCAATTAAGTACGTTATGCCAAATTTCGTGCAAATCGAATGATATATAGGGACTTTGGGGCACCATTTACATGAAATCGGACGAAACTATATATGGGAGATATATCTAAATCAGGACCGATTTTCATGAAACTTTTCAGACATAATTCTAGGCTCAATTAAGTACGTTATGCCTAATTTCGTGCAAATCGAAGGATATATAGGGACTTTGGGGCACCATTTACATGAAATCGGACGAAACTATATATGGGAGCTATATCTAAATCTGGACCGATTTTCTCGAAACTTGACAGACATCATTCTAGACCTAAGTGATTAGGCTGTACCAAATTTCGTGCAAATCGAAAGATATATAGGGACTTTGGGGCACCATTTACATGAAATCGGACGAAACTATATATGGGAGCTATATCTAAATCTGGACCGATTTTCTCGAAACTTGGCAGACATCACTCTAGGCTTAATTCAATAGGTTGTGCCAAATTTCGTGCAAATCGAAGGATATATAGGGACTTTGGGGCACCATTTACATGAAATCGGACGAGGTTATATATGGGAGCTATATCTAAATCTGGACCGATTTTCATGAAACTTGACAGACATCATTCTAGACCTAAGTGATTAGGCTGTACCAAATTTCGTGCAAATCGAATGATATATAGGGACTTTGGGGCACCATTTACATGAAATCGGACGAAACTATATATGGGAGATATATCTAAATCAGGACCGATTTTCATGAAACTTTTCAGACATAATTCTAGGCTCAATTAAGTACGTTATGCCTAATTTCGTGCAAATCGAAGGATATATAGGAACTTTGGGGCACCATTTACATGAAATAGGACGAAACTATATATGGGAGCTATATCTAAATCTGGACCGATTTTCTCGAAACTTGACAGACATCATTCTAGACCTAAGTGATTAGGCTGTACCAAATTTCGTGCAAATCGAAATATATATAGGGACTTTGGGGCACCATTTACATGAAATCGGACGAAACTATATATGGGAGCTATATCTAAATCTGGACCGATTTTCATGAAACTTGGCAGACATCACTCTAGGCTTAATTCAATACGTTGTGCCAAATTTCGTGCTAATCGAAAGATATATGGGGACTTTGGGGCATCATTTACATGAAACCGGACGAAACTATATATGGGAGCTATATCTAAATCTGGACCGATTTTCACGAAACTTGGCAGGCATCATTCTAGACCTAAATGATTATGCTGTACCAAATTTCGTGCAAATCGAAAGTTATATAGGGACCGTTTACATTAAATTGGTTAAATATATATATGGGAGCTATATCTAAATCTGAACCGATTTTTCCCAATTTCAATAGGGTTCGTCCTTGGGCCGAATAAGTGACCTATGCCAAATTTCATCCAATTCGGATCATAAATGCGACCTGTACTTTGTTTACAATTTAACATGGACAGACAGACGGACGGACAGACGGACGGACATGCATAAATCGACTTAGAAAGTGATTCTATGTATATTCTCAAAAGGAACCATGGGTCTATCTCGATTATTTTTGCTGTTACAAACATATGCACAAAGACATAATACCCTGTACCACAGTGTGGTGAAGGGTATAATAATTGTTGGTAGGGAGATTTGTTACCATATACGACTACAAAATACCAAATTACAGCGAATTCGGTTGAAAACCGCGCTAAAGAACCCCAAAATACTGAAAATTGGAGGGCACTTTTATATGGGCTCTACACGGAAAAATTTACCCATATTTATAACTCAAAGTACTAAATTACATCCAAATTAGTCGAAAAGTACACTCACAGACCCCAAAATACCAAAAATTGGAGGGTACCCTTATATGGGGGCTACCAGAAAAAGTGGACCTATATTTATAATTTTTAGTTGGGAAACTTGGTACTCAATAAAAACTCAAAGTACCAAATTTCAGCGTATTCAGTTGAAAAATGCGCTCATGAACCCCAAAATACCGAAATGTGGTGGTAGCCTTATATGGAATCAATGGCTAAACGTGGACCGATATAGCCCATCTTCGAACTTGACCTGCCTTCAGACAAAAGACGACTCAATGCTAATTTTTTGGGCATCTATCTCAATTCCATGCTTAAATCGTCATAAACATTTATGCTGATTAAGAATACATGTACGTTATACGAGGGAAGTTTGAAAATTCTTAGCCTAGTACAGAAAGGGCGGTATAAACCGAAAAAATAAGTGTTTTGGAAACTTCCATCTCTGTTATGAACACATGTTAAATTTGGTTTCGATCTGACAACTCCTTCATAATCTCAACCAAGAACCCGTTCGAAATATATATGGAAGCTATGTCTGCATCTGCACCCATTTCAACAAAACGTAATAACGTAATTCTAGTCTCAATTTGATACATAGTGCAAATGTTCGTGTCAATCGGACAAACATTAGCAGTTTGGTGCACCATTTACCTAAAATCGGACGAAATTTTATATGGGTGCTATATATAAATCTGAAGCACTATTCACGAAACTTAGCACAAATCATTCTAGATGCTACATTTACCTTAAATCAGACGAAAATATATATGGGAGCTATATCTAAATCTGAACCGATTTTTACGAAACTTTGCACACATCAGTCTAGGCTGAATTCGGTACGCTGTGCCAAATTTCGTGCAAATCGGATTATTTATAGAGACTTTGGTGCACCATTTACCTTAAATCGGACGAAAATATATATGGGAGCTATATCTTAATCTGAACCGATTTATACTAAACTTTGCACACATCAGTCTAGGCTAAATTCAGTACGCTGTGCCAAATTTGGTGCAAATCGAATGATTTTTAGGGTCTTTAATGCTCCATTTACCCTAAATCAGATGAAAATATATATGAGAGCTATATCACAATCTGAACCGATTTTTACGAAACTTTGCACACATCATTCTATGCTGAATTCAGTGCGCTGTGCCAAATTTCGTGCAAATCGGATTATTTATAGGGACTTTGGCGCACCATTTACCTTAAATCGGATGAAAATATATACGGGAGCTATATCTAAATCTGAACCGATTTATACGAAACTGTGCAGACATCAGTCTAGGTTGAATTCAATACGCTGTGCCAAATTTCGTGCAAATCGGATTATTTATAGGGACTTTGGTGCACCATTTACCTTAAATCGAACGAAAATATATATGGGAGCTATATCTAAATCTGAACCGATTTATACGAAACTTTACACACATCAGTCTAGGCTACGCTGTGCCAAATTTCGTCCAAATCGGAATATTTTTAGGGACTTGGGTGCACCATTTACCTTAAATGGGACGAAAATATATATGGGAGCTATATCTAAATCTGAACCGAATTTTCCCAATTTCAATAGGGTTCGTCCTTGGGCCAAATAAGTGACCTATGCCAATTTTCATCCAATTCAGATCATAAATGCGATGTACTTTGTTTACAATTTAACATGGACAGATAGACAGACGGACATGCATAAATCGGCTTAGAAAGTGATTCTATACATATTCTCAAAAGGAACCATGTGTCCTTTTGAGACACATTTCCTTCCTTTTGCCTGTTACAAACATATACACAAAGACATAATACCCTGTACCACATTGTGGTGAAGGGTATACAAATTACGGATGCATTTTTATTTGAACACCTGTCCCTATTCGAAGGAGTTGCCAGATCGAGACAATATTTAACATGTGTTCATTACAGAGAGCCTTTCGTATGGTCGGAAACGATGAGTTATTCCTCCGTACTATGGTAGAATGTATAAAAAGGTAAATGTAGGATTAAGAGAGGTGATAGCTGTTTTGTTATTAATGATATATACAGATGGAATTTTTTCATAGGTTTATTTATTGGACTTTGGATTTTAGCTGTATGACGATC